>NC_079319.1:64884882-65245716 GCF_029931775.1 Euleptes europaea
TATCAACAGAAAAAAGCAATGTACCAAGAGCAGCTATATACCAAAAGTGACCACGGGGATCACAGCATCATCATCCCAGTTTTATCTACAGCTGTTATCATATCAGCATAGAAAATATTTACATCTCCCCCCCCCCCAAATGTTCTAAAATCGTGGATGTTAAACTTGGGAGCTGAAGTGCTAAATCCTCCATCAGGGAGATGTTTAGCCTCCCCCATCCCAATTCACCAACCTTCCCCAAACTAATATTTATGGGGGAACTGGTAAGACAAGTGGTTAACAGTGATTTCTTTAAAACAAACAAACAAAACAAAAAAAACCTCTCAACTCGTTTGTTAACTCTGTCACAATTTGCCTTCCTGAATTCCTTCACTACCAATGCTGTTACCAGCTACCCCATTCAAGGCTCAAGTATCTTCCTGCAGCCCCACTATCTAAGCCTTTTTCAACATACCAGTGCTTGCCCTCCAAACAGTTTACGCCACCCATTCTGCCAGCTTTCAAATGCATCCAAGCATCAGTCTCAACTGGCTACCAGCATAATGCATCTCACACATGTCCACATCCATGCTGTCAGGGCCAGTTATTGGCAGTCTGTGTATGGCACGCATGCACAATTACTGATAACTGGCTGTTGTACAGGGCCTTTGTACAAGGACCTATAAAAAAAGTGCAGCCCTGATCAACATCACAGAAAGCATATATGAAGAGATAAACAGGGAAACTGAGCTAATTTACTAACCTACCGAATTTGTCATATAAATCAAAGTTCCACATTCCTTTTGGTGTAATGAAACCTTGGTTGTCTATATCTCATTTAACAGGAACAAACTTTGACTTGTATGAAAAGTTCAATCCTCAGCAAATGTTGGGTCTAATTAAAAAGGAGACTAAACGCATTTCAAGATTTTTGTTCTTTAATATTTTCAAAGCACTGAATTGTGCTTTCTACATATTAGTTTATCTTCCATTTACAGAACAGATTTACTGTAATTTACCTGAACAACACCTTCAAGTACATCTGTCTTCCAAGAGAGACCAACTTTTCCAACAAGAGGCACATGTTGAGAATTATTTTTGTAACTTATCACTGTAAGCCTCAGGTATCCACTTCTAATGTATTCTATAATAACCAAAAAGATATAAAATTATATCAAATTAGAGCCAGTAACATCAACAGTTTTTTAAATATTTGTTTTTCTTTACCCTGAGTAAGGCTTGTATCATTTATAAAAACAAGTCCTTACTGGGACATATCATATGCTAGAATTCTCCCTATTACATGGGCTGAAAGGAGCTAGATGTTTATAACATAACAAATTCAAATGGTGTAATCCATTAAGGAATGTACCACAACAGAAACAGTGGGTGCACTGCCTCACCTGAAGTACTGATTTGCCCATTTATCCATTTTGCAAAAACAAACTTTTAAATCTGACACAGCAGCTTCCTTTTAATAATGAAAGCTTACTCTTAGAATTGGAAAATTTCTGACTAATAAAATAATGTTGTGATCCAAACTCAAGGCAATTCACTGGACTTACCCATCTTTATCCAATCAAATTCAGGGTGGATTTTTTGAGATCTCTATCACCCTTACTGTGCTCAAATGATCCTACAGAAGTGCCCCCTTAGTCACTAGAACCAAAGCAGGATGCCCAAGGTTGGGTTAGGGATAACTGAAGTTATTGCTGATTGAAGGAGGATATTCACTATAAACAACTTCTGACCTTTAAAATTACTGTTTTAATTCAATGTATAAATACACGTTTTGTACTTAGGGGGCTTTATTATAAGCCACCCTTGATAACCATAACTGGCTGAGAGTGCAGAATATAAATGTCTAAAATAAATATACGACACTACTAATTCACTAAAGAGAGACCCCTGGGCTTGGCAACTGGGTTATGAATTTGTAAAAATCTTGTAAAGATCTTCATACCAGCCAGGTGTTTAGTTTAGTTTGATACGGTCCAAGACCAACAATAAAAACTTTTACATAATAAAAGAATAATAGCTATATACATCAGTAAATACTTGTCAAACATAATCATACACTCATAAGAGAACCATTAAAAACTAAGCTTGAATAAAACACAGTTACAGTCCATATATAAATATAAAAACGCTCATCCATTAGGTTCAACCCATGCTCACCTAGTCTTCATAACTCACCATCCAAATTTGGCCATTTAAAAGGTTAGCTCGGTGTCCTTATCTGAGAGCATGTTAGAAAGACAAGTCACTCTAGTTCTCCCTAGGTAGCCAGCTATTACAAGGGAAATGTCTTATCCTATTTTATTATAAATTTTGCAGTAAAAAATGACATGTTCAAGGGTCTCTATGCTCCCATCAGAACAAGGGCATAAACGTTCACCATAGGGTATCTTTTTATATCTCCCTTCCAGTATAGCTGAAGGCACACCAACCGGGTGATAAATAACAAGTTGGTGTTTTAAGAGTCCTTTGACAGCTGGCCCTTTGACAGATGTCTGGCAATCAGCTATTGAAAAGCTCCATCATGGGGGCAGGGGAGGGAATGACGGGCCAGAAATTGCTCAGAAGGCACTATGGGTCTTTAATAGGCATTAGTATGCCCCCCCCATGGGTAAAGGGAGGCCACTGGGCATGTCCCAGGCCTCGCTAGGACCCTTAAAAGGCTTCAGGGAGGAGGCTGGGGAGGACAGATCAGCTCTGGTCCCCAGCTCAGAATGGAATCGAGCTAGAGGAGAGGATGTGGAGTAGGATGGTGGTCAACCCTCACCCCTCTCTTTCCAAAGCCGAGGGAAGGCACTTCAGCCAAACTGGACCCTGGTGTGTGACTGCTGGGACCAGGAGTCCTGCAACATTTCTGTGTATTTTTAAAATATGTTATTTTTGAAATATTTTAAAGAAATATGATATTTTAGTGTCCAACCATGTTAAGCCTTCAGGCAGTTTTGGAAAATGGCAGCAAATGACACAAAATGGCTTCCACAAAGCAGAGGAAATCAGAAAATGGCTGCTCTACAGCAAAGCCAATCACAGAACTTTGGGAGGTGGTTTCACAAAACGTTGGGACTGTGATGCACTTGCCCGGGATGAGCTCAATAGATTGCTCGTTTGTCAAGTGGCAAAGAGCAACATGACGTTCCTTTTTTCTGTTCCATTCAAGACACTTTTAGATTTTATCAGCAAGTGGGCACTAGAAAATACATCAGTGGTATCATAGTGCTCACAGGTAGCAATCAATGTTTTAGAGCAGGGCTCCCCAACCCTTTTGAGCCCGCAGGCACCTTTGGAATTCTGACACAACCACAAAATGTCAAGGAGTGAGGTCATGCATAACTCTTAACTGTACCTCTTCAGCATTTCAGGCAGAAGCTCTACTTAACAGGATGCCTTTAAAAAGAAACATATTGTTTTAAAACACTTTTGTGCATACAAACAGCTAGCCTTCAGTTGCGCAGGGAAGACCATTGCACTGTTTTGGCAGCTGCTGTTGAAGCAACTATTTAAAATTCTGAATGGCCAATCAGACCTGCAATGGCTGAATGGCCAATCAGAAGCCCCGCTAGGCAGAAGCCTCGCTTGGCCCCACCCACTTTCTAAAGACACTAGGAAAGATGGCAGTGGGCAATATGTTGGGGAAAGCCATGCTAGTATGAATATATATATTAATTAATGCTAGCTGTATCCCTTGTCTACTGTCAATCTAGCTTCTCCTTGGTATTATTTGTTCATAACTAAGCAATTTAGAACAGAGCAATTTTTGCCAATATGGAGCTGAACTCTGAAAGAATACTATGGTGGCAGACATCTACATCCCATTTCTTTCAGTTCAGAAAATTATTTTTCTAACGAATATTTGACCTGCTGTTCAAACCAACTAGATATACGCAGTAATTAAACAATTTAAGGAAACATAAGCTGTTGACCTGAGCTAATTAAGATCACATCCTGTAATTTCTTTGGGTAAATTTTAATCTGCCTTTCTCTTATCACAGAACTTAAGACAAAGCGGGGGGGCCCCACGCCCAGCAACAATTATTCTAAGGGTAAATTCAGCAGGGGAGTAGTTCAAAAGCTGTGGCGCAAACACACACGCACAAAACACACACAACTGCCAGATACAGCCCATCAGAACAACTACATGTTTCAGAATCTTCTAAACTGCTTTCTGCTTCTTCTCAGGCATAGCCTGGAGATTTAAAATCTCTGCTTCATGCTTACATTCATTTCATACCTTTGGATGCCTGCCCCCAATATGGCTTCTCTGTCTCCCCCCCTCCACCTTCTCCAGATATGTAGATGCAGTCTTGCTTCACTCAGCCACAACCTGAGGAGGGACGACTTAAACATAAGAGTGGGGAAGGGACAGACACGCAGCCTCCATGAAAGTGAAATCTTTTACCGCTTTTTATACAGTGCCACCTCAGTGGACCCACGTGTAGGCATGTAATCTGAGCATTACCTTTTCTACAAAACAAACTGCGAAATGTTCCACACATGTAAGTATTTCCTTTGCTGTGCATATCAATGTGCAGCTGATAGCCATGCAGGCCATATTCTGGGTCAATATCGTCTAAGATTGCCTTATCTGGGGCTACAGCATACATCCTGAAACAGAGAGAAACAAACCATCCATAAAAAAGCAGGCCACGTATCTTCAAATAAAATATTAGTTAACGAAGACGATTTTCAGATCTATTTTTCTTAGCAGCTTTCAGCTCATGTTGGGTGAGACCATCAGGTAGTGGCTCAATTGAAGAGAATCTGTTTTGCATGCAGAAATCCTCATTCCAGCATCTCGGGTTAAAAGGATCTGCTAGTTGGTGCTATAAGAGACATCTACCTGAGACCCTGGAGAGCCACTGACAGTTAATGCTGACTTTGATAGACCACTGGCCTTAGTATAAAGCAATTTCATGTATATTGCAGCCCAGATCTTTAATTCTCTTAGTAGCCTTTTACAAATCAAAAGATTCCATCTGCCTTGGTTTAAACACCCTTGTCTCTCCTTACTGTGGCCTCAAGACCAGGGACCCTTTACACTTCTGCATAAGGCCTGCCTTCCCAGGAGCCTTCCTGGCCACCTGAATTACATCTATGCACCTAAACAATTCATACATTGCTTAGCCCCATGCCTACTCCTACAATTCTGTGCCTTCCCAAAATGAGAGGTCCCTTCCCTCATTCCACCCCCCTTCCCCCTATTATCTTTGTAGTTCCCTCAACAGTACTTCCCTGGGTTCTTTGGGATCAGGGTATGAATGCTGCCTGACTGCTCCCCCTCTGGTTCAGTCTCTCCTCCTCTGGTGGCTTCTTTACAGCCTGGAATTAGATGTGCTGTCATCTCAGGTCTCTCATAGTCTCTGCCCCCTTCCTTCTTCCGGTGACTTTCACCACTTCTGGAGCCTCTCCATCTCTACCGTAGGTGTCAGCCTCCTCAGCCTGTCTCTCTGCTGCTGCTGCTCCTCCTCCCTCATCTCCCCAATAACCAGACTTTAAATCCTGCAGTTGGCCAGCCGAACCTCATTCTCAGAGCAGCAATGGTGTGTAACTTCCAGCCCAGTTATGTTTTCCCTTGTCCAGGATGTGGGAAATGTCCTGCCACCAACTAGATTCCACAAGGCAGGCTTGCCAGCCACAACCCTTGTAAATGAAATGCTTGAGCCTTGGACAGTTTTCAGTCATCTGAGTTGAATACCAATTTGTTTATTTAAAAAAGTATCCCTTGAGAATTATACTAAGAATTGATATCAAGTATAAAAGACTTTTTATTATCATTGCATTACTTTTATTATTATTATTTTATTAATATTATCATTATTAGATACTTGTTACAACTGTTCAGTCACTCTTACTGTATTCAACTTGACGTACTAAATTGTAGGTTGTTGTTTTTAGGTAGCAGTAGAGAAGCAAATGTAATTTTTCCCTTGGGCAGAGAATGCTTTAAAACATAAAACTAAACTGTCCTGAAAGCCTCCAGACTAACAAAGACTACAGTCAACAATAGCCATGCAGATTAGCTTTGGATTTCACACATTAACAGATCACTTCAGGATACAATGGTTCCATATTAACATACCACACCCTCATTAGCACATTATCTTGATACTTACAGGACAATGATTAGCACATTACCTTGATACTTTCCAGGACAATGATTCAACTCAACCCAACCCCTTTCTGACTATATATTACTCTTCCTACACACTTGACACTGAGAGACACTGTCCTTCAGTGTTACTCCTCTGAAGATGCCTGCCACAGCTGCTGGCGAAACGTCAGGAAAGAAAATACCAAGACCACGGATACACAGCCCGGATAACCTACAAAAACCAATGAACTCTGACCGTGAAAGCCTTTGACAATATTTTTAAACTGTCTAATTTTGCAATTATATTTAAAAGTTTCAGAAGAAGCACTTAACTATGTCTCCTTAACAATTAAGTAAGCTGCAGTACTGCAGTCAAAAGCTCTGCTCACGACCTGAGTTTGATCCCAACGGAAGTCGGTTTCAGGTAGCCGGCTCAAGGTTGACACAACCTTCTATCCTTCTGAGGTCGGTAAAACGAGTACCCAGCTTGCTGGGGGTAAAGTGTAGATGACTGGGCAAGGCACTGGCAAACCACCCCGTAAACATAGTCTGTCTAGTAAACGTCGGGATGTGACGTCACCCCATGGGTCAGTAATGACCCGGTGCTTGCACAGGGGACTACCTTCACCTAATTTAACCAAAACTGTATAAACCTTTCCGCTATGCTTTGCAACAAAAATAGTACAAATGCTTCCCAACATAATTCACATTCTTGTTTAAAACAAACTATAATTCTAAATTCTGCAGCAACACTTAGTTCACCTTCTTTTTGCAAACCGATGCTGCATGCAGCAGAAGACAACTGAAATCAGTACTTACGCTGCAGCAGAGCCAAGGATGCTTCGCTCAATAAGCTGATGGTAATGAAGACATGCCATAACAAAAGCAATTTCATTTTTCTACAAAGTTAATCACAGAGAACATATTTTTCAGAACAAGCATTTAATTTTCCCCAAGCTCTTTCAGAAGTGAAAATAAATTTAAACCCACAGAAAGGCTATTTCTTCATGCACTAGACTTACAACACTGTATCACTGGTACTTTAATACTATTTTTTATGACATAACAGCAAGCAGGCTATAATTCATACATCTTTTATACAGCATCCCAGCACAAATGAACTTTGCCACTGTACACACTAGGAAATCATATCTGAAAGAGAAGGTGGACGCAATAATTTTACGTAGTTTAACTAGCTTCTACAGCAAGAGAACTGGAACTAAAACTGGCAGAACCCTACCATTATCAGCAGCCTGATCCCTGACTTGCACTCAGTGGGACAAGACAATATGAAATCCTGATTAACAGTGCGTTCCTAAAGAGAGTTACTCCAGTCTAAGCCCATTGAAATGAATGGGCTTAGACTGGAGTAACTCTCCTTAGGAATGCACTGTAAGTGAAAAATATGTCTACTTTGCACTATCCTACTGCAGCAAAGAAACTCCAAGGAATTTATTCATTGCAAACATGTTTCAGTCAACAGAATAGATGATTGTATATGTGGACATCAGCAGACAGCCAATATAGAAATCAAATAGATTATATATTTGGAAGAAGATGTAGAAGCTCTATTCTCTCTGCTAAAACAAGACCAGGAGCTGACTGTGGTACAGATTATGAATTGGTAATATCGCAAATTAGAATAAAGCTGAAGAAAAACACCGAAACATTTATAGTGCCAAAACGCAAGCAACATTCCTAAAGAGTTTAAAGACCATGCAAAGAACAGATTTGCATGACTAAATTCAATGCATGACAACTGCTGTGTCACATTCATAGTTTCCAAGTGATATACAGTAGATTAACGTGCCCACAGAAAATCAAAATGGGCAAAGCACAAATTGGTTAGATGATATACATAGACTTAGCACAATGAATATGCATATTAACTGGCCTGGAAAGAACTTTCCATCAAGGGGTGAGCCTTTCCATATGCTCAGAGAGTTGCAACCTGGTACTGTTTTGTTAATAATTTATTAAGAAAATGCATATATTTCCTTTCCAGAGACCTGCTCAAGGAGGCTTATAGCTATGATAATAATACAAAGCCATTAAAACACACCCATTAAAAAACAAACAGGCCAATGTCATTAAAACAAGTCACAGCATAAAACACACACTGTAGCAGCTTAAAATGATGTAAATAGAATAATCCTCAGGCCAGAAGCAGACCATAAAACATTTAAAAGATAAAAATCCTTTACTTAAAAGCTTGGAAAAGAGGGAAAAGCCCAACACCTAAAAGGAAGTACAGCAGACAACACAGGCAAGGCTTGCAAGAGAGGAAATTCCAAAGGCAAGGCAATATCACTGAAAAGTCCTCTCTGTCCACCACCCATCTTACTTCTGAAGATGGAGGGGGGAGGAGGAGGAAGAAGAGGAGGAGGAGGGAGAAGAGTAGGAAGAAGAGGAGGGAGAAGAGTAGGAAGAAGAGGAGGGAGAAGAGAAGGAGGAGAGAGAAGAGTAGGAAGAAGAAGAGGAAGAAGAGGAGGAAGAGGAGGGAGGAGAGGAAGAGGAGGAGGAAGAGGAGGAGGAAGAAGAGGAGGAGGAAGAAGAGGAGGAGGAAGAGAAGGAAGAAGGAGTAAGAAGAGGAGGAGGAAGAAGAGTTGGTTTTTATATGCCAACTTTCTCTACCACTTAAACAAGAATCAAGCTAACTTACAATCACTTTCCCTTCCCCTCTCCACTGTTTGTGTGTGTGTGTATATATATATAATACACATATTGTGTATATGTGTGTGTGTGTGTGTATACACACACACACACAATACTTGGATTGATGTCTGTTGTTCCATAAGGCAGAGATGGGCTTTCTGGTAATGTTCTGTTGGATCTTGCTTTGGCCATGTGTAATCATTTAACCATCATATGTTGCCAAGACTTATTTTTTCCTTCTCAGGGTAGGGTTATACAAATTTAAAATTTGTATTGATAAACAGGGAATGGATAAAATTAGTATAGATAAATATTGTGTACACACACCTGTGAATTTACTTGACTCTCAATAAGTATGTGTTTCTGTGAGGCAGGTTAGGTATCTAGACTGTGAGCTCCACAGGGACAATATTTATCTATACTAATTTTATCCATTCCCTGTTTATCAATACAAATTTTAAATTTGTATAACCCTACCCTGAGAAGGAAAAAATAAGTCTTGGCAACATATGATGGTTAAATGATTACACATGGCCAAAGCAAGATCCAGCAGAACATTACCAGAAAGCCGATCTCTGCCTTATGGAACAACAGACATCAATCCAAGTATTGTTATTGTTGTTAATTGATTTGGATGTTTTTCTTGTGGAAATTGAAAGGCAGTACAAGTCTACAAACAAAACATGAGCCTGTCATGGCTACGGTCAGAAATATAAGGGAACAGTTTCTGGAATTGACCTGAAAGATCATAGAGAATGTTGCAGCATAAAGTGGGACAGTTAGCTATTGTTAGGAGATGCTTTTAAAATCCTATGAATATGGGAAGTTGTATTGATCAAGAGCTTCTCCCAAGAAAGGGCTCCTTGACTGTGACCTGCTTACTTTTGGGGTAAAAATCTTTCAAGGACTCATGTAATTGCTCTCCTTTAATTATCTATGTAACCATGATGGATGGATGGTATAATGCTTTGTGGATTTAGTTTTTATTAAGAACAATACCCTAAGCTGGACAGCCCAGGTGTGACAGACAGCTGCATAATGATGAGTTGTCCCAGTTATAGAACCTTGAGTGACAAGAGGTTCAAAAAGAACAAAAAATGAGAGTTCTACAAGTTGCTGTGGAAAAAAACCATTAGAAACTGACAACTGAGGCTGGCATCTGGAGGGAGAGGAACACAGTTGTTTAGGATCAAGAAGGATTCTGTGTGAGAGGGGGTGATTTGAGTGTCCTTCCCTAAGGGAAATAGCTCCTATGCACTATTCAAGAATCTTTCTAAAGAAGAACAAAATGACTTTATGAGTACTTCTAACTGGAAGAAAGCAAACAAAGTACAATATCTGGGAATTTGGATTACAAATAAAAGCAAAGACTTATTGATAAATAATTATTCTAAACTCTGGGAAGCAGTTAAAAATGACATGGTATTGTGGTCAAATAAAAATATTTCTTTATTGGGTCGTATTGCAGTAACACAAATGAATATTTTGCCAAGGTTGTTGTTTTTGTTTCAGAATCTGCCAATAATCACGCAAACAAAATATTCTGACATATGGAGGAAGGACTTGTTGAACTTTATTTGGCAAGGGAAAAAACCAAGAACTGTGTATAAATATCTAGATGATACAAAAGAGAGAGGAAGTTTTGCCCTTCCTAATTTTAAACTTTATGCAGAAGCCTCAGCTTTGGTATGGTTAAAAGATTGGATACTGTTGAAGAATGCACGTTTATTAGACTTGGAAGGCTTTGATAACAGATTTGGGTGGCATGGGTATTTATGGTATGACAAACTTAAAATACATATGGCTTTTCAACATCATATTGTCAGATCATCCTTGATAAAAACTTGGTTGAGATACAAACATCTGTTAGAGACTAAGACACCGCTATGGATATCCTCACAAGAAATGTTAACTTTACGACCATTAAGACAATCACAATTTATAACATATCAAGACCTTTTGAAATGGGAAGGGAATAAATGTGCCTTAAAAGACTGTGAAGATGTCAAGGACTATCTAAGTTGGTTTCAGTATCATCAAATAAAATCTGTATATATACAAGATATGAAACTGGGATTTCTTAAAGAAAAATCAATTTTACAACAGACATTGTTGGATAACACCGACCATCTAATTTCAAAGATGTATAAGATTTTGTTATTATTATATACAGAACAAGAAAGAATTAAGCCAACGATGATAACTTGGGCACAGACAATTGGTCATAATATTTCCTTGAATTGCTGGGAAAGGCTTTGGTCAAGGGATATGAAAAAGGTTCTTTCCCAGTCGATAAAGGAGAACATTTACAAGATGGTATTTGACACCGAAAAAACTGTCCAAAATGTACAGTACAATGTTACGTAATTGTTGGAAATGCCAGGAAAAAGTTGGTTCTTTTCATCATATTTGGTGGCTTTGTGACAAAGCAAACAATTTCTGGGTTATGATATATAATGAGCTGAGATTAATCTTACAACAAAATATCCCTAAAACTTCGGAGATGATGTTGTTAAGCATTATACCAGAAAACATTTTATCACAAAGAACTTTTTTACTTTATGCCACCACAGCTGCAAGAATGGTCTATGCAGCTAAATGGAAAATGTCTGAGACACCGGACAAAACTGACTGGATAAATAAAATGTTTGAACTAGCAGAAATGGCGAAATTGACTGCGTTAGTAAATCACAAAGACAATGATGAATTTGTGAAGGAGTGGGAGGCATGGATTTTATATTGTAATGAGGAACTTAGTATGAAAAATGTTAAAGGTTATGATTTAGTCTAATTCAATTGTTAATAACAGTTATATTTTAGAACTAAATGAATGAGGAAATTAAGTATTTCTCAATAATTGTAGAATGTTTTATAATGAATTAGAAGACAATTACAAAGAGGACTATGGAGATAAGTTAGTGACAGAAGAAGGAAGAGGGGAAGTCAGAGTAGATCTAGGTAGTAGTATACATTGTAGATTAAACAAAGATTTAGAATTAAATGACAATGTTAATTAAATGCATGGATGTATAAGAAAATAAAAAATAAAAAAAGGAAATAGCTCCTATGTGACTGGGTTAATCCCTAACCAGTTTTAAGGAAGAAAACTTGGGAAATTGTGTTTGTTCGTTCCTAATTTCTCCAATTTAAGAACTATTGTTCAAGAAGTTTATGTTTATTCAACTAAGCAGTGACTGTCAAGTGAACTCCATCTCATTCCTATCCAAAGTATCAATACAAGTCTGTGAACTACATTCAGATACATCCTGATTACAAAATATCTTGTTAATAATCATCCGAAGTTTCCTCGTTTTTGTTGTTTTGTTTAATCTGCCAGTTTATTTTCTGAAATTTCTTTGCAAACCTGACTTACCATTTCCCCAAAAGACACAAAACATTTTTGAGTTTTTATTTCATTAAGCGTCTCTTGTGCCATATATTGTAACTTATAAAGGAAGATATTGTCGAAGGCTTTCACGGTCAGAGTTAATCAGTTCTTGTAGGTTATCCAGGCTGTGTGACCGTGGTCTTGGTATTTTCTTTCCTGACGTTTCGCCAGCAGCTGTGGCAGGCATCTTCAGAGGAGTAACACTGAAGGACAGTAACACTCAGACACTGTCCTTCAATGTTACTCCTCTGAAGATGCCTGCCACAGCTGCTGTCAAAACGTCAGGAAAGAAAATACCAAGACCACGGTCACATCAGCCCGGATAACCTACAAGAACTTATAAAAGAAGAGTTTTGGCCAGACCCCCAACCATCTTAAGTGTGGGACAGAAAAACCACATGAGACAAGTCATAAGTCTCTGGAGTGATAGTGGTGATTGGTGAGGGGGAAAATAATTAAAAACTAAAGGAGATCTGTCATACTAGGATAGCCCGATCTCGGAAGCTAAGCAGTATCAACTTGGTTAGTACTTGGATGGGAGACCACCAAGGAGTACCACGGTATGCAGAAGCAGACAATGGCAGACCACCTCTGAACATCTCTTGCCTTGAAAACCCTATGGGCTCACTATAAGACACTTGCAACTCGATGGCAATAAAAAAGCAACAGTTATGTTTTAATTTAAAAAGAAGAGTCTTTAATAGTATTTACTTGTGTAATATACACAGATTGAACCGATAGTATTACTGAGGGATACCTCTGGCTGGAATTTAAATTATCTGGTATAGGAAAGCTCACTAGACGCCTAGGATTTTTTCAGTGCATGCCTATACCTGAATCAGGCCTGACCAGTCAGCCAGAACATGCCATAAACAACATTATACTGGGAAATTGAGCTTACATTCCAAAGTCCCAGCAAGACTCCTTGTTCAACATGGTAGAGTTCAACAAATGCATCACACCCAATCATTTCAGCATTTTGAGTCAGATTGGCCAGCTGGTATTCAGAAATTAAGGAACGTCGCCAAGGCCTTTAAAAGAACGTCAATTTAAGTAATGGTCAGACTTTGGTAACAGAAGTTGTCAACAATTTCTTCACAACGACTAGCAGCACAGCAAACTAAAAGCAATTCATTTTACATATCGGAAGACCAGGTTATAAACCAAATCTCGTAGCTATTGTTGAAAAGATTATTCCATTTAGAGAAGCCTCTAAAGTTCAAAGCAGTGAAGGAGATATACCCTACGGTAGTAGGCACACCTCTCTTTACAGTCCTCCAAGGAGCCCCAGCCTTTTTCAGACTGCAGGCTCCTCAGGAATTCTGACACAGGGTGGTGGGTACTACCACAAAATGGCTGCCAATAGAGGCGGAGCCAATCAAAATGTCAGGGATTGAGGTTATGCATAACTCTGGTAGTAGGTCTTCAACACTTCAGGCAGCAGCTGGGTTTAACAAGGTATCTTTTGAAATCAACATATTGTTTCAAAATATGTTCTGACATGCCCACAAAATAAGTATACATATTGAGCTAGCTAGGAAACCCTGGTCTTGCTGTGTCTGTCTTCATTTTGCAGGCATCCAACACACTTATGCAAAAGGAAAAAATGCTTCTTCTCCAGGCTATCCCCTTTACATGAGCCCTGCTCCAAGACCCTAAACATTGTTAACCTGCACTACTACTTGTAACAATGACAGTGCGGAAGGGTTGGTAAGAGAAAGAATCTAGCCAAATTTTAATAGGAACATATATGACTTTCTTAGAAGTTAACAACATTTGATGTAGTGATGTTGTCAACTTCTACCTGAGCTATATAAAAAAAAATAACAGATCTGATGTCTTCAGTAGAAGTTCCAGTAAGGTGCATTAAACATTTTAGATATGCAGTCCAATCATGTTTAGTCAGAAGGCAACTCCCACTCTGTTTTTAGAATATCATTTCACAGGTTAAGTACATAAAGCCACTGTCTGCATTACACCATAAACATCAAAAACTCCTCCCGGCCCTTCCCACTTTCTACAAATACTTGCTGGGCACCACGAATGCTGCCAGTGAGTACCATGGTACCTATGGCCACTACGTTGCGGACTCCTGTTCTATATCCGTTATAGTGCCCAACATGGCACTATACTGTATGGATCGGCACAATATAATTACTAATCACCATTGGTGAGTAGCTGAACCGTAAACTGTAATGCTACTGGAATCTTTTTTAATGTTCTATATATCTAATTCTCAACATGGCCCCATCTGATAAAATCCCAAAGTTGGCAGAAAAATCTTAAATCTAAAAAATACACTGGGGGTGTGAACTCCCCAAAATAAAAGAAGCTGTGCCTGTACTTTTAAGAAAAGGAGATCTCAGTGGCCATTGTGGGAGTCGCTAGGCAAATACAACAACTTGTACAATATTGCCAGCTTTCAAATCTTGGTTTCTATCAGCAAGAGGCTGAGGCCATCCCCAGGGCTACTTTGACCTCCCAGTCCACCGCTGTTTCCCTCCCTCCTGTCTTGGAAGGAGGACTTACCGGGGCCAGCGCCAACAACAACTACCAGGCAACTAGTTACCACACAATTTGCATGACTCACCCAGGTGTGGCAGTGGCTACCAGATGACCTGATGCCACACACCTTGCCTGGGCCCAGGAGCCTCCACACAACTTGCATGACTTTGCTGGGGCCCCATGGCTGCCTTTGACCAGGTGTGGCTTGGAGACCTCCCAGAATTACTTCTGATCTCCAAACTACAGAGATCAGTTCCCTTGCAGAAAACAGCTACTTTGGAGAGTGGACTCTATAGCATTATAACGCATTGAAGTTCCTCCCCTCCCCAAACCATGCACTCCCCAGGCTCTACCCCCATATCTCCAGGAATTTCCCAACCTAGAGTTGGCAGCCCTACTAGGCCCAGCAGTGACTACCACAAAATTCACCTGAGCAACTTGCTACTGTATGACTTTTGCAACTAGGCAGGGCATTTCCCAGGGAGAGGCTGCTGAAAGGGGGGAGAGCTATGAACCAGTGGGGTATAGTGATTAGAGCATCAGACTAGGATCTAGGAGACCCAGATTCAGATCCCCGCTCTGCCATAGAAATTTGCTGGGAGATCTTTGGCAGGTTTCAGCCTAATCCACCTCACAGGGTTGTTGTAAGGAGAAAAAAATGAAGGAGAGGAGAATTATGTAAGCAAAAGGGTAGGGTATAAATGAAGTAAATAAATAATAAAGCCAACGACAGGTGCAGATAAAAGTAGTTCAGTGAGTAGGAAGAGAAAAGGATGCAAGGACAGGGGGAAAGATCTGGGGGCGGCCTAGGGTTGCTGACTCCGGCTTGGGAAATTTCTGGAGATTTGAGGGTAGTGCCTGGAGACAGCAGGGCTGGAGAGAGGAAGCAGCATAGTTGGGATGTGATTCCATAGAGTTTGCCCTCTGAAAATGCTGTTTCCTCCAGCGGATCGGATCTCTGTCACCTAAAGATCAGTTGTAATTACAGAAGAACTCCAGGCACTGCCTGGTGGTTGGTAGCCCTAGGGCTGAGGAGAATAGAAACAGGATATAGTGTGAGGAAGAAGATGAAGGATAAAATTAAGTGACCGTGCAGGTCCTTGCAGGTTTTCAGCTTGTATTTACTGAAATCACATTACTATCCGTACTGGAAAACAAGTTCCTTGTCAACAAATAATTCACCAGCAAGTTCAAGTAAATACAACTACCAACAAAAAAGTACAATAATTAACTTACCCATTCTTGAGATAAGTTTTACCCTCACCTAGAATCACCGGTGTCACTCCATATAAACGCAGACATGACAAATTCTCTAAACAAGGCCAATTCAAACCATGCCAAAATACAGTAATAGAGGTTTCATTAAAAGAAATGTCTGCCTGATCAATTACATGTTCATTTCCACATTTTTCCTTCAATATGATCATCCATCTCAAACCAGACCTTCTGTTATCAGAAAAATAAAAAGGTTTAAGATTGTACTTATAAATACCGAATATGGAAATTTCTACTAGAGATCACCATGTCTAGAAATTCCTGGGAGAAAGGCAACATTTCCCACCCAATTTATATAAAATGAGGAATATTACAAGATTACTTCAAGACATTTCCATCACAAATGTAAAGCTGATAGGTGCTACTAAACTCAAATCTAACTGAGAGACCAGTAAGAGTTTCAGGGTATACATTTTTGAGAACTAAATATGAGTTTCAGGGTATAAGATTTTGACAACTTCATTAGACACAAGTAGAAATGGAGATCCAGGTCATTCCATTGCTGACCTAAGAGCGGTAGTCCTCAAACACAGAAATTTCAAGGGGAAATTACAAAGCAAGATGGCTGAACTTGAGTTAATTTACAAGTTCAGGATCTCCCAGGGTTGAATAGGGACATAGGATTCTTATCTCAACACAGATGCTAATTTTCAGCCCCCAAGCATTTACTTCCTGCTCTTATCAAGCTGGTTACAATATGCATAATACATTTGCAATATTTACAAGCATTCTTTACAACATGGTGTAGTAGTCAAGACTGGTGGTTTGGAGCAGTGGACTCTGATCTGGAGAACTGGGTTTGATTCCCCCACTCCTCCGTATGAGCGGTGGACACTAATCGGGTGAACTGGATTTGTTTCCCCACTCCTCCACACGAAGCCAGCTGGGTGACCTTGGGCTATTCACAGCTCTCTTAGAGCTCTTTCAGCCTCACCTACCTCACAGGGTGTCTGAGGTGGGGAGGGGAAGGGAATGTGATCGTAAGCCGGTTTGATTCTTCCTTAAGTGGTAGAGAAAGTCGGCATATAAAAACCAACTCTTCTTCTACTTCTGACTAGGATAAAAGGACTCAGAATTTTCCATTTCTACTCATGTATGAGGAAGGGAGCTTTGACTCTCGAAAGCTTATACCATGAAACGTTGGTCTCTAAGGTGCTACTGGACTCAAACCTAACTGTTTTATTGCAGACCAACACAGCTAGCCTCTGAAAATATAAAGCTGACAAAATATGTAAAAATACTTATCAAGCTTTATTAATTTTCATAACTTAAATATTAATCAAAAACTAGTAAATTACCATATAATCTACCTGAACTTTTCCTATTTGATTGCAAAATAAATATGCACAGCTGTTAAAACAGAAAATAAATATGCACAACTATTAAAACAGAAAATAAATAAATAAACCTCTACTTAACACAACTTACTTGATGGCATTTTTGGTTTCAACTGGAAGGCCAGTATAAGTATTTACAGACTTCAGAAGGTGAATTATTCCAGCTTTGCCAGAAGCTACTTTTTTTATGATGTACTCTTTCTTCCAGTATCCTGATTCCCTATATTGCAAATCAGAAGGTTGCAGAGAAACAGCTGATTCTTGTACCGCTTCTGTCCTCCATTTGTTTTTTTTAGGGAGAAATGACTTGGAGTATATTTTTAACCAGATCATACTGAAAGAGAAAAAAAAAAAACACACACACACAAAAAATGACAACGGAATCTTTTAAAAGTTTATACAAATAGAGGTAAGGTGTAAAACCATTTTTAGAGCAATTAAAGCATTTTAAAGCACTAAATACTAATATTTTAAAATAGTTGCACTTTATTTTAAAATAGATTTTCACTAGATAAACCATTTTCTAGTAAGACCAGTGGCATATTAATGATACTGGTCTACATGACAAGTACAATTAATTAACACTCTGTATCCAAGCTTTAATTATTGATTAGTACTGAATGAATTAGATTACTGGAAAATGAAAACATCGTATTTGTTCATTCATTTCATTTATATACCTCTACTGCTGTAAAATACCTCAGGTAAGCTGGTTTATTAAACTGTGCAATCTAGTCAATACTACAAAATCTATTAATAATTTTTTTTAAAAATCAGCAACAGTAATGATTACAAATCAATAACAGCAGCAGGTAGCAATAAAGCATCACTCTAGAATACATTTTGTCTTTCCCCAAATGCTTACTAGAACAATCTGTTCTTAGATGGTCACCTAAAAAAAACAAAAAAAGGTGTCTAGAACTTGTTAAGAGAAAGAGTTCCAGATCAGCTAACCTAACATCAGATAAGACTTGCAGTCCAAGCAAGAACCAAGTGCAAGAGAAGGTTCAAACAAAACCCAAGGCGTTTAGTACTTCAAAAGGTTGAAACAAGTACTGTGAGTATGCCTACATACAAACTCAAAGACAATGGCTACACTAAGACCGCATTCCTGAGGTAGGGGGGCCAAATCGCCTTAGGAGGCAACGTGACCCCAATGCCAGCGTCCCTGCCACTTGCACCAGCACCTCTAGACGGCTGCGGCACTGCAGCCCTCGGACGTCAGCTTGGCCTCCCACGATCATACCGGGAGGCGTTCCCAGGGCATTCCAGGGGGGTGGAGCTGCCAGTAGACAGCTTCCTAACCCTTTCAGCCCAGGAACGCTCCCTTTTGTAACAACGGTGCTGCGCCAGCTTTTTGTTGGCACAGCATTGCTGTTCTCTATGGGGCTTTCCCCACCTTTTTAATTTTTTTTAATGCCTTTTTTTCCCCCTGCAGCAACCGCAAAACTTCTATGGAGGAGCAGTGGCGGCAAGGAAGCCACGCCGTCCCAGGCGGCTGCAGGTTTCAGGAATGAGCTGTAAGAAGTCATAATAAACAGTCGTTTATAAACTACAGATTGATCCTACTCTGAAATGTATAAATTTAGACAGTGCAACGAGCCAGGGTTAACCCCAAAATTAGCTTTAGGGTTTGTACCTGATTTGTTAACTACAGCTGTGGTTTAATGTGACATCTAAATTCACAAGTCATACTTCGTTGAGCAGCAGCATCCCTTGCACCAACCTAGCCATGCAGATCTTGTGGATTAACCAGAGTTCATGACGTTAACCATGGTTTAAACCAGGGTTCCCCAACATGGTGTCCATGGGTACCATGGCACCTGCCTACACCTCTCCTGGCACCCACGAAGTTATTTTACAAGTAGGTGGGACCAAGTAAGGCTTTTACCCAGCAAGGCTTATCATCTGTTGGAGTATTGATCGGCTGTGCAGATGTTTAAAAACGTTGCTTTGGCAGCAGCTGCTACCAAAACACAAGACTCTTCACTGTGTGACTGAAGGTAAGCTGCGACAGCCATTTGGTGGCTGGCTCTGCCTCCTGTGGCCTACAGACATCTCATGGCTGTGCCAGGTGCCTGCCTGCTCAAAAAGGTTGGAGACCCCTGGTTTAAACAAACTATAGTTTATTGAAAAATCTGACTATATCCAATGAGAATCCAAATATGTATCATTTCTGTCAAACATGAAAAAAAATTTCAAGACATTTTCAAGGGCTATACAGGGATAGGATATCTAAAAAGGGGCTAAACAACTCATATTAGCAGATAAAATGAAAGCTAAATTGCAATATACTAGTGCTCTTATTGTTTGCTGTTCACTCTTTTTTCATATAACACAGCCAAACGAGGATGTCTACACTATGATGGGAAAGGAGTACCAAGAAGTTGCAGGTATTATATACATAGTGCAAACAGAAGATTTCTTGAAGACAAGCAATTCACATATTTGACCTTCAAGCTGGGCAGATCACATTCAGTCTAATACAAAATACCAGATAACAACAATACCATCCATTGGGAAAAATACAGAAAAAAACATATTTCTTTGCCCTGACAATTAAGTATAAAAATAAATTAAGAAGCTAGATTCATCACATTATCATGTCAAAACAACTGCTATGCTTCCTTACTTGTCATTGGACAGATGATAAAAACGCTTGTTCACACAGCTAACACATAACAGAGTCACAGCATCCAGATACGAGCATATCTTCAGTATTACCTCCGAGGGTAAGCTAGAGGATGAAGAAGATGAAAGAGAGCAGCACTATTTGAACAGAAATAAAAAGGAGCAGTATGGGTTGGGGAGAAATTAACCTACTTGGCAGTCAACTAAAAGAAAAAATGAGTTCTTACATCTACCACCCAACATCAGATCCCCAGAGACAGACAAACTTGCACCCCACCCCAGGGAATTTAGAAGACTGCATGTCTTTACCTTTTCTTTGTATCCTTGCTCAGCCTGAAGCTTGAACAGGCAGTGTGTATTCTTTTTAATTTTTGTTTATTAAACTTGCTTATATTTTGAATGCTCAGACCTGATTTCCATAAACACACCAGACCTATTCAGTCTTGCAATCCAAAGTGCAGTAAAGGGGAGAGTCAGCAAAAGAGCTGTATCTTGCCTTCAGAGCAATAACTCAAAACTGCAAAGGCACAGTCCCTAAATTAGTTGGATGACTAAAGCGGGAGATGTGGCAACTTGGAGAAGCCTCTAAACAGCAACACAGATAACATACAGAATGTTAGATGTATAAATGCATCTTGTAGGGGACACTCTTTCAGCTGTGCTGGTGAAGGTGGTTGAGAAAGAGAAAGAGAGAGAGAGAGAGAGAACAAACCCGAGAGTAAGGGAAGGGGTTGGCATTGCAGAGCAGAGATTTGAGACAACTGCAGAACTTTATCGAGCTTCCAGAACAAGACCTGTAATCCATTCTCTCACAACAAGTTTAGGACAAACCACAAGTTCTGTGCAGCTGCTATGATCATATGTAAACTCCTCATCACATGGATCTGTCCTCGTACTCAATAAGTACGCACATTAGTGCCAATCTCCACACAGAATGGTTATATACATTATAATTGCTGCACAGAGCCCCTGAAAGTGCTTTGGAGCAGTTTCCAAACTGTTAGCCTAATGTATAAAGCAGCCCTATAATTCACCTTTCTAAACTGAGCATAAATTAGAGTTAATTAGGACATATTACTAGACATTAAACTTTCCAAAAAAAAATTCGGGGGGGGGGGAGGGACCGAAATATGGAGGGGGCTTAAAGTAATGAAGTAATACTTAATTTCTCTATCAAACCTACACTTATTTAACCGTTATAACAACATAAAATACAACTTAATTATGCATATAATATTTGACATATTTATGGATGTCAGAAGCAGAAATGGCTTAATTTTTTACAAG
Organism: Euleptes europaea; assembly: GCF_029931775.1. Lineage (NCBI taxonomy): Eukaryota > Metazoa > Chordata > Lepidosauria > Squamata > Sphaerodactylidae > Euleptes > Euleptes europaea. Next base: position 64,906,046 of record NC_079319.1, read on the forward strand.
CGAAATTGCAAATATATCCAATATTTGAGACACCCCTTGCTACTTTACCACATTAGTATTTTAATGGCTGCTATCTGAGAGATATGAAAAGATATGACAAAATTACAGAAGATTTTGTAGTAAACAAAAAAAATATTATTTGGACTATAAGTCTTATACAGTCACAATACACAAACAGCATCTTTGGATCTCAGGGATTTATAACAAAAACATTAAACTCTTTAGTAATGTATTTTCAAACACATCATAGTACATTAATTGCTGCTAACATTCTCATTTAATCAATGAAGGTATCCTTGAAAAAAACCTGGGTGTTTCCCCCAAATTTTTCCAGGCCTTCACATCTCTACATATTTCAATAGCATTTTCACACACAAATGAGTGTTGTTAAGGTAATATTATCAAAGCAATTCAGTTTGACATTTAAAGCGCATTCCTAAGGGGAGGCAAAAGTCGACTGGAGGCGGCGTGACCCCAGAACCAGAGTTAAGTGCCCACTTATCACGGGATATGGGGCACTTATGCTGGCGTGGGAGGCATTCCTGTCAGTGCCTGGCCAATGCAGAGCTGCGCAGATCTCCCTGCCAGCACAGCCTCTCCGAGAACTAAATCCCGGAAAAGAATGGTGCCAGCAAGGTGGGGCGGTCCCGGGGCAGTCCCCCAGGGCAGTCCCAGACTTTAGTCAGCTTCCTAACCCCTTCCAACCCTGGAACGCCCCTCGCTGCTGCAGCAGGGCTGACACCTTTTTTGGTCTTGCAGCCTCGCTGTTCTCAATGGGGGCATTTCCCCCTTTTTGCCTTTTTTATTCTCCGCGGCGGCCAGGAAGCCTCTGGGGAGGCAGAATGGCTGCACCACTCCCGGCTGCGGCAGATCCACCACCACCCCCAGGAATGGGCTGCCCAAGTTTCAGAGCCATCAACATACACCAGCATACAGAGTAAACAATGTTTTCTCTTGAATAAGTTATTCAGCTCATAAAAAAGAAGTCCACTGAAAAGAGACAAATTTTCTTGTAAACAGTCTATTACTTCAATCTAACTTTATAACTATAATCATAAACGCTCATCTAGAAAGCATACTATCACTGAACTCAGCTACACTTACCTCTGTGTAAAAATACTTAAGAGTACATTAGTATCATGACAAAGTATTCTTTACCTCTCAATTCCTGTCGTAGAAAACGATTTAATAAAGGGCTTCCAATGCTTCTTTTTATTGTGTATTGTTCTGATTTCAGAGGGCTGCATGGCTGAAACAGTTGAGCATTTGGACACAATGCTAGAAAAATAATAATCCATCATATCATCAACTGAAAAATTCCATGAGGTAGAATTAAGACAAGTTTTAAGAATTACCAGTATGTTTTGTCCAAAGTGTTCTCAAACCATGTACAACATACAACCTATTAATAGTTCTATTTAACAGCAGCCTAACACAGAAAAGTTTCACAGTGATAAATGGGACTGGAAGATAAGTGATAAAGCTTCATCTTGTTAGTTTTGTACGTTACACTACAGTTGAAGGGCCAAAAAACATATAAAGGATTGCTACTTGCTCAGTATTTTATTGCACTTAGCTGCAAAAACAATACCATGGAAGAGGGCAGGTTCCTCTGAAAGCAAAAATAATGAAGAGAAAATAGCTGTTTTCTAACAACTTCAAAAAGCAAAATTCAATAGGAAAAGAGTCTTAATAGGCAACAAGTGGCTTTTCCAAGCTACAAGATCTTTAAAAAAAATGTTCTATTGACTTTATTTATGCCTCATCTTTCTCCCCAATGGGGATCCAAAGTGGCTTACATCATTCTCCTCTTCTCCATTTTATCCTTACAACATGCACGACTAGCCTATGGTCACCCAGCAAGCAGAGTAGGGATTTGAACCTGGATCTCCAAAATCCCAGTCCAACACTCTTAAGTACTACACAACAATTACCATAACAGGTAGTCTAGTCTACCAGATTAGCATTATGTTTGGTCTCACATTTGTTATCAAAAGTACTCTTACAGTGCAATCCTGAAGGGGGGTCCATAAGGGGTTTGGATGTGGCATGACCCCTGCCCTGGCGTGCCACTTACACCAATGTCAGGAGCAGGCCATGAAACCAGTTTATGGTTGTGCTCCCAGGTGTTGTTTTGCAGTTCTCTCCAAGGCCAGTCTGTGCCCCGTGTTTAGACTTCTTAGAGTCCTTCTTGAATTCCTTTAGCGTGGGAATTGCCAAGTACTCCTTCCTGCCTCTGGGAGGGGGGTTGCCTGGGTTACTGGTTATCTCCTTTTGCTTTTCTATATATGCCATGTGCCTTACCTCAGCCCCTTACTAGTATCATTCTGAATATAGTTTCTGTAACCTGTCGATTCTACCCAATAAAACTGCTTTCGTGGATTTGCCGTCTGCTGAATTCCGTTTGAGGGATGGAGCGCAGAGCTAGAGCTTACAGCCAGCTAAATGGGCATTTATGCCGGTGTGGGGCCACTTATGCTGGTGCAGGGGAACCGCACAGCAGCATTACGCATGGGCGCTGCTAAAGCCACGACGGCAGCTTATGTCCCCCTTAGGATTGCTCTGTATCAAAAACAGACACTCGTGTGAATAGTTATTAAATACATGTACATTGTATAGCAATTGAAACATAAAAACCTTCTATGAGAAATTTCCATGACCTTAAAGCAGATTTTTCTAAAGAGCTTATTAAGAACCTGAATGCAGTAACACAAGAGTAAGATTTTTCTGCACCATGTCATCACTCAGGAGAATCTATAACAGCACAAAACATCACAAGCTGTGAAACCACAGCTCAACTTTACTTGACCAAGACTCCTCGTCACATTGCGGTCAGACTTTCCCAGAACTAGAAACCACAATTGTTAGACAAGCTAAAGGGTTACAAATTATATGAACAATTCTGGTTCACATACAATGGCCAGGAAGTGCGTAAGGAAACCTGAGCCTAATGGGGAGGGTGATGGAAAGGTGTACATTTGCCTAAGGCTCGTTCATACCAAAGAGAGCCAGCGTGATGTAGTGGTTAAGAGCTGAGGACTCTAATCTGGAGAACCGGGTTGGTTTCCCCACTCCTCCACATGAAGCCCGCTGGGCGACCTTGGGCCACAATTCTCTCAGTACTCTTTCAGCACTCGCGGAGGCAGGCAATGACAAACCATCTCTGAACGTCTCTTGCCTTGAAAACCCTACGGCAGGGGTGGGGAACCTCCGGCCCATGAGCTGGAAATGCCCCCAGGCCCGCCTGCCGAGGCCAGGAGCTCCACGGCCCGCCTGCCGAGGCCGGGAGCTCCATGGAGCTAGCTGTCGCTAGCCAGGGCCTCCTCTCGGCGCGGGGGTGCAGCCAGGGGGGTCGAGTAGGGGGAGGGCTGTACAGGGGCACACCAAGCCAGCGGTGCGGCCAGCACGCAGGCCGGCAAGGCCCCGGCGGCACGAGTCTCGGCCACCCCAGCAGTGTTAGTCCACAACGCAGGGGTGTGGTCGGGGGATCGCTCCACCACACAGACAAGCTGGGAGGGGGAGGAAGGTTCAGGGGCAGCATGCCCCCTCCCAGCCTCCCTGTGTCTGTGTGGCCTCCTCTCGGCACACCCCCGCGCAGTGGCCTAACGCTGAGGGGGCGGCCGAGACTCATGCCGCTGGGGCCTTGCCAGCCTGCGTGCTGGCTGTGCCGCTGGCTCGGTGGGCCCGTGTGTGTGACCGGGTGCCTCTGTGCGTGTGTGTGTGTGTGTGTGTAGAAACCGGGAGGTGATTGCCTGTGTGTGGGGGGGGGGGGAAGCCGGGAAAGCTTCTCTCTCTCTCTCTCTCTCTCTCTCTCTCTCTCTTTTTCCCCTTCCCTTCCTCCCCTCCCCCCTCCCTTCCCTCCCCTTCCTTCTTTCCTTTTCTGCATAGCCTCTCCTAGGGTTGCCAACCTCCAGGTTGCCGACCCTAGTATACACCTGGTATGGCCCCTGAATGATGTTATAAATATGCAAATGGCCCTTGGCAGGAAAAAGGTGCCCCACTCCTGCCCTATGTAGTCGCCATTAAGTCAGCTGTGACTTGATGGCACTTTCCACCTATGCTCAACCACATCTGGGTGCTAGATGTGAACCAGCTCAATAGTTTTCAGACACAGACAGCAGTAACTTCTGTTCATTTTCCCTGAGCAGTCAGATCCACCACATGATAACTAAATAAGCCCATTTGTTTTTACGACTGGATTCCTAAAAAATATTCACTAGGAGTAGTGGAAGAGCTTGTGAATGGGTGAGGGAAGGACACACAGCACTAGAGACATACAGATGGATGGGCAAAAAAGAGGGACCTAGTACTGAGCATAAGGTCCCCCCTCAAGCGAGCCAGTGTGGTGTAATGGTTAAACGCGGTGGTTAGGAACGGTGGACTCTAATCTGGAGAACCAGGTTTGATTCCCCACTCCTCCCCATGAGCAGACAATGCTAATCTGGTGAACCGGGTTGGTTTCCCCACTCCTACACATGAAGCCAGCTGGGTGACCTTCAGCTGGTCACAGTTCTCTCTGAACTCTCTCAGCCCCACCTACCTCACAAGGTATCTGTTGTGGGGAGAGGAGGGAAGGCGATTGTAAGCCAGTTTGATTCTTCCTTAAATAGTAGAGAAAGTCAGCATATAAAAACCAACTCTTCATCTTCAAGACAGTTTGCCCAGGACCCCGCAAAACCTGGAATTGGCGCTGAATAGTGACAATACAGCTACTGTCAAGTAGGCTTTAAAACTAATAATAATATGTTTGAGAGTGGCAAAAGAGTTCTAATTCCTCCTCAGCCACTAAGTTCACAAGATAACTTTAAGGCAGTCCGTAAGTACGCCTAAACTGCCTCACAGAAGAAGAGGAAGGGTTGGTTTTTATACGCTGACTTTCTCTACCACTTAAGGGAGACTCAAACCGGCTTATAATCATCTTCCCTTCCCCTTCCCACAACAGACACACCTGTGAGGTAGACAGGAGAGTTTTGAGAGAACTGTGACTAGCCCAAGGTCACCCAGCTGTAGGGCTGCCAACTACCAGGTAATCAGTACAGGAGCGAAGTGTATACAAAGTGCAAAAAACTTTATAAGCTACCAAAATGACATAACAATACAGCTATACACACTTTATATACTACTAAGCTAAAACACACAAGCTAAGACAAACAACGTTACTGTACAAGGTGGAAAAAGTGTCAAAATGACAAAGCTAATGTTCATAGAGTCTCTCTCAATTGTAGGAGAAGTGGTATCCAAAAAATTTTCAGCGAGGTTCCCAACGAGGAGACGATCGTTTCGAGTTCACAATGAACAAATCTTCATCAGTCCTTCAACGTCCTCTTGTACATTCATTCATTCAAATATTCTCCCATAACGGGAAAGATTTCAAAAAATGCCAAATCCTTATTATTTCCTACAAAGGGTAAGAGACATCACTTCCCACTTGGGGTGAGGATTATAGTGTAGCAATCTCTTTGTATACACTTTCGAAGGCTTTCACTGTCAGAGTTCATTGGTTCCTGTGGGTTATCCAGGCTGGGTGACCGTGGTCTTGGTATTTTCTTTCCTGACGTTTCGCCAGCAGCTGTGGCAGGCATCTTCAGAGGAGTAACACTGAAGGACAGTCTTTGTATACGCTTCGCTCCTGTACTGAGTTCCTCATCCTCCCGATGTTAGTACAGTGGTGTCTATTTCTCCCCCAACTACCAGGTAACAGCAGGAGATCTCCTGCTATTACAACTGATCTCCAGCAGTTAGAGATCGGTTCCCCTGGAGAAAATGGCCGCTTTGGCCATTCGACTCTATGGCATTGAAGTCCCTCCCCAAGCCACGCCCTCCTCAGGCTCCACCCCCAAAACCTCCCGCCCGTTGGGAAATGGGACCTGGCCACCCTTCCCAGCTGGCTTCGTGTGGAGGAGTGGGGGAACAACGAGTGGGAGGTTTTGGGGGCGGAGCCTGAGGAGGGCGTGGCTTCCCCCACTCCTCCACACGAAGCCAGCTGGGAAGGGTGGCCAGGTCCCTTTTCCCAACGGGCGGGAGGTTTTGGGGGCGGAGCCTGAGGAGGACATGGCTTGGGGAGGGGAGGGACTTCAATGCCATAGAATGCCTTTTTAGCCTCCACCGCTCATGGGGAGGAGTGGGGAATCAAACCCAGTTCTCCAGATCAGAGTCCACCGCTCCAAACCACCGCTCCAAACCACTACACCACACTGGTTCTCTGGGAGATTAACTATGAACATTAGCCTGAATTCTCTGAAGGAAGGGGGGAAATAAACCCCAAAAGCGGGAAGAAATTCATCGAGCGAAGCATCCCAACCTCCCATCCACTATGAAGACTGGGGCACCACCTGCTGAACTTCTTTTATTTATTTATATACATATACATACATACATACATACATACATATATATATATATATATATATATATATATATATATATATTTATTTATGTATATATGTGTGTGTGTGTATATAATATATATGTATGTATGTATATATGTGTGTGTGTGTATATATCTATATATGTATATATGTGTGTGTATATATCTAGCTATATATCTGTATATATATATGTGTGTTTGTGTGTGTGTGTGTGTATATATCTATATCTATATATCTATAGATATGTATGTATGTATATGTGTGTGTGTATGTATATATCTATATCTATAGATATGTATGTATATATATGTGTGTGTGTGTGTGTGATAGATAGATAGATAGATAGATAGATAGATAGATAGATAGATAGATAGATAGATAGATAGATAGATAGATAGATAGATAGATAGAAATTTTATTAAGTTTTATAACAAAACTTCTTCGGGGGCAAGAGCCAAGGGGCCGCCTCAAAGGACATGAGAGCCCGCAGCCCCATTCAGAACCGAGCTCTTGCTCGGCTGTCGTTTACCTTTCCCCGGCGGGGCAGCCGAGCGGCTCCGAACTTCCCCGGGCGGGAGGGACCCAGGGGGTTGGCCGAGGAGCCGGCGGCGCAGCCCGCCCGAGGCCGGCGGAAGTGCAAGCCGCGGGGCGCGAGGCCCCCAAGCCGTGCTGCTGCAGAATCCAGCCGCGTCCGGTCGCCATAACAACAGGCACCCGCGCGCGAGCGCGCGCGCACAAATTGCAGCACGTCGCGCCTCCCCGCCCAAAACGGGTGGGGGCGTCGGGAGCAGGTGGAGCCTCCGGGCTGGGCGAGCCGATTCTCCCAAACGGCGGGGGAGGGCAGAGCGACAGATTGAAACGCGTAGCGCTTTCCCGATCTTGTTCTTTTCTTGCTCCCCCCCCTTTCCGTGCAAGAAGAGTCTTCCACTATTAAGGAAGCAATCCCAAACAAGGCTTACGGAGAAGTCAGTCCCATTTTCTTCAATGGGGCGTGCGATTTGCCGCTCTCTAGAGGCACCTTTCCCCCATCCGAGTTCTCAAAACTCTGCGTGGGGGCTTGTTGTTGAGTTTTGAGAATTCGGATGGGGGAAAGGTGCACTAAGGCCATTTATGCATGGGAGGTTTTGCCTGGGATTTGCTGCTATTTAGATGCACGTCTTCCCCATCTGAATTCTCAAAACTCAGCATGGGGGCTTACTGTTGAGTGTTGAGAATTTGGATGGGGGAAATGTGCATCTAGAGTGGCAAATCCAAGGCAAAACCTCCCATTCATAAATGGCCTAAGTCTGTCTCTAGCAATAGAAAAGCGCAAGAGTCCAGTAGCACCTTAAAGACTGACACAATTTCCGGCAGGGTATGAGCTTTCCTGGGCCACAGCTCACTTCTTCAGATATCACAACAAGTGAGCTGTGACTCACGAAAGCTTATACCCTGCCAGGAAATGTGTTAGTCTTTAAGGTGCTACTGGACTCTTGCGCTTTTCTAATCCCAAACAGGTTTACGGAGAAATAAATCCCCTTTTCTTCAATGGGGCGGACTCCCAGAAAAGTGTATGGCAATCCTAACCAGGTTTACGGACGCATCGTAAATTAGTCGCGCTTATGTTATGGGACAGTCTGCCCGGTTAACTTCGGGGCGGCTTTTGGTTCAAAGTCTGGAAGCAATTTTATGTAGAGTTAAACGCTGGCTGCAGAAAAGCAGCCAAAGTTAGCCCGAAGGATAGCACATTACTTGTAGACACCCAAAGGTTTAGCACTGGTGATTCTGCTGGTTGTGAATAAAATCCTGTTTAAAGGTGAAGACAAATGGAGGTAGGAATAGTACTGAAACAGATGGGCACTTTCACACGTACTGCATAATAATACACTTTCAGTCCACTTTAATGATCGTTTGCAAGTGGGGCTTGCCATTTTACAGAGTAAAATCCAGCTGCAAAGTGCATTGAAAGTGCATATTGCAGCGTGTATGAAAGCACCCAGGTTGATATGGGGCGAACAGAAATAGTTGGTGCTATTATTTCTACAATTAGCACCTACCGCTGGTGTGTAGTCTGTAATCCCATGGAGGTAATCCCTTGATCCTAGATAAACTGACCTCGTTCTCACTGAAGTGGTAAACCTGCACCTAGCTATACCATTTCAGAGTACAAGTGAGAACTCAAGGGATTGAATATTCCTTCATAAGGGGGGGGGGAAACTCCCTCGGGTGCTAACTTTCTATGAGTAAGGAACTTTTTGTATGGAAGAGGATTCAACCCCCTCCCTCTGCCCGCAGTCTAAAGTGGTACAGTCCCTGCAGGTTTATGACTTCATTGAGAACTAGTGTGTCTTGTTCCATGTGGCTATGGGTTTATATATTCCTGTGCGCGCCGCGGTTTTGATGGCGGGCAGCGTTTGAAACTGTTCGAATCAACTACATAAATCACTGGTTCCCAACCAGGGGTCCGTGGACCCCCAGGGGTCCGCGAGAACTAAATTAAGGTCCGCAAAACAAAGTTATAAACCCATAATAAATTAATATTTTCAATTAAAAGTTTTCTATTATAAAAATATATATTCAAATATTATTCTAAGTTTAATGTTTAACTAACAGTTATGATTAAAGTTTATTTTCAAATTCTCGGAATTTTTATTTTGAACCTTGGGGTCCCTGCACCGAACAAAAAAGTCCTAGTGGTCCCTGGTCAAAAAAAGGTTAGGAACCACTGACATAAAAAAAAAAAAAAACAAATATTATCTTTGCTGGCCGAGCTTCTTTTTTTTTTTTTTAAGAAAAAGCTTTATCCAGTTGTCGTTTTACAATATTGCTTAAAGTGCAAACGTCTGTTTCTAATGAATGCACAGCCCTACTATTTCCTTCGGGGGGGGGGGAAGGATTTGTGTTGCTTAAACGTTTCGATTTTTGCTTACTTCCTGAAATGAAAGCTCCTACCCTACCAGAAAATATTCGTGTTAGTCTTTAAGGTGCTACTGGACTCTTGCTCTGTTCTATTCCTGAAACGAGGGGTTGAAATCCGGAGGGGGGCGTGGCTCTAGACTCCCCGAACGCTGCTGGAGTCTCGCCGCGAGATGGGACACTGCCCTGTGGGAGTTGTAGTCCGCTCGCCGGAGTAGGCGTGAGCAAATCGGGCTGCCTGGAAACTTCACTTCCCACAGTCCTTTGCGCCCATAATGGCGGGGCGGATTGCAATAATGGCCCGTGGACGCAAGTTGCTCGCGCGTCCTTCGGTTTGTTAAAGTCAACGAAGGCGTGAGAGCTGAAACGTGATAGCGGGGAAACCTCGTTGCCTTTCCTTGCGGGAGCTGTGCAGGCTGTGCGGTGGAAATAAAGCTACAGCACGATGAAGCCAGTTCTTTGCACAGACCTCGAGAAGATTTGATCTACTCCATAGATCTTACACGCTTGGGATAATATTGATTCTCTTGGATAACATTGATTCTCTGTTGTGATGCTCTCTTCTTTTGTGCGAGGTGTTCACTTAAGCGACAAGCTGCTGGCATCCCCCGTGAAGTGGTCGTGCGCGCGCCCTAGGAAAGCGTGTCTGAGGACTTGGGTATGTGTCAAGTTAGGGCCAGGGTTGAGCCGCAACGAATCGGTCTTGTCCCCTGGGGTCGCGTTTGAGAATGTGAAGAGAAGGATCTGGACGTCAGAAGGGCCCCTCGGAGCAGGTAGATCTGAAAACAGCAACACACAGGTGTCAGTGCCAAGAAGCCAGAAAGGAGGAGCATCCTTGTCAGCTGCTCAGAAAGGTAAGTGATAGGAAGCTACCAGAACTGCTTGGGATTAAAATATTGTCGAAGGCTTTCACAGTCAGAGTTCATTAGTTCTCGTCGGTTATCCGGGCTGTGTGACCGTGGTCTTGGTATTTTCTTTCCTGACGTTTCGCCAGCAGCTGTGGCCGGCATTGTCAGAGGAGTAACACTGAAGGACACTAGTGTTACTCCTCTGAAGATGCCTGCCACAGCTGCTGGCGAAACGTCAGGAAAGAAAATACCAAGACCACGGTCACACAGCCCGGATAACCCACAAGAACCTGCTTGGGATTCTTTATCTTTCTAGCTATAACATTGGGTTATTTTGTGTGTAGTTAATCTCTATGTAACGACTCTAGGTTTTCAATCCATAATATCATATCATACTAATCTACGATTTATTAAGGCCACTAGTGTACAGGTGTTTGATTGGGACCTGTGGTTGGTGTGATTCTCTTGAGTATAGTATGGTACAATGGCATGAAAGGTAAAGGTAAATCCCCTGTACAAGCACCGGGTCATTGCTGCCCCATGGGGTTGACGTGACATCACGACATTTACTAGGCAGACTATGTTTATGGGGTGGTTTGCCATTGCCTTCTCCAGTAGTCTACACTTTACCTCCAGCAAGCTGGGAACTCATTTTATCAACCTCGGAAGGATGGAAGACTGTCAACCTTGAGCCATACGCCTGAAACACTTCTGTCAGGATCACAATGGCATAAACCATGTTTAATTTCTAAAATAAAGTGTCCAGAGTCAAACTTTCATGGAAATTAGGCCTTCTACCTTAAGTTCCTTCACTGTGATTGCTTCCTTGTGAAAGTCACTCTGCATATGCTCTAAGACTTAGAATAGCTGATTTCTGTTGCATACTCTTGTGTTTTTCTTCATGTTTAAATTTCAAATTTGAATATCCAAGTTCTCTCAATAGTTAATACGTACATAATCTGTGTCATGTTGTCCTGTATATGTACTCTTGATTATGAACAGAAGAAGACCCTTTCTGGATCAGACCAAGGTCCACCTGGTACTGCATTTTTTATTTTGCAAAAACCCAAGAACTGAGTGATCTAGCAGTAGACTGCGGCCTACCTTCTTCTGCCCAACCAACTCTAAGACACTAACTATTACTTACATTGCAAAGGTAAACCCTAATGAAATTCATGTCCTGATAATAGAGTATTAGGAGTTATTACTTACCAAGCTTAGGAAATACATCCCTGTGAAAATTTAGCAAAGAAGTTGAGATAAGCCTTGCTAGTTCAGATCAGTGGTCCATCTAGTCCAGAGCTTCTTAAACTTTTTCCACTCATGACCCCTTTATGGCTGAGAAATTTTTACACAACCCCAGATATATAGATATATAAAATAGGTATACAAATCAAACATTTACTGATAATAAATCATAAAGCAACCTTTTATTGTTGCCAAATTTTTCGCGACCCCCACATTCAGTTACATGACCCCATATGGTGTCGTGACCCACAGTTTAAGAAGCTTTGATCTAGTCCATCATACTGTTTCACACAGTGGCTAATCAGTTGCTCTGGAGCAGGGGTGGGGAACGTCAGGCCCGGGGGCCGTTTAAGGCCTGCGAAATCATTTGGTCTGGCCCTTCGCGGGTCCTGGCAGATCTCTAGCTCAGAAGGATCTAAGACTGGCAATCTGCCCCCTCCCGCAGACAGGAATAGCCTCTATTCAAGGCGGATGTGAGTTTGTTTTTCCCCCTTGCAGAAGAGTCATTAGCTATGGAGCTGCTAGGACCACCCAAGAAACTGTGTTAACCTTTTCCCACACGGGCCATGGAGAAATGTATTCCCTCTGTACTACAAGAGGGCTGGGGCCGGAAGTGGCGACAATGGAGGGGTTAAAGGGGGCAGGGCCAGAATGCACGTGGGGGGTGAGTTCTTAGCCAGTGTATCCTCATTTTGCCCCTAATGTTTAAGTTGATAATTTTGTATGGCCCGCGAATGATGTTTTAAATATCCAAATGGCCCTTGGTGGAAAAATGGTTCCCCACCCCTGCTCTGGAGGGACAATACAGCAGCCAAGGCTTTCCCTTGATGCTGCCTCCTAGCTCTGGTATTCGAGGGGTTTTTTGCTTCTGTATATGTAGAGGTTCCCTTTACCTACCATGGCTAGTAGTCATTGATGGACCTATCCTCCATGCATCTGCATACCGTAACCCCCTTTTAAAGTCATCTACACTGTGGCCACCATCATGTCCACTGGCAGTGAATTCAACAATTTGACTATTCATTGAGTAAAGAAATGTTTCCTTTTATCCATCCTGAACGTATTGCCCACAAACTTCATTGCATGTCCCTGAGTTCCAGTGTTGTGGGAGAGGAAGGAAAATCTCTCCCTATCCACTTTCTCCTCCCCATGCATAATTTTATAAACTCTTCCATGCATCCCTTTAGATGCCTTTTTTTTCTGGACTGAGAAATCCCATCCTCTGCCAAATTTCTTCATAGGAATGTTGCTCCAACCCCTCAATTGTCTTGGTTGCTGTAACCTGTACTCTGTAATATCTGTCCAGCTCTGCAATATCAGTTTTGAGATACGGCAACCAAAACTGCACGCAGTATTTCGAATGAGGCTGCACCATAGTTCTATACAAATGCCCAAAATTCCTAGCCCACAAAATTTTTCCTAACCCTCTACTTGTGTGGTTCATTTTTGTGGGAAAACCAGATCTGACTCTCACTTTATAAATGCTTCTTGGCTGGTTGGCTGGAAATTTTTTTCTAGCCCCAGGTACTCAGGACAGTAAATATTTGCATGCCCGGTTTAGTGTTCACTCAGACTTTTTTAGTCTCCTTGCAAAATTATATTGATTCCTGTGAGAATTCCTAGACAATTAAACTGTTCTACGTTTGTTTGTAGTGTAGATGTAGCTTTGATATTATCAGCAGGGGGTCTGAGTGAACAAAAAGGACGCCAGTTTAGCCTCTTGCTGGAATGCTGCACTGGGCTCCGGGGTGGCAGTGGCGAAGCTAGGAACCTCAGTGGCCACGGCAATGCCAGGAGCTGGGCCTAGGCTGCAGCGGCAATGCCAAGAGCAGCACTGACCCAGGGGGCGCAGCAGCGACACCTGGAGCTGCGATGGCAGGAGCACCCAGGGTCATCGTTGTCAAAGCCAGGTAATATGGTCATGGCCTAGTCACGTGCACCTCCAACAGAGAAGCATTAGCTACGTGTGTGCAGACAAGTTCTGTTCTGGGGGGATTTACACACACACCATTTCCCCCCCCACACACACACACACACACACACACACACCAGTTTTCAGATTTTCCTGCAAACCTGGGGGCTCCCCCAAGATTGTAGAAAAATCTTCCTTCGGTGAAAATAGGCCACATCCATGAATTTAAGTATCCACAGATGACCCTTCCACCCTTTTACCGCTAGATATAAGATAAAGATGTTGTGTTTGTTGCATTATTTATAGTTGAATTGTATTTGTACCATGCAAGCCAATTCCATTATCATTTTTTTCAGTTTTATGGTTTTCTTATTCATCCATATTAAACTAATATTCTGTCTACAGAACAATTCATAAAAATGAGAGCCTGCCTGATTTTAATGAACATAGAGTGTTCCCTGCATAAATTTTAATGTTGTAAAAAAAGGTAAAGGTCCACTGTGCAAGCACCGGGTCATTCCTGACCCATGGGGTGACGTCACATCCCGACGTTTCCAAGGCAGACTTTGTTTGCGGGGTGGTTTGCCAGTGCCTTCCCCAGTCATCTTCCCTTTACCCCCAGCAAGCTGGGTACTCATTTTACCGACCTTGTAAGGATGGAAGGCTGAGTCAACCTTGAGCCGGCTACCTAAAACCGACTTCCGTCGGGATTGAACTCAGGTCGCGAGCAGAGCTTTTGACTGCAGTACTGCAGCTTAACACTCTGCGCCACGGGGTTGTACTCAAACATTAAAAAGGAGCATTTTTCTGAAGTCAAGCTACTTCAGTATCAGAGTTACTTTAGTCTAATCCCATTTATTTCAACAGGCTTAGACTGGAGTGAAGACAAACAGGCATAAAGTAATTCACAGTGGGTAGCCGTGTTAGTCTTTAAGGTGCTACTGGACTCTTGCCCTTTTTGACTACTGCAGGTTAGTCTTTAAGGTGCTACTGGACTCTTGCCCTTTTTGACTAGGCATAAAGTAACTAAGGCTGGAGATGCTTGGACAATAGTTTATTCCCAGAGAGTTGAAGATGTTATGATACATCCATTTTTTGCCCATTATATCGTACCACTGTTACCTCTAACCAAAAAAATGTTTTGCATGATTTTGTGGTGCTTCATGAAGCAGGAGAAAAGAAAAGTATGTGAACTCAGGACCAAAATATACAATATGTTTTTTTAACAAGTCAGGTTTAGTTCAGGTTCCCTGGACCTAACTTGATTTCTCCACAGCCACACAGCAGCTGCAGGGAATGTTGCTTATGTTTGAGAAGACTGGAGGGCAAGAGGATTCTGTTCCTCCCCGGGCTGTTTTCCCAAGCCAGAGTGGCTCTGGGGGGAGTTATATGGCTGGTGCTGGAGCTGTGGATGTCTAGACTTGACAATAAAATGTAATCAAGTTCATTTCTAAATTGAAACGAGGAGATTTGGTCATCTTGATAAGTACATTGCGTTGTCTGCCTCCTACAGTGCAGTCCTGTAGAATTAGGTCTATAGTGCTTGGGACTGCACTATCAATACCCTAGTAATTCTGAAGCGTGTGAGGTTAACAATCATGATGGAGAGATCAATACACCATGTTCTCGTGAGAGCTGGCATTCAAGTCAGTGACAAAGTGTGGTATATTAAAACAGCCTACCTCCGCTTGCAGAGAAGTAACATGTAACTTCAAGTGGCAACAATTCTCCAAATTCATTGGTTGCAACTCATCACTCAGAAGGGGCTTTTTATGCAGCACCTTAAATTAGTGAATTCAAAAGACACAGAGGCCTAGCAGTCAGGAGTAGAGGGCACACGTGGTGTACTTTGGCAGTAGAACGTGCATATTTAGTAATGTGACAATATCTCACTTCCAGGTATAGATTCAGCACAGTCACTGCAAGAAACAGATTTATGGACAGTGGTTCATCCATGGTTCTGAGAGCCAGGCAAACGTGCATCAACGGTACAGTCCTGCCCAGACTAACTCTGCACAGGATTGCACTGTAAAATTCCTGTATGGGGAGCCGAGATGGGGCCCTGTTGGTTAGTACACTCGCTGGGACCGCTGTAAATTCCTTTTATGTCTTCCTCCTTAGGCCAAACACAGTGATGCTTTTATCTTTAGAAAATGCTGAAGACACCATTAGGAGCTACTTAACCCATGCCCGTGAGACATCAGTGTGGATTTTATAGTCCGATATAGTTAATACTGTCTTGGTCTTTTCTCTTACAGTGAAAGAAGCTGGAAGAGATTTCACATATTTAATTGTGGTGGTTGTCGGGATCGGCGTTACAGGTTATTAAAACATCAAAGTCTTACAAACAATTTATTATTGGTTATTTCTCCAGAGTGGTTCTTGGTTCATATACATCTATTTTTCCCTTTTTCAGGTGGTTTATTCTATGTGATCTTTAAAGAGTTGTTCTCTTCCTCCAGTCCCAGTAAGATCTATGGAGATGCTTTAGAGAAATGCAGAGCTCACCCTGAGGTTTGTTTTCATGCTTGCATAAAAAAGCTGCCCTTGTCTTATAAAGGAAACGTTGCTTTTCTGTAGCCCATTTAAACCAATGGCACTTGGTTTGCTCACCTGATACTCCAGTCCTGTTTGTTTATCTTGAAATGGGGACTGAATCACAGTACCTACACACACAAAAAAGACAATGGTAGAGTTGATGATGTGCTCACTGGTTGTACATACTGCACATTGCCAAAATAAGAGTTCAGCCAGTCAAGCTTCCAGTTAACTGGGAGCACAGCTGGATTAACCTGTCAGCTTTTTCCCCCTTGGTAAATCAGCAAAAAATATTATCTCTTTTGGAACACTCTTCAGCTCTGTGCCAGTGATCTATGAAAGGTAGAAGGGCAGCAATTGTGTGGTCTTCTGATTGTCAAGCAGGGTAAATTCCCGCAACCCCGTGGATCAGTGAGCAAGAGGCAATTGAAAATTTATTTCAAATGATTGTGTGGGAAGATCCCATTACACCAATAATTTTCAAGTTTTCAAGGAACCCCTTTTTCAAGGAAGTGCTGCAGTTTTGTCCTTGATACGTTGCAGATGATTCTGGCATTTGTTCTGGGGTGCCACATCTGATGTTCCCAGTAATTAAACATTTAAGAGGAAGATTACTGGTGGTAATTGGGATATTTTTTGCAGGAAAACATATCTGCCGTTACTGATTTTATTGTTGGTAAATTGCTGACCTACTGCTTGACAGTAGAGAATGCTAATTATCCTATCCTGCCTTTACTGATTAGGTAATAGGTGTTTTTGGTGAACCTATAAAAGGTTATGGTGAAGCGACACGCCGTGGAAGAAGACAGCTTGTCAGGTAACTGTTAACTCATATCTTATGGAAGCACCAGTTTTCTTTTCTAGTACTATCTGTGAATATGTATCATTCCTTTTTTCTCTTTCCTGCCTTCCACTGGAGAGCTTTTTGTAGGCTCTTAAAGAATGATCACATTAACTTGTTTTAGCATCACTTAAATTCAAAAAAAGGTAGAAGAGACAGTAACATGTTGTCTGTACTACCTACCTGAACCGGAGCTGTTATCTGAGTCTGTGTCTTACAAACGTAACGACTTGTCAGGAAACCATCCAGCCTTTTCAATATTATTATTCATTGCCAGCACATGTTTATAACACTTTCTGCGGCACCCGTCAATCAAAATGGGACCCAAGGACGTTGAAGGGGACCTCGTTCCAACTCACTGTGTGATGGACCTGCATATAATCCTTATACATGACATATCACCACTGTACTGCCACACAGAAATACTGGCAACAGCATGTGGCAGCCACCATGTAGGAGGTGTGTGGTGGGGGATCATATTTAAGCACTGGTGTACTGGAAATATATTCATCTCATGCCTCCACTAGAATTTTCACAGTGCAACATGTTACCCCGTGTATCAGTGCAACTGCTCACAGACAGAGGAAATAGGGGTGTGTGTCAATCTAATGAGTGAATCTTCATTTGTGTAAAATGACAGTTATAATAATGGAGGACAAGCTTTCCCAAACACCTTGGTAACTAGTTGTTACCATTAGAATTCTGCTCAGTGAGCTATCAGAGAACTGGGAGAAGTATCGAAATGGTTTTCCCTCCATTATGGCAATGAACAAAAGGGTGTTTTTATTTTTAACATCTTTTGCTCTCAAGAACACCTTTTTCTATTTTGAGACAATCAGTAAACCATGAACAAAGTATGCTGTTATGATTTAAAAGAATAAATCTATTGTGGAACGTTTTCTAGATATCTTTAGTTTGAAGGTTGTT
This sequence comes from Euleptes europaea, assembly GCF_029931775.1. NCBI lineage: Eukaryota > Metazoa > Chordata > Lepidosauria > Squamata > Sphaerodactylidae > Euleptes > Euleptes europaea. The sequence continues at coordinate 64,923,623 of NC_079319.1, forward strand.
TAGCACATTACCTTTCTCAGGTCACAGTGAGAATACTCCTTGTCGGAAGAAAGTAAGTACTGTGTAAAGTTAGAATGGCAGTGCAAGCGTCATTTTCAGTTTGAATTTACAGAGCAAGGCACTGCCATGCCCACAGTCATGTCTGTCAGCTCTATAAGTGGCAAAAGAATACTGATGGCCCCGTTCAAACATAGCAAGGATACACTTCTGCGTAGTAAGGCTGTTTCATGCAGAGGTTTTTCTCAGCTTTGGCATCATAATTGAGACTAAGCCCCAGTTGTGCTCCCATCATTATTCTGACCATCCTCAGCACACTCTTTCCCAAACTTGATGTGATCCAATCTTTTTGTGGCAAAGCGCAATCCAAGTACATTATCGCAGCACGTGGAAAGGGTGTGTATTTTCAAAGGTCCTGTCTGGATCAGCACTATATCCCTTTCCTCAGGTCCTTGGAGCTGTAATTTTTCCTGCCTTCCACTGGAGAGCTTTTTGTAGGCTCTTAAAGAATGTCAATAATTGCTACAACCCTGTAACACAGTACCATTTACTGGGTTTGTTTTAAAAGCCCACGGAGAACCCTCTGTTGGCTTAGCGGGGAGGGAACACAGAGAAAATGGTGGCTGATAGAGGAAAATACACAGAAAGTCCTCGTGTGGAATCATTGTTGCCTGTGCATTTGCAGCAGTGACTAATGCAAAACAAAGAATCCTCACCCTGTGGATTCACCCTCTGTGTCTATTTGTTTGGGTTATCTGCATATCTAGGAAGGAGAGCCAACATGGTATAGTGGTTAAGGTGTCAGATTAGGATCTAGGAAATCCAGGTTTGAATCTCCACTCTGCCATGGAAACTTGCTGGGTGACCTTTGGCCAGTCACATACTCTCAGCCTTGGCCCCGGCAAGTATTTGGATGGGAGACCTCCAAGGAATACCAAGGGCATGATGGGAAGGCAGGCAATGGCAAACCACCCTTGAATGTCTCTTGCCTTGAAAACTCTATGGGGTTGCCATAAGTCAGCTGTGACTTGATGGCAAAAAAATTCAAGGAATAATGTGTGAAGCAGTAGTTGCAAGTTGTCTTCATCGGTGCCAATAGAGAATCCCACCTCTTTTCCCTGCTGCTTTTTAGAAAGAGCCTATTCTAGTTTTCTGCAAAAGTCAGTGGCTGGGTTAGTGTCTCTGTGCACAGATCCTTGAGTGCACAGTAGAGACTGCATAACATGTATCTGTACAGTGATTTTGTGCACTTGAAGAAGAAGAAGAGTTGGTTTTTATATGCCGACTTAAAGCTTACCACTTAAGGCAGAATCAAACCGGCTCACAATCGGCTTCCCTCCCCCTCCCCACAACAGACACCCTGTGAGGTGGCTGAGAGAGCTGTGACTAGCCTAAGATCACCCAGCTGGCTTCATGGGTTGGAGTGGGGAAATAAATCCAGTCCACCAGATTAGCCTCCGCCACTCATGTGGAGTAGTGGGGAATCAAACCCAGTTCTCGAGATCTGAGTCCACCGCTCCAACCCACCGCTCTTAACCACTACACCATGCTGGCTACTTTCCTACCAAAGAGACAACAGTTGGTAGCATGTTGGAGTTCAGAAAGCACAATAAGTTTAATGGGAGCCTGAGTTTTAAGAACAAGTTTGAGAGATGCTGGTTTATGATTAAGTATTTGAGTGTCTTTAAAGTTCCATTTTTATAAGACTACAGCTACGGTCTCACACGTGCTTGAGCATAAGCGCTACTGAATCAACGTAGTGGGGCTTACTTCCAAATAAACACAGGTAATACTTGATGTAAATCAACTTACTTACAAATATCTTGGCTTAATCCGTTTGTGGATTGGGCAGCTTTCTGTTTGTGAAGGCCAGTATAACCTGCTGGGGTTAAAATTGGCTCTTAGAGCAGAATGTCTTATTACAAAGATATTTTAAATGCATATAAAAACTGGATCAACATTTAGTGGAACTTTAGAGACTCATATTTCTCGGACCATAAGAACTCCTTTCCTCCACTTACTTTATTATTCCCAGTATTCCAGAACATACTCACATCTCATGTCGTACTGTTTGACATCCTATGTCCTGGAAGATCTGGTCTGATTGTTTGAATAACACTTCCTCTCTTCCCTTCTTCGCCACTACACATTCCTAATCAGCTGACAGTACAACTCTGCATATTTACGCAAAAGTGAGTCCAGTTGTGTTCAATGACTCTTAGTCCCACGTAAGTTTACATAGGATTCCTGCCTCTTAAGTAGTTGGTTAACCAGCCAGTTTGAATATAAATATAAATACACAGTTCATCGGTAAATATTATAATAATATACATGGTTTGTGTCTTTCGACATTAGTGTGTTGTTACTTTTTTTTCCCCTCAGACCAAATCTTGCAAAACCTTTTCTCACTCTGTTTTTGCAGTCACATTGAGTACGTAAAAGATGGACTGAAATATATGCGCCTGAAGTTCTACATTGAAGGATCAGAGAAAGGAAGACAAGGGACAGTTCATCTGGAAGTGAAAGAGGTACGATAGCTATGAATCATGTGAGCCAAAAGCATTATTTGATTCTTCAGCGACCATGAATGAAAAACAAAATACTTTCCTCCCATTGTTTCTTACAGAACCCTGAAAGTGGAAAATATGAATACCGTTACATATTTGTGGATATTGATGTCTACCCTAAGAGAACTATAATCGTTGAAGACAATAGATAAGGAAACAATTGGAAGAACCCTTCATTATTGTGACCCTTCTTCCCTACTACAATAAGCTTAATAAGTTAACAAAAAGGGGACAGATTAAACAAACAAGACCCAGAGGGTTATTTTACATCTTCATGTAATATCAGCATCATGCTAGAGGAACCAATGGTTTATGTCTAATTCTGTGACTTAAATACTGGAAGTAGGAATCATGTTTTTAATAGGAAATGCGAACAGCGTTGGCATGCTGCATAGAAATTGGCAGCAAACGGTGACAGCAGCAAAGAAGAACTATTAATGGTGATTTTACAACACACACATCATACACTGCCTTTTAGGATTTCAGGATAAATTTCTCCACTTCAATATGGATTACATGCCTTTTCTGCAATAAATACAACATGCCAAATGGGTAGAGAATCCATATTGTACTCCTACACGCAGTATTTGAATACATGTGGTACCAAATTTCTGATTGGATGTTGCTCTTTTTAGAAATATAACTCAGATGACTGTTCTGAGTAAAAAATTGTGCTTTCAGGGGGAGGGGAACTGATATATTTCCCCCCTAAATATAAATTGTTACCAATCCTTCATTTGTTCCTTTGTTTGCTACTGCTTTGGCACCATTTTCTCCCATTCTTGTCTTTTCTTCCTTGGTTAATCGCATAGTCAATCCCAAGCAATTAGGGTATTTTATTTATTTATTTATTTGCAGAATGAGTATCCTGCCTTTCCACCCTTACAAGGCCCACCAAGGTGGCTAACATACATACGTGATAAAATTACATTTTAAGACCATAAATGAACCCCCCTCCTAAATACATATATTAAAACAATTAAAAACAGAGTTAAAATACATACAAAACATAAAAACATTGGTGAGAAAGGAGGGATCATTGAGGGAATGCCAAATGGAATTTTAAAAGTCTTTACCCGCTGGCAGAAGGAGACAGCAATAGAAGGGGACAGACGAATCTCCCTGGGGATAGAGTTCCAGAGCTTTGCTGCCATGACCGAGAAGGCCCCCTCCCAGGTTGCCAGCTGCATGATCTCAGAAGGTGAGAGCACCCAAAGCAGGGCCTCTGAAGGTGACCATAGTGGTTGGGCAAGTTCATAAGGGATTAGGTGGTCCTTCAGGTATATTGGTCCCAAACCATATAAGACTTTGAAAGTCAACCCCAGCACCTTGAATTGCACCCAGAAACAAATTGGGAGCCCGTGTAGATGTGCCAAGACTGGGTTGCTATGGCCCCTACAACCTACTCCAGTCAACATTGAAGTTCCTTAACATTTTTTAAGGGCAGCCCCATGTAGAGTGCATTGAACACATGAAGCTGCCTTCTACTGAATCAGACCCTTGGTCCATGAAATCGGTATTACTGGCAGCAGCTCGGCAGGGTCTCAGGCAGAGGTCTTTCATATAACCTAACTGCCTAGTCCGTTAAATTTGAGATGCCGGGGATTGAACCTGGGGCCTTCTGCATGCTAAGCCATGGCCCCTCCCCTTTGCATTGCAGTAATCTAATCTACATGTAACCAGGGCATGCACCACGGTGACAAAAAATTTGTGTTCAGGAAAGGTCTCAGCTGGCTAACCAATCAAAGCAAGTAAAGGGCACTCCTAGCCACAGCTGCCAACAGTAGGCTTGAGTGGAAGAGCACTCCCAGAGTACTGACCTGTCCTTCAAGGAGAGTGCAGCCCCATCCAGAATGGGTGACACTTTAAATCCCAGGTCAGACCTTCTACCTGTAGCACTTCTCTCTTATCAGGATTAAGCTTCAATTTATTAGCCGCATCCATTCCAAAACTGCCTTCAGGCTACCATGTTTCTCCAGCCTCCCTGAGATCAGCTGGAAGCACAAGATAGAGCTGAGTGTCATCCATATATTGGTGACAGCCCAGCCCAAGTCTCCAAATGCTCACACCCAGCACTTTCATGTATGCTAAAGAGCCCAGGGGACAGGATGGAACCTTGCGGGACCCCATAGGCCAAAGGCAAAGGAGATGAGCAGCAGACCCCCATCACCACCTTCTGAAACCTACCCTCCAGGTAGGACCAGAACCACTGCAGAATGGAGCCTCCTACTCCCAGTCCAGATCAGTGGTCCAGAAGGATACCTTGACTGGTGGTATCAAAAGCGGCTGAGATATCCAGGAGAATCAACACAGTTGCACTTTCTCTGTCCATCTCCCAGCGCAAGTTGTCCACAAGGGCTTCCAAGACTGTTTCTGTCCCATGTGTGTTAAGTGCCATTAAGTTGCTTCCGACTCATGCTGACCCCATGAATTAATGCCCTCCAAACTGTCCTATCGTTAACAGCCTTGCTCAGGTCTTTCAGCTGAGGGGCGTGGCTTCCTTGATTGAGTCAATTCCTCTCATGTTGTGTTTTCCTCTTTTCCTGCTGCCTTCCACTTTTCCTAGCATGATTGTATTTTCCAGTGACTCTTGTCTTCTCAAAATATGACCAAAGTTCAATAGCCTCAGTTTAGTAATTTTACCTTCTAGGGAGAGTTCAGGCTATAAGCCACTAATTTGTCCTCCAACACCACATTTCAATGGAATCTACTTTCTTCCTGTCAGCTTCCTTCATTGTCCAACATTTACATAGTAATAGGGAATAATATGGTATGAATTAACTTGATCTTGATCGCCAATGACACATCCTTACACTTGAGATTTTTTTCTAGCTCCTTCATGGCTGCCCTTCCCAGTCTCAATCTCCTGATTCATTGGCGGCAGTCTCCCTTTTGGTTGATGATGGAGCCAAGGAATAAAAAATCGTGATCAATTTCAAACCCAGACTGGAAGGAGTGTAAACAAATTGCCTCATCCAGGAAAACCTGGAGTTGTCCAGACACCACCTGTTCCATCATCTTAATCAGGAGTGGAACATTTGAGACTGGCCAATATTAATTGAGATGTTCTGGGTCGAAAGTAGGCTTCTTTAGATGTTTTAAGGCTGAGGTATCCACCCTTTCTCTTAAGGAAGCATTAACTACCTCTCGAATCTGGTCAGCCAGCCCCCCCACCCCGAAGATTTAAGTAAGGTTCTCCTAGTGAACAAGATGACATCAGAATGCTTTGTAGCCAATCAGAGTTGGCTATCTGACAAGCAGTGCTGAGGTAAGCAAAGCCAATGGAGACAGTTGCCAATGCCTTCTGGATCAGTAAGATGGCAGATGATGAGGGGGAGATGATGAGAGGGATGGCATCTTGGCCATCTTCTGGTCACTAGGGGTGTGGAGGGGGGAGGTAGTTGTGAATTTCCTGCATTGTGCAGGGGGTTGGACTTGATGGCCCTGGTGGTCCCTTCCAACTCATTAGGCAGATGATGAGAGGGAGGGCATCTTGGCCATCTTCTGGTCACTAGGGGTGTGGAGGGGGAAGGTAGTTGTGAATTTCCTGCATTGTGCAGGGGGTTGGACTTGATGGCCCTGGTGGTCCCTTCCAACTGGTGGTCCCTTCCAACTCATTAGGCAGATGATGAGAGGGAGGGCATCTTGGCCATCTGGTCACTAGGGGTGTGGAGGGGGAAGGTAGTTGTGAATTTCCTGCATTGTGCAGGGGGTTGGACTTGATGGCCCTGGTGGTCCCTTCCAACTCTATGATTCTATGATATGGCAATCCCAGCCAATCAGGGATTACAAAGGTCAGATCAGTCTGCCTGCTAATATTCAGTAATATATCAAAGAAGGAGAAAGTGCTTTTTACCTATTTGGAGTGAGGATAAATACTGCTCAAACCTGTTTTGTCTGACCTCAGTGATTTATTACTGAAAGGTAAGATGCTTTTTGATGTTGCAGAAATGGCTTCTTGTAAAATGCTCCCGACATCCACTTTTTCAGCTCATACCCAGCAAGGTCTGGCCTGTTCATCTGCAAACTGAGGGAAGGTGCAATATTCAACAAATGGTTTGTCTGTTGCTTGGTTTATAGCCAAAGAGTTTTGCCATCTAGTGGGACTTATGGCAAATTGCATCACTTAACAGTTCAATTCTACACAGAAGTTACTGCCTGACTTCAGTGGACTTGGAAGGTTGTTACTAGGGCTGACAATTCGGTTCGGCCCGAACTGAAAATCAGCCGAATTTCCCTTGATTCGGCGGTTTTTAGTTCGGACGGATCCGAACTCAAAACTGGCGGGCAACCGGGGGGGCCGAATTCAGCGAGTTCGGGAGTTCGGCGAATAAATTCGGCCAATTCGGCCTTCAGTAAGCAGCATAACCGTCAGTAAGCAGCATTCTCCTCCCCCGGCCAATCGGTGGCCAAGCTGGGTCTTCTTCTGGCCAATCAGTCAGGATTGAGTGCTGGAGGAATCAGCTGATGTGCGGCCGGCCGGGGAAAGAGAGAGAGAGAGGGAAATCCTCATGTGTGTGTGAGGGGGTGCTTGTGCACATTCGCTCCTTTCCGTGGCTGCAGGGGGCGTATTTTTTGGGGTACCGACCCCAAACTTTCAGGGGATATTCAGACAGGTTTTTTTAAGAGACCACCCAAGTTTTGTAAACATTGGGTCAGTGGGTCCCGAGATATGGGCTCCCCCCCTTTTTTCTTTCCATGGCTGCAGAGGGCGCATTTTTGGGTGTGCCGACCCCAAACCTTCAGCGGAGCATCAGACTAGGCTTCTTAAGATACCCCCCAAGTTTTGTAAACATTGGGTCAGGAGCCCCCGAGATATGGGCTCCACCCCTTTTTCCTCTCCCCCCTTTTCCATTTTCGTGGCTGCAGGGGGCGCTTTTTTGGGGGTTCAGCCCCCAAACTTTTGTCATAGCTTCAGAGAATCCCTCTTAAGAGACCACCCAAGTTTTGTAAAGATGGGTTCAGTGGGGGCTGAAATATTGGCTCCCCCCCCTTTTCTCTTTCCATGGCTGCAGGGGGCGCATTTTTGGGTGTGCCGATCCCAGACTTTCGGCGGAGCTTCAGTCAAGGCTTTTTAAGAGACCACCCAAGTTTTGTAAACATTGGGTCAGGGCCCCCCGAGATATGGGCTTTCCCCTTTCCCCTATTGGGATGAATGGATCACCCTCGAGAGATGCATACATATGGATCTTATATTGGATACAAATGGAATCATATTGGATTACCCAGCCTCCCAGCCCCTCCTGCTGGAACAGAAGACAGCCACAGTAAGACCCCTTTGGGGGCTTTAATCTATATTTTTTCTTTTCTGTGTGTGTGGGGGGGGGAAAGCAGAGTCTGTGTGTATGTGTGGGGAGGGAGCAGTTTCTGTGGGTGGGGGGGGAAGCCAAAGGGGGCTTTTGCCGGTTCTGCCTGGGGTGTGTGTTCCCCCTCCAGTCTCTCTCTCCCTGGTTTGAGGGGGGGCTTCATTTTTATTCTTCAGGTTTTTCCTCATTCATAAGATCAGTTAGGTTATTGATGCTTGCTCAAAACTGGTTTTCAAATGGTGACTTAAAGAATGCATCTGCCTGGTCCCAAGTCCAATGCAAAAGGAGACATTCCACCCCTCCTGCTCATTATGCATAGCTAGCTGCCTCTGTCCCTTTCCATGGTATGCAAACTCCCAGGTGTCAGGTGTTGCTATGCACTGTTGCAAAGGTTTTGCATTGCGTGCTTGTGTTGCTTTGCAGTTGTATTGTTTTGCAAAATTCTTCACACCTGCCCCGCCCTTTGCATATTTGCAAAGGGGTTGCTCTGCAGTTGTGTTGCTTTGCAAAGTTCTTAGCACCTGCCCCGCCCTTGCTCTCATCAGCTGTTTGTCGGGCCGGGAGCTTTGTGCATGGGCGGCAAGCTCTGCGGAGAGATCCACATTAAGGGTGGGGGGGACCCCTTTCAGGGCCCATATCTCAGCCCCCCCTGACCCAATCTTTACAAAACTTGGGGAGTCTTTCAATATACGTCCTTTGAAACTCTGCTGAAAGTTTGGGACCTCTAAGCCCAAAAATGCCCCCCCCCCAGAGCCGCGGAAAGGCGCGGTTGTGTTTTTAATGGCTTTATTCGGCCGAATTTTTTTCCCGAACTTTGAATTCCCGCCGAATTGAACGGATCCGAAGTGGGGGAGTTCGGACTTCGGCACGTACCGAACCCACAAGGGCCAAATTCGGCCGAATCCGAACTGTACCGAATTTTTTTTTTTGACAGCCCTAGTTGTTACTCCGTTTAGGATTGCACTGTTAATTCCTTTTCAGCTTATCATGGTCTGCTGTTTATGTGACAAAATGTAGTTTTGTAATGCAGTTTTGCTTAATCATGCATTTCACAGTTATTTAATTCAGACAAAATGAGAGAAGTTTTACTTACCAATTAGCCTTTTAAGAACAGTAGGAGCAAGCTTTCACAACATACACCATCAGTTGTTTTTGTGTCTTTGCGGGGGGGGGGGTTGCTGTCAAGTCACAGCTGACTTATGGCAACGCCATAGGATTTTCAAGGCAAGAGATGTCCCTGATATTCCTTGGAGGTTTCCCATCCAAATACTTGCCAGGGTCGACCCAGCTTAGCTTCTGAGATCTGACGAGATCAGGCTAGCCTGGGCTATTGAGGTCAGGGCCCAACAGTTTTACCAGATGCAAGGAAGAGTTTGGTGATACTGTAAAGACTAATGAGTTTGTTATGGTATAAAAGCCTCCTTTCAAAAACTGTATTATATCATGGCTGGAGCTTCCTTTTAAAATATCTCCTACAGAAGTATCATGAATTGCACTGGAAACTTTCCATTATATTTCTAAATATAGTAGGGTACATTACGTTAAACTTCAGTCTACATCAGGGGTGGGGAACGTCAGGCCCAGGGGCCGTATAAGGCCCGTGAAATCATTTGGTCTGGCCCTTCATGGGTCCTGGTATATTCCTAGCTCAGAAGGATGCTGCCCTGCCTGAATCTCTTGGGCCCAGCTGGGGACAGCAGAGCTCAAAAGCCAGTCGCTCTATGTGGCAGACACTCAGAGCCATCTCCGGTCATGCCTCTTGGCTAAATGTTTGACCAAATATAGCAGGCTAATTTTTAAGTTGATAATTTTGTATGGCCCCCGAATAATGTTATAAATATCCAAATGGCCCTTGGCAGAAAAAAGGTTCCCCATCCCTGGTCTACATTGTTAGAGCTTGGCTTTTTTTTTCTAGCGCCAACCTCATCAGATTCATAGATTTAATTATACATGGATACAGTAAAAAAATAGTTTTTTTCACCATGCTGAAAATTTGACTTTGGCCAGAGCACAGGTCACATGTTCCCTACATACCAAAACATTAACATGCCAAATTCTTCTTCTAGGGAACAGCACTGAATTTTGCTTGTACTGGTTTCCCTAGTGTGCATTCTAAACTGAGCTCCAGTTTATCTAATGTAATTTATATTTGTTGTGCCTTGCCTTATCTGCTTTCTAAGGCTCTTTGCTACCCAAAAGGTAATAGAGATAAATGTAATGGTTGTAGCGGAGGCTGTCTGGGAGCCCCCTACAAACTGTTCTTTCTGGCAAAGCTTCATGGCTGACTCCCATCCAGGCATTTAACTGATACCTGCTTAGTTTTAACAACTTTGATTTATTCGCTGCTTTGCATAGAACAACCCATTTACCATAAAAGGAAATGGATATACATACCCTGAGACGTTATGCAACATGCCAAGCTGATGGAGTACCTAAAAGAAGAAGAGTTGGTTTTTATATGCCGTCTTTCTCTACCACTTAAAGACGAATCAGCCTGGCTTCCCCTCTCCACAACACACCCTGTGAGGTAGGTGGGGCTGAGAGAGCTCTAAGAGAGCTGTGACTGGCCCAAGGTCACCCAGCTGGCTTCATGTGTAGGAGCGAGGAAACCATCCCAGTTCACCAGATTAGCATCTGCCTCGCCAAACCACCACTCTTAACCACTACACCATGACAAGGCGCATTGGCGCCTACAATGGAAACATAAAGAGGCAGAATTCTTTGGATTGTAAAATAATTGGACATGGGCTGCTTCTGCATGAAAAAGCTGTTCTGGTTTTTCTTGATTGCTGCCCCACTTCCACTGAAGCTCACCGACAACTCTGCTTCCTCACAGAGGCCTTCCTTCTCTTTTTCTCTGCTTTTTTCTTAGTTTGTGTCTCGGGCTTTCCCTTTCATACTTGGCACTCTTGTCATGCTGAGGGTGGCAGCATGCCACCCTTTCCCCCCCCTCTTTTGCGCAGGCTTTATATCAATATGGTGGAATACCGTGGGGGCTAGTTGCTTTTCTGTGATATATCACTAGCAGACGCTTTATTAAAAGGAGGAAACTGTGGGTGCCCACCGGGGAAAAGAAAGATCAAACACAAAGCTGTCAAAATGTGCTGCATTTGTTAATATCCCTGCCAGAGGAAAGAAAGCTGTGAGAAGGGGTAACTGGAATCAATAACCCATGTATACCAGGACAGTCTAGATGAAAACTCTCAAATGAGGAGGCAGTTGTATAATTAAAATATGGTTTTATTAAAGAATAAAAATAGTAAAACAAGAAATATATTTTAAGCAATAAACATACGCACACAAAGCATACAAGAGCTGACCAAGAGAAAAGGGAAGAAGTTGGATAGGGTTTTAGGAATGGATGATAGTTACCAGTCTTGAAGGGACGTCCAGGGAAAGCAGCACTGAAGAAGAAAACAGCCAATATGCAAGATGCTTATTTCTCGAATGCACTTATATTTTTTCCTGGATAATAGCCATAAACAAAAGTTACAATGTAGTCTGCTTGATTAATCTTTTAAGATGATGTTTTTATGTTATCTCTCTTCTTTTTATCATCAGACAGATTCCCTTTATTCTTGCCTACCCCTTTTCCCCTTCTGTACCCTTATTATAAAAATAAAAAAGAAGAAAACAGCCAGCATTTCCAGAGGAAAAGGAAACAGCCCACACACAAGTGGAGGTGCGCGTACGAGTCCAGAATATACATACTCTGAATGGCCAAAGGACCAATATTTATACTCCAAAATGAGTCCTGAGGCAGTATGAGGTAAGCTGGCAGGAAAGCCAGAGACAAAAAAAATGATTGCTTTTCTGGGATTCCAGCAAAAAGATTGGAGAGGTTTCACAATTCATCAGGACCCAAGAGAATGCCTGGGCTATTCTCTTGAATACTGATTGATTGCTGGGATGGCTGAAGGTAGGGTAAGGAATGATCTGCTCGAAGCACTGATTAAATCACCTTAGGGTGCCACAATGGGGATTAGCTAGCCCCATTGTCCAGCCAGGCACACCTTAGGGCCAGGGGGAAAGTACAGCGGTCAACCACCTTTCCTGCCCAGGCTTGACGCACAAGATGGATCCCAAAACTCTCTGAGAGACATCCATTTTGTGGGAGCAGTGTCTTGCTCTTATGCCAGTATTTGGCTTCTGTGCCTTCATGGCACCCCTTAGCAGGAGGAGAGGTCTGACTGCTTGCAGTGGGGCGGGGCAGAGAAGTAGACAGATGTAGGCAGCACCTTTAAAAGCACAACAAACATAAAAGACTACAAAAACCACTTCAGGCGCATTCCTTCTGGAAACATGGGTGCAAAGGTGATCTGGAAAAAAGGGGGAAACAAACTAGAGTGTTTGTGTGTGCTTTTGTTCAATGTAAAAGCCTTTGTTCAATGTGGAAAGAGATGCAGTTTCCCCTCACGTCTGGTGTTGAACACCAGGCATTTGGGGGATATTTTGGTCCTCATACTCCTAGTGTTTTAAAGTCAGGAGATTGCTGGAAGTCAGGAGATTGCCTCATGACTCTGGTTTGTTTAAACCAAAGGGTTATATTCAGTGTATACCCATAACTGATTTTGGTGGGGGCTAGAGGGGTAGGTAACAGACTGACCATTGAGAGCCAGATTCAAGTCTGTACTTGGCGATGAAGTTTACTGGGTTCCTATGGACCAGTTACTTGCAGCCTAATGTACCTTGTGGCATTGTTGGGATGACACCTCAATTTGGGCCACCCTGTGCTCCATGGATGAAAGGTAGAATCAGAGTATATGTATAGACAGTAAATGTGCAGACCAGTTAGGCCAATAAAATGCATCATCTGTGGTTCTTATTCTGTGAGGATCAAAGTAGCAGCTTAGACTCTGATGTACTTTTATTCTAGTTCTGAATGACCACAGTTCAGCAGCTGGGACAAATCAGCTGTTTAAAATTTGCTGAGAGTCTGTTTTAAAGTAAGTATAATTATGTACCTCAGGTAGCCAGCTCAAGGTTGACTCAGCCTTCCATCCTTCCGAGGTCGGTAAAATGAGTACCCAGCTTGCTGGGGCCAAAATGTGGATGACTGGGGAAGGCAATGGTAAACCACCCCATAAACATAGTCTGCCTAGGAAACTTTGGGATGAGACATCACCCCATGGGTCAGTAATGACCCAGTGCTTGCACAGGGGACTACCTTTACCTTTATAATTATGTACCTACCAGATGAATTTGAGATACAGGTTCAGCATCCTTTGTCCAAAATGACTGGGACTAGAAGTACTTCGGATTTGGGGTTTGTTTGTTTTTTTCAGATAAGGGATACTGAAGAGCTGGAGAGCTGTAGGTAATGCCTGTATCAGCCCTCTGAGGCTTGTGCTGCACAGCCGTGGGTCAGACTGCCTGCCTGCCTGCATCCTGCCTCATCCTTCTCCAGCCCTGTGGTTTAGCTGTGTCCTCTCCTGTTGCTGCCTCCCTGAGCCACCTGCACACCTGCTATTCCAGGACCGGAACCAGCGACCTGTTTGCCTGTACTGGTCCTGGCTTCCTGGGGCTGTGGGCATCAAATTCACTGCAGCCAGGAGAGGGTGGGCAGTGTTTCCTCCTTCCCTCTGTTGGCCTCTCCTCTGCTCTCCTCCTGTTGCCAATCTCAGTAGGTTTGGGAGGCTGCGTTTTGCCAGGTCCAGGGGTTTAGGTGGTGGGTCAGGCTCCTTCCTGTCGGCTGATGGGGTCTGCACCCTGTCTGGGCTTCGGGGGCCCTGACCCAGTCTTTTCTGTCTGGGACTTACAAAAAGTCCAGATTTTGGAACATTCCGGTTTTTGGAATTCCGGATAAGGGATACTCAACCTGTGCCACCAAAAGTTGGCTGGCTTGGTATATAATGTTGTGTGTTATATATTTATACTGTGTGATAACTGCCTTGTCTCTTCAAGTTAGCAATCACATATATTCTTTCTGCAATGTACCTGTGCCAGCACCATCAGAAACCTGTGCTTTTTTCCCCCTCTGATGAGGCAGTTCCTAGCGGCGAAGTCAATTTATCAGAATAAAGCACAGGCAAGCTGGCTTCAAGAAGACTCCTCAGTTGATTTCTAGATTGGATTAAGCTTTCCCCTTCGTTGCCTATTGACTTGTTGTGCCGCAATAAATTATACAAGGGATTCCAACCATGTGGAATCATATTCAAGGCACAGTAGTTAGGTAATTTGCCAGCTGTTTATGGCAGCAGAAAGAAATTGGTTTGGTAATCACAAACCCACAAGTACCCAATGCAGAATATGATTTTGCCAACTTTTGGGCTGTATGGTCACAGAAAAGGGCAGGTTGGGACTGTCTACTATGATTCAAGATACTATATTTATTTAGAAAATATCTAAGCTTTCACTCAACATAACCTGTGTGAGGGGAACCCCCATATGGGTCCAATACAAAGTTCTCTGGTAAGAAGGGATGGTTGTTTGGGGAGGGAAGTGACGTTCTAAACCGGAAGTGATGTGCGCGCATCAACGCTTGCATGCTTTTACACAACAGCCTCCCGCCGGAGGAGGACCTGGCAACCCTAACAACCACATGGGAACATGCCATGGGGAAGTAAAGCTGTGTGTGGAGGGCTGATTTGGACTGGATCGTTTGATATGCCCTTTATCTCGAATAAGAATTTAGTTGTAACCCCCTGCTTTGTTCTGCACTAGAATCTATACAACTGTGTGCATCTGCAGCGCCAGATGGATGCCATCTCAGAATGGAGCCATGCTGGAAGGCCATGCTGCAACAATTGAACTCAGTTCCTAAGCACAAGTTCCAACATAGCTTTATCCATTCATAAACGGAGGCTGTCTGCCATCTCTCTTATCCCGTCATGTATTGCTAACTCTAGTAATGTGTAATCTGATATGAGAATGATGTGCAGTTTTATTGCCTAACTGGCTGCCAGCAAAACCATCTCGAACATAAGAGGTAACTACTTCCAGTTTGTGGCGTCTGTTTTATGTATTTTATGTGCCTGGGTTGGAAAACAAAGCTAGTACTTAGTTGTAATAGAGTAGATGGGCTCTGCAGAATTGTGCTTGGGGCAGTAACAGATGGCACAGATTCAGATGTTCAGTTTAGCAAGACCTGCAGTACTTAACAGCAACGCAGCTGCATTAAAAGACAAAAGCTCAAATGAGGACAGCCATACAATTTACCTAGCTTGAGCATATGCACTTCTTCACATTCCCATGTGTCGATGAGATCTGAAAATTCCTGGTAATGTTGTGCCACAGTTTACACTGCCCGGTCCAGTGAACAACAGGCATCAGATAATGTATCACTATGATATAACATACAAATAAATTCACTTTGCAGAACATATTTCCACTAACAACGGCTATAATCTTCCCTTTTACTGAAATGGCATTCCTAGACCACGGGAATGATGAAAATCTTTATGACTACTATGCCACAGCTAAATTTTCCCTTAAAGCAACAAGCATGAATCATCCACTTCCTGTGCCATTCCTTTACCCTATCTCTCCAGATATTTCCTTTTGGGGGAGAGACATGTTTTCTTCCTCCCCTCTCATCCTTTTTTTGTAAGAGGTGTTGTTTCTTTCCCCCCTTTGGCCCAGTGAAGTACCACCTGTCAATCTCCCCCTCCCAGGCATGGTTTTACCAAATAGTACAACATCTGAGGAGTGAACAAGCAAGCAATGGGGTAACCTAAGGGAGACATTCCTGTCATGCCAGATCTTAGGGCCATACTTGGCATAACTGCATATAACCACACCCCACTACCATCACTCAGCTCACAGTGACAGATGAAACTATCTAGCTGTGGCGGACTTTGCCTTTAGGAGAAGGAACTCCAACCACAGTGCCCATCTAGGGCAATCCATATCCTTGCTTCAATTGTGACCTCCCCCGTCTCCATTCGAACTGCAGTGTTGGAGACGCTGGGAGGGACTTGTAAAACAGCTCTCAGGAATTTGGATTGGATTTTCTCCATCATGGAGTTGTTTGCTGTAGTAATGAGTGGCGCCCCATATAACATTTGGGAAAGGGTTTTAGCTTTAAATAACTTGACAGCAGCTGTGACTGAACGTCCTCCCTTAGTCCAGAAAAAAAATTGTATAGCTGTGGCACTTTTTGGGGCATTCACGGAGGCATGGGCTATGTAAGAATTTCTTGAGCCTGTTGCCTGAAAGACCACACCCAGGTATTTATAGCAGTGTACTTGCTCTATCTTAATCCCATTCAGACACCAAGAATAAAGTTTTGGCTTATTAGCAAAAACCATTACTTTAGTTTTTGAGTAGTTAACTTTGAGTTGATTATCAGCACAATAGGTCACAAGCAATAGGTGTTCTAGAAAGAAGAATGGCATCATCCGCATATAATAACAGTGGGATGTGTCTATCCACCAGTTTTGGGGGGTGCAACTCTTGCTTGTTTAAACATGATACCAAATCGTTGATGTAAAAATTGAACAAGCCATCTAAGTCAAACAGCACACTGTGGCTGGGGGAAAAACCTGTGGCTGTAGAGTTCCATCGGTTTGTCTTGTAATCATTTTTGCATCTGTGCGGTAGATGCAATCGGTTCTCCCTTGGGATCACGCAGAGTCATTGATTTCAGCGGAGTTAGAAGGGGTGCAATTCTGTTTAGGACTGCACTGTAGATGAGCCCAGGGAAGGAATTAGGGTTCATAAGTCGGTGCAAAAATCTGCATGCAAGAATTAACGTTGATAACATCGATGTAACAACAGTAACGTATTTAAAGTGTTTATTTACAAATCCTAGTGAACTGCTCACACTTTATTTAAACAATTGGCTGTGGAGCTGTGTGCAGCAACAACAGCTCAGAGCGAGGGGAGAAAACTCCTATTAGGCTGTATAGGAAAGTGCATAGGTGAAATGCACTGCTTGAATAAGCAAAAAGCAACCCAATGAACAGGATTGAGATGTTTGCCAACAGCAGAATTGACCCAGTGGTAGATCTACTATGAAACTAATGAAGCTTAAGCTTCAGGGCCCCTAAACCAGGAGAAGCCCTGAAGGAACTTTTTTTTTTTAATGAGTGAATTTTTCAACAAAATCAAAGGAGTTTTTTTAAGTGTTCGTTATTAAAATAAGGCTATTTTAGTGATAGAATCATATGCCAATGGGTTGAAATACTTAATATTGACCTTCAAATATGCTCTAATGCCCATTTCATATGGCCTCAAAATGTCCCTGTAATTGGTCAAATTTCAAAATTTTCTCGAGTGCTTGCAGCGCCCGAACCCCTAGCTGTATGGGCTAGCCAAGCTCGCCATATTCATAGCCTACATTTTGGCAGCTGGATCCTCAAATCCTTCAATGGTGCATGGCTTAGTAGTTCTGCAGCTCAGCTCTTGGGCTAGAGCCAATCGGAACTATAAAAAGACATCTGAATTCTCAATTCAGGCTGCACTCGTCTCGCTTGTGCATTTTAACACCCAAAATCAGATTTTCACCTCTGTATCCTAACGAGCCCCCTCTGATGACCTTGTACCTCTCTATTAGAGAATGAACCAATACATCTGCCATAGAACAACTCCACTGAAAAAGATAACAGCGGTTACCCAGGCCTACTTGCTGGTTGAGAAGGGACCCCTATAACAGTTCAAGCTTCAGGGTCCCAAAAATGTAGGTCGCCCCTGAATTGACCCACAAAAAACTGACTCCCTGCTTGTGGCTGGCAAGCAGAACATGAGCCAAACCACCCGGTTCTCAGCATAGGCTTAGACCTACCGCATACAAAAGGAATCTGCATGATTGCCATGACATTTCTAGACCTGAGCTGCATCAGTTTTCATATGTTATTTATTTTGCTGCAGTCAAGTTTCTAACTGTAGGCTTCATAAAGAATAAGAGTAGCATTTTGTTCCTAGCCTCTGCACATTTATTGGTCATCAGTTGAAAGTGTGGATTACTTTTGCACTTGAACTACATCCAGAGTCATACATCCCCCCTTCCTCCCATTTTCTTCATCATCAGCATACTTTCATTTTATTCTTCCTGTCATCTTGGTCCAGTCCTCTATCAAAATTCAGGATGGCTTCCAGCAAGCTGAGAAGAAAGAAGAAAATAAATCTTAACCAGCAACAAAAACCCATACACTAGCTGGCATTTTTCCCCCATTTGATTGATAGGAGTCATCTAGGCAGAGAAACATATTTTACTGTTTCTACTACAGGGTTTATAGCACCCTTCTTTTACTGGAAGGGCATTGCTGATGGTCTGTCAGATTGCCTGCGAAAGGAAGTCCATCATGTTTCTCAGGTGTGCCATCTAGGGTGAATTTCGACAGTTCCTTCTGGAGTCCCTTCCACGAGAGGATTAATCATAAAAAATCCTTTCAGGACACCTTGTGTCCTAGTTAATTTTATTTCCCATCCAAACCAACAAGTTGTGAGGAAACCTGGCTGATAGAGCCATTCATCTCTGAAGCGGCTCCGTTTAAACTTAAATTCTTCAAGCCCCTGTGATTCTTTGCTTGACCAAATACCTTTCAGTCGATTCTTTTAACAAAGCCTTTTCTTCTTTATTGCCTCCAGCTTCAGAGTTTTTTTTTAAAAACCCTATCTCTCTAGCATTGCCCAGGGCAAGGGAAGTAAAAGTTTGCTCTGCAAATATAATAAAAAATAAAAGTTGATCTCATAAAGGACTCCATGACCATGACTCCATTTTATAACAACGTCATAAAACCTTATGGCAGACACCTGACATCACTGATCTACAGGCATTTCTCTATAAAATCGCAGAAGTGTGACAATGTGGAAATCTGCCTTGGGGAAGAGGAATCTAAATTTAGCGGAGCTCAGAATCTGAAGTGGCGCCCACGGATAACTCTTCTCCACCGAAATCAAAAGGACTGAAAGGTGTTTAACTCTGTCTGCCCTTCATCTTTATGAACATGTACTTGAGAGCAAGTCCCACAGAGAGTAATGGGACTTGTGTGCAAAGGATCAGGCTTTGGGATTGCTACAGCAAATCAGCGTTCTTGTCGCAATTCATCTCAGTTTTCTTTCCCGGTGTCCTGGAAGAGAGAGGTGTCAAAGTAAACAGGAGTCTTCTGGTACCTCAAAGGCAAACAAGTTTTTATTCAAAGGGTGATTCCATGCAGGGGCTATTCTCTGAAGCCACATGATTGCTGTTCCAACTCTGGAAGCCCAGCCAGATGACTGCAGGCCATGCACAATGTACGTTGCGTCCAGTGCCGGATTTAGATGAAGAGAGGCCCTAGGCTATTCCACTTGTGAGGCCCCTCCCAATCCCCCTCCCTCATGGCTAGAGGCAGATGGAAGAAAGTTTTAAACAACATTCAGTGAAGCCGAGGATGATGACAGGAGTTTAAAATATCGCAATTCACAATTCCTCCTCTAAAGGACATATAGGGTTGCCAACCTCCAGGTACTGAAGAAAACAAAAACAGCACAAATTTCCAATGCAATTAAATATATTAAGTGCAAAGAGGTGTACAGTGAAAACACATACAACAAACAATACACAAAATACAAAGGATCAAAAAGATAAGTACTAAATGTTGTTGCTTATCAATGACTTGACAATTTCTTTTACAGAGTTCAAACTTCCAGGTAAGTGCAATTGTCCAAGCGTTTTGAGGACATATGAACAACTAGAACAGCTGGGAAAGATGAAGATGGACGTGTTGTCTAGATCGTTATTCACGTTTCGCCAAGGCTTCATCAGCTGATCAATTTCTCAATAAGAATTCTATACAAATATATGACCATAATAGGTACAATTCCAACTGCCCGCAGGCTAAATGATGAATCAATGTAAGTAAGAATCATCCTTACATTGATTCATCATTTAGCCTGAGGGCAGTTGGAATTGTACCTGGCCGGCGGGCAAAAGAGGGCCAGGCAGAGGAGGGGGCGCGCACGACCCACACGCTGCACCAACGTCACTTCTGGGTTTACTCAGAAGTGACGTTGGCGTGTCACACACCCCAGCCACGCCCCTCGCAAACCTTTGGGGAGGGGAAAGACCTCAGCAGGGATGGAGTTCTCTCAGAATTACAACTCGTCTCCAGACTACAAAAATCAGTTCCCTGGAGAGGAATTATACCCTGCTGAGGTCTTTCCCCTCCCCAAACCTTGCCCTCCACAGGTTCCACTCCCAAAATCTCCAGGAATTTCCCAACCTGGAGTTGGCAACCTGACAGCAGCAGCAGCCAAAGATTGTACCCTTTTAATGAGATGTGACTGCCTAGTCCCTTTGAAATCCCATTATCCGATTTTGTAATCCTACTGGAATATCATTGCAGTATTTCTAATACCCATAGGCTGGAACTCAGTTTCCAATTCTCCCTCATTCTATTGTCTTTTACAGGCCTCCGCCCAACAAAACTGGATGCACAGTGTTTTGCAAGTGGGTTTCACAACATCAAACATATTAGGTATAAGAAAGTCCCACTTTTTATAATACATCTGGCGACTGGCAACCCTGCAGGTGTTCACTGCAGCGTCATCTAAAGCTACACCCACATGTCATTAGAAATGACTATGTCATTGTGCTATAGCAATAATTCACAACTGGATTTTCCTGTGGGGATTGTTAGTAGGAGCTGGTTGTGTGCGAGGGGGAGAAGGAGGCTGCTTCACAATAAAATCCACATGAGGCTTGTTGCTTTATGAAAAGAAAGGATATATTCTTTATTGTTAGGGTTGCCAGGCCCCTCTTTGACACCGGTGGGAGGTTTTTGGGGCGGAGCCTGAGGAGGGCAGGGTTTGGGGAGGGGAGGGCTTCAATGCCATAGAGTCCCAATTGCCAAAGTGGCCATTTTCTCCAGGTGAACAGATCTCTATCGGCTGGAGATCACTTGTAATAGTAGGAGATCGCCAGCTAGTACCTGGAGGTTGGCAACACTATTTATTGTTAAAGAAATCCATACCATGATCAGAAAGGCAAGACAGTTAGAATGCCAAACTATGAGATGCAGAGAGGTTCAGAGAGTACGCATTGCCCTCTTGAAGGTCGGAGAAAGAGAGAGAAGGGAGCCAGAAGGATGGAAGTCCTTAATAGTTATCTGGGTAGCAAAAAGATAGCAGCAGAACAGACAAGGAAAAAGAAACCGAAGGATCTCATCTCTCCAGCTTCCTAGCTCAACTGCTAGGATTGCCAGCTCCAGGTTGAGAAATACCTGGAGATTTTGAGGGAGGAGCCTGAGGAGGGCAGGACTTGGGCAGGGGAGGGACTTCAGTGGGGCTTAATGCCATAGAGTCCACCTTCCAAAGCAGCCATTTTCTCCAGGTGAACTGATCTCTGTTGCCTGGAGATCAGTTGTAATAGCTGGAGATCTCCCACCGCCACCTGGAGGTTGGCAACCCTATCAAGTGCCCCCTGTACAGTACTGGTATACTTGGTACAAAGAGCCATTGCACTGTCCTTCACTTCCAACATGGACAAGGCAATCCGGTCGCAAGGTTTCAAACCATTTGATGTGGGTCGCAACAGAAGTTTGACAGTGAGGCCACCATCTAGCAAACCTCTGTAGGTGCATGGATGGCTGTGCAGAGAGCTGTGCTATTCTTCATTCTCCTGGCCCTACATAAACGCACAGACACTCACAGGAAAAGCCTATCGCAATCTGTTCTGAAACACCCCAGATATCGAACATGATTTCAAAAGCTGCCCGAGTGCTATTCGAAGTAGAAGGGTCGGATATAAATCTTACAAATAAACAACTTACGATGCGTCAGGGGTGGGAAGAGAAACTCCTACTGCCCATTTGCATCTAGTCATGTGATCCTTTGGTCACATTATGAGAAGGCAAGAGTCACTGGAAAAGACAATCATGCTAGGAAAAGTTGAGGGTAGCAGGAAAAGAGGAAGACCCAACATGAGATAGATTGACTCAAGAAAGGAAGCCACAACCCTCAATTTGCAAGATCTGAGCAAGGCTGTTAAGGATAGGATGTTTGGGAGGACATTGATTCCTAGGGTCGCCATGAGTCAGAAACGACTTGATGGCTCTTAACACACACATGTGGTTCTACATTTGGAAGCCACTATTAAGAGGCAAAATCCACTCTCGCAGCCTCGTTTCCAAATCAAGCTTAATGTTAATTACAGTTGACATACAGAAGAGAAAGCGGTTTAAATATTTGATGGCAGAACGAGGCATTCAAACACTTTTCATTATTCTCCGATTAAAAATTAAATGGGATTCTCAGTACTTTTATCTTTATTGAGTGTATTTGTTGTAAATATCATTTATTTTCGCAAACATTTAATGAGGGCCGACTGCTGCAGTGTAATTTCTCCCCTTTATTTTTTTGTTTGTCACGATTGCAACATAGCATATGGTAATACAAATACATAACATCCCAACTCAATCAGGAAGGATTTAGACTGTGAAGCTTGGAGGCTGATGAGGAATGTTATGAAACTCAATGGTTTCCATAGTCCGGCACCAGCATAAAAGCTGGCCCACAAAGGTATCGTTTTTATTTACTTTTTATTTTCTCTGTTGGAAGACTGACAAGGACAATTTTAATTTTTTTCCAAACAATTACATTCTAAGGAGGTGGGCTTCAGTAAAATCATTGGAAGAACGAAATTGTCATTGGAAGATCATTGGAAGAATGAAATTGTCTATAAATTTTGCGCAGTTGGGTTTTAAGAATACTGCAATTCTTCGAAATCCACGGCTTAGCTCCATTGTTACTCTTTTTAGTTATGGGGTTATGTTTGATACTGATTGGGATAGTTGAGAGATCAGAGCATCATACGACAGAAGCTTGCAGAAAGGTTCTGTATTATCAGTAAGGGCAGCCCTGAGGTCCAGGAAAGAATCACACCTAAAAAGGCATCTAGCTTCTTGAATGGTACAGTCATTCCAGACAATTTTAGGAAGTATTTCTAGTTCAATATTTGCAAAAACAGGGGGGCGGTGAGTCATAACAGAGTGACCCATATTGAGTGTCAAAACAAGAGGAAGATGATCAGTGATGATAAAATCTCCCACTTCAAAATTCAGAATACAGGGTTTCAGGGAAGAAGATATTAAAAAATAATCTATCACACTGTGACCTCTTGAGGAGATTAATGTAAGCTCACTGGCCTTGGGAAAGTCAGTTAGCCCATTCAGCCATAACCTATTAAATTGGTGGCAAAATTTAGTTAGGAAAGAACCTGCCAGATTGATGTTATTATCTTTTGAATATCTTTCATAAGAAAAAAAGGGGGAAAGGGGATCGTTTAAATTTAGGCCAAGGACTTTAAAGAAAACTGAAGAATCCTTCCCTACCCTCACATTGAAATCCCCTGCAACGATAATTTCAGTGATGGGGTATTTCCTTTCCAAATCCTCCATAAAGGTAGCTAAGTGATCCCAGTGCTGGGAAAGGGTATGTCTATCAAAAGTGGAGGGCACATACACATATTGGCGTGTGTTAAAAGTTTTATCCAGCCCAATAGCGAGTGAAAACAGCAGACTCAGCACGTATAAACCAGTGCTCTTTTATTTACAGTGACAAAGTGCTCCGCTTAGCATCTCCATTCCACAACTCCACACCAATACAAGTACTGTACAGAATATATACACATCTGGCTCTGTCCACAGCCAATCACCAGTAAGCTGCCTAGTTGCCAGGATTTAACCTGCACAGACCAGTTCGACCCAGATTTACTGCCAAGTCACTGAGCAGTCATGTGATGCCAGCTGTCACCTGGGTGTCACATAGATTACAGCAATCTACTTGCTATGAGTAGTCTGAACTTTCAACAACACATTCAAGATTATCATGGAAAAATTGTCAAAAGTAAGCTTAACAGCTTGCTCAGTATGACTATCAACGGGTAGCATATTAATACTACATTTAAGAAGCGAAGACACAAAAATAGATAGTCCAGCATGGGGGCGACCTCTTGAGTTGGTTCGGAAAGCTAGGGTAGAGAAAGAGTTAAAACCTTCTAGGTAGATCGCCGTTTGGGACCATGTTTCCTGGAGGAGCACAATATCAAAAGTATTCAAATAACATTGAAAATCCTTATCTCTAGCTTTATTCCTCCAGCCTGCAATGTTCCAAAAAATTATTTTTATAGCAGCAGGTGGAATGGGTGAGATATGTCAGTCTGCTAGAGAGAATAATTCTGGATACTTATTCGTATCCTGGAGTACACTGCCATTAACTGTACTCCTGTGGCATCTATGGGGTCCTGAGGAGGAACGCCTGGGTTTATGCTGAGGACACATCGCACAAAAGGAATCCTTCCTCACTCCCCTCCCTGTGCTTTCAGACAATATTCTTTTTGTTTTTGAATGGACAAAACTATTGCTCCCCATGTAGCGCAAATTTAGGCTACAAATATTTAAGCCGACAGTTAAATATTTAGTCAGCAGAGGGCACTTATCTCAGCTTTCAAAGGACAAACTTGACTATATTGATGAGTAAATTGTCTTTTTTTAAAAAGCTCAGAAAGACAAAATGCTTCAGAACAATCCCTGAAGGTTAAATGAAACATGCAGTAATATTAATAATCACTTTAATAAAAGCTTTAAAAACATTTCCTTTGCTTCTTTCTCTGTTGTGATTGGTTAAGCAGTTTTTGCACAGTTCCAAAAGTTAATATAATGTATTATAGTGAACAAAAAAAAAAATTAAGACTTCCAAACTTGTTTTCTAAAAAGAAAAGAGAATTATTGTGTCCAGGGGAGTCTTTAAGGGGTGGGGTATGGGGAGGGTTGCCAAAAAGTCTGGGGAAAATGTCCTACCTTTTTAATCCTCAAGCAATTTCATAAAAACAGAAAATTACACATATTGCATTTGGGATATAAAGTCTATCCCAAGCCAAATTCCATTGTATCTTGGAGAAGAAAATGTCCCACAAAACCAAAAATGTTTCAGTAGTCATTGAGTCTGACGATACCAAAACATCCAAAGATTAAAAACACATTTTCATGAGGCAGAATTTTTCCTTTGAGTATATGCATGACTCACACCAGTTTTGATGCTATATAAAGCTGTAATTTTTATTATCAGTTTGAACAGCATTGTTTTGAACCTCAGATATTAGAAACTAACACAAGCACAATGTTTTTTAATAAAAATATCTAATAGGAACCCTAACACTGTTTGCATCTGGGGTGGGGGTTTTTCTACTCCAATAACATATCTTTCTGTGGTGAAAAAATATGCAAGCTTTCCAGTTGTGGAAACCTATGGGCAAACGTTCACTTCATTGTTGCTTTGAGCCTTTGAAGCCAATCTTTCACAGCTGTTTTCTTGCCTGCTGTCTTAGGACAAGTGAAACAACATACACTTGTTGATGATGGTTTTTATATGCCGGCAGAGGGGCAAATTGCTGGGGGTTTGCCTGCCACCACCGGGCACCTGGCAACCCTACCTATGTTTGAGCCAGCTACGGTTCCCTATATATAAATGCTGGCCTCCCTAACACCCACTGGTATTTATTCCATCTGCTCGCCTAGTTGAAGTTTATGTTTTGTGTTTTACACTCTGTGTGTAAAGTGCCTTCAAGTCACAGCCGACTTATGGCGACCCCTTTTTGGGGGGGGTTTCATGGCAAGAGACTAACAGAGGTGGTTTGCCAGTGCCTTCCTCTGCACAGCAACCCTGGACTTCCTTGGTGGTCTCCCATCCAAATACTAACCAGGGCTGACCCTGCTTAGCTTCTGAGATCTGACGAGATCAGGCTAGCCTGGGCCATCCATTACACTCTAGAGGCGCTCATATGATTTTATAGGGCTATTTTAAACATTTTAATGCTTTTACGGATTAATAGGATTTTTATATTCTTGTAAGCCGCTCTGAGCCCGGTTATTAAGTGGAAATAATAAATAAATAAATATCAGCGAAGTGTCAGGACCGTATCCCTTGGCATGAGACCAATTACAACAGTTGCAAGCAGCAAATAATATTGGGCCTCAGCAGCTGACACGGCTCTTCCTGTCTGCTGGAATGCCAGGTTGGAAACTAGCCCAAGGTCACCCAGCTGGCCTACACACGAAGCCAGCTGGGTGACCTTGGGCCAGTCACAGCTCTCTTAGAGCTCTCTCAGCCTCACGTTCCTCACAGAGCGTCTGTTGTGGGGAGGGGAAGGGAAGGTGATTGTAAGCTGGTTTGATTCTGCCTTAAGTGGTAGAGAAAGTCGGCATATAAAAATCAACTCTTCTTCTTCTTCAAGAGAGAGAGAGAGAGAAATCCTCTCCCTTTCCTAAGTTTCCCCAAAATTCCTACCAATGCTGGGAAAGTTCCATAAAGAAGGGCATGTGTCCCCTAACACCACACTTTAACAGCAGACAATTAGTACAGTTTAGCTGTCCTGTGTTTGATTCAGTATATTTCTTTCCAAACATTAATGGTGTTCTGAGGCAGTGGTTCCCACTGTTATTCTCCCATCTGTACAGTGCAATGCATGATCAGATAACGTAAGAGGCCGAACCTCATTCAACAACCTAATGGAATGACTGTGGAATCTCATCCCATCATAGGCTTCGTCAGACAACTCAGGAATATTGCAGGGTTACTGGGCCAAGCAAAACAAAGTTGTCTGGATACACTTCTAGCACAAAAGCATGTTTTTAATAGTTTTGCTATTAAAATCAGCTTTTGAAGAAATAATTTTAGCATTCTTAGATGGAATGAAGCTTGAAGATGCTGCCTAGAATCTGAAAAGCTGCTTAGGCTTATGCAAAGGTCTTGTGCTTGCTCGTGGACTGGATTTTTCTTCTTCTTTGAACAGAGCTACACACAAAAAGAAAGAGAGACAAACTTTTTCTCAAACTCTTCTTGGCTCGAAAAGCAGTCATACTGGGGGAGGAGACAAGACCAGCAAAAGCAAGTCTCAGCTTCCCCTTGGGTTTATACAGATGTTGTCACCATTATTTGTACCCTAGCTCCTTTGTGTAAAAATGGAACAAGGAACAAAACAGCTGCTTTAAAACCCAACAGAAATCTAAAATTAAATCGATATATTTTCTAGACACACTTTACCGGAGGGCTTTTTGCTTTGTTGCTTCCATTGTCCACAGAACTACCAGACATTGCTTCAATATTCAAACCACACCCTTCTATGAAACTGACTCTCTCAATTCCCGTTTTGTGGGTTGCAGCTTTTTATGTTTATGTTTGCAGAACCAAGACTGGCACCAAGAGGAATATTTCAAACTTGCTGTCAGATGTGACATGAAAGCTGCCAATTTCCACCCCCCCAAGATAGCAAGAATAGGAGCACAATGAGAGAAAACTGGAAGGTGCTCTCGGCTCACAGATTGAAGGAAGAGACTATTGCTTGGACCTTCCTATATTATATCCAATTAAGGTGGTAGCACATTTGTCACTCACCAAGCTGTGTTTTAGCACTGCTGCTCTTTCGGTGTACTGAAAAATTTGATACAACAGGGCAGATCACATTTCTAGGGGAAAAAACATTAATTTGGTGTGTGAGAGTAACAGCCATAGGATGCAGAGTAGCTAAAGCAACTGGGGGGGAGGGATGTCTTGGGATTACACCCTATAAACAATCAATTGCCTTGTCATTACCAAAATGCATTTATTAATTTTTGCATCTTTCCCACTGCAGCAAATCTCATCTTCAATTATATAGTTTTTATTTTTTAGGCAAAAAAATGACATTTTGATCTGGCTGGAAGCAATCAAGTCATAGCTAGAAAGCGATAGTCTGAGGATGCTGGAAACCAGGTGTTGTAGTGTACTCAGGAATCAAGAAATAACTGGAAGGGAATCTTAGCATGCTTAGTGCGGTGCAAAAAACATTCATTTGTTGATTTGCAGGTAAACATTGTTGTTCATGCTCACATACAATACCAGCATGCTCAATAGCAGCAACTGAAGTCCTTTGACATTTTGTTACCCACTTTTTATCACATTTAGCCACCTCATAAAAAGTATTAAGTCAAAAGAAGAAGAAAATAGTAGAAAGATGAGAAACTGGCAGCAGGAATGTTGAGTTAAACATCCAGATCAATGAACATAATTGACCTTCTGTGTGTCATTTTTCATCTAATTATTGGGATATTAAAGTTGCACTAAAGAGAATCAATGACACTGACATAAATGCATCAAGATATTTTTGTAACAGACAAGGCTACCTAATTGTAAAATAGTATGAAGAGTATTTTTTTTATACCCTCCCCTCCGCAGTAGGTCAATTAAATGAGCAAACTTAGCAAGACACGTTTTAAATGCTGTGTCCTATAAATCAGACATTCTAGGAAAATGACAGTGGGATTTCTGCATAGAGGATTTCTGCGTAATCAGTGCCGCTATTCAAGTTGGGTCATTGCAAATTCATCCTTTGACTTAACATATTGAAGAGAAACTAGGAAGAAGCGATGATCCCTAAATGGACTGATAGCTTTTATTTACTTACATGATCTCCATTATTAAGGATCCAACAGTCCATGTGGGGGAATGGTCCGGCTGATCTGCTCCATTCAGCTCTCCAAGGCATCTAAGCACCAGTGGCTACCTGGCAACAGGCCATTTTCCTGGGCTGCCCAACCCTTAGAGGGGTGTTCTCACCCTCTTTCTGTACTGCTGCCACCAACTGGTTGTATTAAGAATTTCTCAAGAGGACCAGGGCTCACAGCTCCCTTTCCCACATTGCCATTCTAAACCCTTGATTTTGCCTGCATGTCCCACTGCCCATTGACGGGTTACAACAGCTTACCGCACATGTGCACTCCCAAGGAAACAGCGATTTACCAACTGATCTCCTCCCTTCCCTTGGCGCCTGTTTTGAATGGTGTGTTCAAACAGTGGAGGTCTACGTGGTACAGGGAATGACTACCAGCATTCAAAATATTAAAGAATTTATTAGAAGTAAAATCTCCACACACACACTCTGAGCACAGTATCGGATTGAGCAAGGAATACAAAGTTAAGGTGTAAACATGCAATTCCTCTATTCCATACTCTCTACATGCCTTAGCTGATCTTATTCTAAGGAAGGCTCTTTAATTTAGAAATGACAGAGTTCTAAAAACTTCCTATTATCATGGTGTCTTTGTCCAGGCTGCAAGCTCCACGTGGCAACAGCTACCATCAGCTGGAGCTCAGGCATGAGAACTCCTTCCTCCTGAAAAATTGAAAGACTAAAATCTACCCCTTTCCCTCCATGCAAAGGGATTTTATTATCTCCATTTGGCCACCCCCGTGTGTCAACCCTTTCCTGAAACCTGCAGTAAGATACAATCTAGTGCCTTGCACCCCCAAGTCTGTGTGCCTTCTAAGCATCAGTTGCCCAGTTAAGGTGTGAGCTGCTCATCTCATTAGCTCCAGCCAGAAAGTCTATTAGCATTTCCAAAGTTCTGATAGTCTTTGGTGGGGCTTGGGAGCAAATGACTTCCCCTTCCTGCCAGTCTCCAGCTAAAACTCAAGGCAGCAGGTTTATAAAGCTCAAACCGCCAAGGAAAATGCATTTCTCCAGTCCATACAATAATTACCCTTTAAATACCCCTTATACCTGCATTCAGGCACAAAGTTTATTGTTCTAACAGTATTACTTTACTTAAAGAATGTACTTGGGTTGATGAACCAACTCTTGATTAAGAGCGGTGGTTTGGAGCAGTGGACTGATATGGAGAACCAAGTTTGATTCCCCACTCCTCCACATGAGCAGCAGAGGCTAATCTGGTGAACTGGATTTGTTTCCCCAATCCTACACATGAAGCCAGCTGGATGATCTTGGGCTAGTCACACTCTCTCAGCCCTACCTACCTCACAGGGTGTCTGTGGTGGGGAGGGGAAGGTGATTGTAAGCCGGTTTGATTCTTCCTTAGGTGGTAGAGAAAGTCGGCATATAAAAACCAACTCTTCTCCTTCTATTCTCTCACAAGGTCCTGACACCAAATATATTGTTCCCCTTTAGGGTTGCCAGCCTCCAGATGGGGCCTGAGTTCTCCCAGAATTACTATTAATCTTCAAACTACAGAGATCAGTTCCCCTGGAGGAAAAGGCAGCTTTGGAGGGCAAACTCTATGGCATCACATCTTCACTGAGCCCCCCACCACACCCCCAGCACCACCTTCCTCAAAAACCGCCCCCAATTTGCCTGGCATTTCCCAAGTTGGCAACCCTACATTCTTTACACTACCCAAGTCGATGAGCACCCCTGCATTAATATCAACTAAGCTTGGCTCAATAACTTAGTCATGCAGGCCATCACAAGGTACCGTAAACATGAGTTTATTCCCGAATATTATCCATGTGAATAACATAAGAATTAGCAAGTAAAATCATATGTACAGGCAAGCAGTGTTATGTAAAACAAATGGGCGTGTGGTGTTCACTACATATCACCTTTCATATTGTTCCATTACTTTATCAAAAAGACATGTGAACAGATTCAAGACATTCATGTGTTGGTTAACAATTGCAGTATTCAAGGCAGAGTTTACAGTAATCGAAGACTGCATAAGAAGGCTAATTTTACAAGAGCTGAACACATAGGGATTCTGATTAAAATAGCACCACCCTGTTTATGCAACGCACCCAGGTAGCAGAAGTCTAAGACCTAGATCTCTCTTCATTCCATCATAACTCAGAAAAGAGAAAAGCTTTTTTTTCCCCCGACTGGCAAAACTTTACACTGATATTTCAGCCCAAGAAAGTTACAAATATATTGCCCCATTAGAGGTCAGGAGCTTGGTTCCAAAGATGCTGCTGTGTGAACTGCGGGCACCTCACTTATCAGAGGGACGAGTCTCTCGAGCCATTTTCAGGAGGGTGGTTGGAGATGGGCGGGGCACCGTAACGGTTTTCTGTTCACACTGCAGACTCTTTTGGTTCAAGCCAGTGTATTAAGATGCAAGTATTCCCATGCTAAATCTAGGGGTTTTTTTCCTTTAGGAAGACAGAAGTTACACCTTTAAAAAATGGGAATTTGATGAGAAGAAAAAAAGCTGTAATGAAAGAATTACAGATAAAAGGCAAAGTGGTGAGCCTAAGGAAGGAGTCTTAAGACATCACCTCCACCCACTATTTATTTTGAAAGGAGAAGCACAATGGAGGGGGAGGAAATAAAAACATTGTATGTAATAAATTCACATTTCATAAGACTACACAGATAGTATCAGTGTTCTTAATTCCAGTAACGCAGTTATCTCACATGGTTAACAGATTAACAACATGATAGAGGCAACCCCTACACTTAAAAGTTGAACAAAAGGCATAATTAAAAGTGCAGCGGTGAAGAAACTTTATTTTGGCTTTCTGGATGGGGGAGAAAATGGATGGTTTCAGATATTGTCCTGAAGAACGTTAAGATACATTCTTTGTTCTCTTTACCAAAACTGTCTCTTCCATTATTGCTTCTCAATATGGTGTTCATTCAGACATGTAGAAACGGTACAGGAAGACTGCAATAGCCGCTGCTATAGCTGCAATCAGCCAGGTGGTCCATGAACTAGAAGAAACGATCAGACATTATTTTCATACCAACCCAAAACCTTCTAAAGATGGACTTTAGGAAACTGAACGGATTGGACCCAAAGGTTCTACGCCACTGGAATCACAGTGTTTGTATTTTCAGAACATAACTTGTATTGTTTACACAGATTGCCCCTTCCCACTGCAGAACCCCACATGTACTCCAACCCTGGGTAGCAGTGTGTGTGAACAAGATCTTGGGGATACGGGTGGACCCTAAGTTAAATATGAGCAGTAATGCAGTGACAAAAAAAAACTAATGCGATCTTGGTATGTATCAACAGAGACATTACATCCAAATCGCAAGATGTCATCGTTTCGCTGTACACTGCATTGGTCAGGCCACGCTTGGAGTATTGTGTGCAGTTCTGGAGCCTCACTTCAAAAAGGATGTGGACAGAATCAAGCGGGTGCAGAGGAGAGCGACGAGGATGATCTGGGGCCTGAAAACCAAGCCCTATGAGGAAAGGCTGAGGGAGTTGGGAATGTTTACTCTGAAGAGGAGGAGGTTGAGGGGGGACATGATTGCTCTCTTTAAGTATTTGAAGGGCTGTCACTTAGAGGAGGGCAGGGAGCTGTTCCTGTTGGCACACAGAGGATAGGACTTGCAATAATGGGTATAAATTGTGGATGGAAAGGCTAGATATTAGAAAAACAATGTTTACAATATGAGTTGTTCAACAGCTACCTAGGGAGGTGGCAGTCTTTAAGCAAAGGCTGGAGAAACACTTGTCAGGGATGCTCTAGGCTGGTCCTGCATTAACAAGGGGGCTTGACTAGATGGCCTGTATGGCCCCTTCCAACTCTATGATCGTTTGTGGATCCCAACCACTGTTTCTAATCATCACAGCATTTCTTTCGACAACAACAGCAGAACAAAAGCTGGCACATCACAGGGGGCTGTTGCGCATGTCCTATTTCCGCTGGATTTGATGCTGTATGAGGTGGTGCATTTTTTATGTTCTCCATGTTTTGGGGGCCCATTCAGGAGTTGGTTCAGGCTCTATTTGTGATTTCCCGTTTCTTCCCCAAGCATTTATATGGCAATCTAGTGGACCCGAGCTGGTTTCACCCTCTGTGCCAAAAATTGTTCCTAAATTTGTTCTCGGTGGAAACCCTTGCATCCCCTGCAATTCACTGGGCAAATCCATGTCTTGGCACGGTCTTTCTCCATGCTGACCTTCTTCCCTTTCCCACAGAAAAAATGACTGCACGCCCTTTGCCCCCCCAAACTTAAATTTACTTTGGTTTGCCACTTTATTATTATACTACAGAAGCACACATCTACACCTTTACTTTTCATACAAAGCAATTATAAAATACAACAGAAAAGAGCAACCAAAATGATCAGGGGACTAGAGCAATGGCCTATGAGGAGCGGTTAAAATGCTTAGGGCTTTTTAGCTTGGAAAGAAGGCAGTTAAGGAGAGACATGATAGAAGTCTATAAAATTATGCATTGTATGGAGAGAGTGGACAGGGGGAAGCTTTTCTCCCTCCCTCATAATACTAGAAGCTGGAGGGTGACAGATTCAAAACAGATAAAAGGAAGCATTTCTTCACACAACACATAGTCAAATTGTGGAACTCCTTGCTTCGGGATGTGGTGATGGCTACCAACTTGGAAGGCTTTAAAAGGGGAGTGGACATGTTCATGGAGGATAGGGCTATTCATGGCTATTAGTAAAAATGGATACTAGTCATGATGCATACCTATTCTCTCCAAGATCAGAGGAGCATGCCTATTATATGGTGCTTTGGAACATAGGCAGAATAATGCTGCTGCAGTTGTCTTGTTGGCCACTGTGTAAGCAGACTGTTGGACTTGATGGTCTGATCCAGCAGGGCTTTTCTTATGTTCTTATGTACTTTTATAAGTAACCAGGATGCATTAAAAAGGACAAAGGCCTACAAGGCCAAAGGGAAGTGTCAGTAAGAACTGACATGTTTTTTTATGGCTATCCTGAATACCCCAATACTTATTTGAAAGGGAGGGAGGCGAGGGGGGACACTCTAGTTCATATGTCCCAGGTCTTAATTAACTCTCTGAACTTAATGGGATTAACAAATCCCGAAGATGCTCAACTAACACAAGCAGTGCCAACCAGGATATGAAGGCACACTGAGAACTTTCAGAAGACAGGAAAGTGGCCTAGAGTTGTATCGATGCAAATAATCCCCAAGACATATAAGTATCAGCCTGGAAGTATCACCAATTCCTACTGCAGCCTGTACTCATTTTCATGTTGGATAATGAATTTAAAAAATATATATTCACAAGGATTATCTAGATAGCCTAGTCCAGGGGTGTCCAACTCAATTGTTGCAAGGGCCGGACATGACATAAATGTCCCTTGTTCAGGTCAGGCCATGCCTCTCCAGCCCAGATAGAGAGTGGGGGGGGGGTGGCTGCCTCGGCCGGCTCGCGAGCCAGATAAAGAGTTCTCAAGGGTCCGGATCCAGCCACGGGCCTTATGTTTGACACCCCAGGCCTAGTCCGTTAGTTTACACAGTGAATTGACTTATTTAGTTAAATGAAAGCATACTATACCTGGTACTAGGATCAACATTGGAAACATAAGTATCCTGAAAAACAAAGCCATAAGTGAGCTCTAGAATTTTAATGGCACCTCCTTCCCACAAAACCCACTCTAGGGATGAAAGGCTTTTCCTTGGCACACCCATGGATTACATTATGCCTGCTGCAACCAGTTCTATCGGTGAACCATTTTAGTTTATGATTAAGCTTCTGTGCTCACTTGCAAGCCCAAAGGTCTATTCTGTTCAAGTACTCACTGCAAGTCATACAGCATTCACTTAATTATAGCAATGCTGAATTAGTATGGAACTTTTAGGTTGCTGAGGAAATGGGGGGGGTATAGGGGAATAAAAATAGGCAGAAACAGAGTGACAGGTGTCCTCGTGGATATCCCTGAAGGAAGCCAATAGAATTTGGCCCCTCCACACAACAACAACAATAGTATTCTGGGGGCTTATTAGTTAATAAGCTGTGGTGCAGAAGAGAGGTTACCTTCAAAGCACTTATAACGTAATTTTCAGTTCCCTCAGTTTAGATGCTAACAAGCATAATAATCTCCGTTTTTAAGAGAGAAAAAATAAAAACTAAGCAATAAATTACAGAAAGTAGCTGGGGATCACCCAACTAGAGGATAAAAGCCATATATTTCAGCATTACCCCATAATAAAATAACTAGTCCTTACTATATTAATCACTTGAAAGTTTAATCACATTTTCATCCTATGCAAAGTTACTCCATTGAAAGCAATGGGCTTTACTGGAGTAACTCAGCATAGGCTAGAGAGGGAGAGAACAAGATAAAAACAAACCACTAATCACGGGTGTTTTTTGAATGCTGACACGAAGTTCTAATGGTGGTGAACAATAAAAACAGGATATTTGAACTGAACTGCAATATTTTTGAAAAGCCCAGCCAACAGGACTGCAATCTCATGGCTTGTGCCTTTTAGTTTCTAATTTCTAATCATTGTTCAGTGTTGGAACAGTCAGCCCCACACTTAATGACAGCTAAAATTACAGGATTACATCAATACTATGCTTAACGTGTTAAAAGTTCAAACCTGAATGCAAAAAAAAAAAAAAAAAACATGCTTACAGCATTATAACCAAGGCACAATGGCCAACATTCTCACAGGTGCTCCACAGCACCAGCAAAACACAGAGTATCCCTTATCTGAACATCCCATATCCAGACTGAGTCTAAAACCGGCCCCTTCGAGCCAGCATGCAGGCAGATCCATGCAGCCTGCTTTCAATGTTTCCTCTCACCTAAAAAAAATAAATACAGTGTACGCTGCATCGTAGGTGGAGACTGAAAGCCTGCTATTGTTAGTTTGTTTGCTGTTGCTCTTGTTTAACAATACCTGATACAGGTATCCTGGTGAGATACTTACACCTTTGCTTTCTGATGGTTCAATGTACACAAAATTATTTTTAAAATTGTTTAAAATTACATACAGACTATATGTATATAAAGTGTACTAAAACACAAATGAATTTTGTATATACTTAATGAGACACAACTTCCAAAATAGTCCAATATACGGAAAGATCCAAAATACAGACTACTTCTGCTCCCAAGCAGTCCGGATAAGGGATACTCAATCTGTATTTATTAAGTGCCTATGTTGATGCTGTCTGTTGTAGAAACTGCTTTGGTTTTAATATTTAAGGCTTTTTTGCTGCAATATTCTTAAGACATTACACTTACAACAGAAAACCCAGGCATCAACAGCCATTGCACCTTCCCTGGTTCTACTCTGACTAGAGTGGAGGGTGATACTGAGGCTAGACTTGTTCCAACTACTCAAGAGAGTCTGGAGTCCTTATGACAAAGCAGAATCGTAACCATGTCCAAGTTCCCTTCAGCAAGTTAATAAAGCCTAGAAGCTCGGGATCCTATAGAACTCTCCCCCATTTACTCTTTCTGCTTCTTTTTAATCTGCTTCCCAACCACGTTCTGGCAAGTCACGGAAACTATTATTCTCCAGCACAGCGCATGCTGCTACCGCTGTTACACAAGCTTAGCCCACACAATGGATTTGAAGGTTCAAAGGGGAACACTTACTGTTGGTTTCTGGACTTTGTCCCAGTCATCCTGGAAGGGAGAGAACATACCAGTTAGATACAACACTATGCAGATTGCCTAAAGAGGGTAAGCATGAGCTATTTCCTATCAATGATGCTTCGTTCAGATTGGGTAGTGCAGAGGTTCCCAAATGGGATGCCTGTGGCTACTTGAAGAGCCAGCGTGGTATAGTGGTTAAGAGCGGTGGACTCTAATCTCAAGAACCGAGTTTGATTCCCCACTCCTCCACATGTAGCCTGATGGGTGGCCTTGGGCTAGTCACAGTTCTCTCAGAACTCTCTCAGCCCCACCTACCTCACAAGGTGTCTGTCATGAGGGGGGAAGGGAAGGTGATTGTAAGCCGCTTTGAGACCCCTTATGGTAGAGAAAAGCAGGGTATAAAAAAAACTTTTCTTCTTCTTTGTGCCTGCCAAGTGTTTTTAGAAAGTGGGTGACGCCGGGTGGGCCTGTTGCCCAGCAGTGCTTCTGATTGGCTGTACAGAACAGATATTTTAAAAGTTGCTTCGGCAGCATCTGCCGCCACAACTCAATACGTTCACTTTACAAGGCATCCTGTTAAACAGAGCTTCCCTCTTAAATGTGGGGAAATTACCAGAGTTATACATAACCTCATTCCCTGACATTCTGTAATTGCCTCTGCCTCCAGTGGCCGCCATTTTGTCACTGGCTCCTCCTCCTGCAGCAGCCATTTTGGGGTTGTGCCCATCACCTTTTGTCAGAATTCTAAAGACACCCACGAGCTCAAAAAGTTTGGGGACCCGAGTTAGTGAAAGTATAGCAAAGAAAAAAAATGGAATTTTAGATATTTTAGATAGACAAGACCTTATAGGATGGCTTCTGATGGGAAACATGTGTGTACATACACACCTTATCTTTTTGTGTATCACAGCTTATCCCACGCTACCTCAACAGGGTTATTATATTCAGTTTATTTTTAGAAAACATGTACAAGTTAATTCCTCTAGAGATGAAATCCCTTGGTTAAAGACTCCTCATTAAGGCAACAGCTTAAAGTACTCTACTGTGAGTCTCACAACAAGACAGTTGTTTAAGAGGCAGAAAGGGGGAGAAATATATGGATGGAGAAAGAAATATAATGGATTCAAAGTAATAATTAAAAAAATTAACCTCGCACTGATATTTTGACATCAAGTTCAATTTTCCACTGTCTGTTGGCAAAAGTTTACTTTCTTAAAAGATATTTAAACATTATAAAGCAGCTGAATGAGAAATGGGGAGATTACTTTGAAACTGCCAAGGTTATGAAGTAATAAACCTTCAACAGACAAGGTCTGTGCATATGCCAAGGTTCTCTCTCAGAAGAAATATACTCAACAATCAGAAAAACAACTACTGGGGCCCATTTCTTTAAAGCACAGTAATCAAAATATACATTTGACTCATTTATCATATGCACATGATCATACGACAGAGAACTTTCTATATTTGTCAGAACGCGTCAGGCTGCCAGGTTATCCCTGGCCACCAGTGGGGGGTGGGGCAGGAGGTAGGGATACCAGCTCCAGGTTGAGAAACTCCTGGACATTTGGGACTGGAGACTGGGGAAGACAGGGACCTCAGTGGGGTACAATGCCATACAGTCTACTCCCCAAAGAATCCATTATCTCCAAGGGAATGGAGCTCTGGAGTCTGGAGATGAGCTGTAATTCCAGGGGATCCCCAGCTCCCACCTGGAGGCTGGCAATGCATCCCTAGACAGGAGTACATCCAACCCAGAAAACCACGCAGCACGCAAGAGCCCATCTGGATCCCCTATGGCAGGTATGTGGAACTGCAGCCTGTGCAAAACAAGGTGTTTATATCAAGGTATGAAAGCTATGAAAAACATAAGCCTATCCATGGAAAGGTGTACTTACTGGATGAAGTTCCCCTATAATAAATGTGTCTGATAATGCTCTAGCATCTGTGGAATGGCCGACATCTTCAAAGTTTTCCGTAGCATCTCCGCCTGCTTGTTCCCTTAGAACCTCTTCACCCCCAGGATGCTGTAAAAACAACACAAAATACTCACATTTAGCATGTGTATGCTTTTATGGTAAATCAGTGTACAGTGTACTATAAAGAACTTGGATTTTGTTCAGATATTATGGAACACTACACAACATCTCATCATCTGTCTCTACCCCTCCCCTACAATAAATCTGGATTTCTCCGATAACCTCTTCTAGTACCGTCATAACATTTTACAAACTGTCTTACTCCATCTGACCAACCTCCATCATTTACTCTCAAAACACAGTCATCCAAATGGCTGTGGAAAGCATACAATCACAACAAAAGTATCGGTCCCCTGATTGTCCTGGACATTTTATACTTCTTTTGAGAACATGAAAGAGCCCCGTGGCGCAGAGTGGTAAGCTGCAGTACTGCAGTTCAAGCTCTGCTCATGACCTGAGCTCGATCCCAACGGAAGTTGGTTTTAGGTAGCCAGCTCAAGGTTGACTCAGCCTTCCATCCTTCCAAGGTCAGTAAAATGAGTACCCAACTTGCTGGGGGTAAAGGGAAGATGACTGGGGAAGGCACTGGCAAACCACCCCGTAAACAAAGTCTGCCTAGAAAACGTCAGGATGTGACATCACCCCATGGGTCAGAATGACCCGGTGCTTGCACAGGGGAGCTTTACCTTTACTTTTTTAACATGAAGATTTCATTTAACATTCATGGCTAGTTTATGAATAAATGAGAGATTTTATTCTTAAAACCGAAAGGCCTAAGCTTCTGAATCCTTTATTCATTAGATCAGCAGTCCCCAATGCGGCACCCACCAACACCTTTTCCTGGTGCCCACCAAGCGTATTTAGGAAGTGGGAGAGGACAGGTGGGGCTTTCGCCCAGCAGTGCTTCTGATTGGCTGTGCAGATTTTTAAAAAGTTGCTTCGGCAGCCGCTGCCACCACAACACATGGCTCTTCACTGCATGGCTAAAGGTAAGCTGTGTGCATGCAAGAAAATATTTGTAAACAATATGTTCATTTAAAAGGCATCCTGTTACAGGATATAGTAAGTCAGGGTCCATATTATGGATTGCCCACTAGACCCAGGGACTAGCAAATCATCCAAGACACTTAGGAGAAACGGCACATCACCAGAATCGGAACTGAAAAAGCCCACTGCATGCTCTTCATCAACAGCTCTGCATCAAGGAAGCAACTCTCAAATTAAGAATATTTATTGTTCTAACCATACAGAATGGGTATTTACTTCCCGACTCACTGAGAAACTCAGCTTTTGCATAGAAACTACCAACCCACTGCTTCAGGAAAATCGTGAGTGCTCTTTTTTCTTGCAAACCAATATTTCAATCAATTTATGTATTTGCAGTCATAGACCATCAAATAGAGCGAATTTACATAACTAAATATTATGAGATAAAACAAGTACAAAATACACTTGTAATTAAAATGCTTAAAAATGGCAAAGGTTACAGAGGTATATAGCTAATTAGTATCAAATAGGGCACATACTAAATGTAGTTAAAATTATAATGCTTGTTAATAGCAAAAGATTACAAAGAATACATCTGTCAAAATAAACATACGTAGGTATATAGATACATACAGTACACATTCGCTATTTCCTTGACTACTGTAAAGTCTTAAGTGATCTCTACCTTATTTTAATTGCAAGCCAAGCAAATCTGGCCATGCTAACAGATAAGTTAACTACTGTATCTGATAGGAGGAACGAACCAATATTTTTAACTTATTGGGGCAACCAGTTGGTAGGTGTGCTTGATTAGAAAAATATATGAATTTCAAAATGCGAAACAGGATCTAAATCAATGGTTTAAATTAGCTCTTGGTGGTTTTAAAAGGGCCCACACAAAAACCTGGAGGTAGCATTCATATTCCAGAGTATCAGATCCCTCCCCTATTGTAAGACAAGAAAGATACTTCCTTAAATCACAGCTCCAACACCTGCAGCTGCTGTTTTCTTATGTGTTTTTCTTTTTTCTCTTCTCTCCTTTTGTCCCCACCTGCACCAACAAAACTCAGCCAATGCTAGCAGGGCCAAAAGGGGCCAGATAAGACTTCCACAATTCTACATCATCCCTCCATCACAAAATAGGAAATTGCCCTAGCGATCCGGGCACCCTGCCATGATCTTTCGGTGAGCAGGTCACCTGGTAACAGCAAAGTATAATTGTTCTACTCAGCTTAACCCTGCCATCACCAATTAAACAGAGTTGCCACAACTTAAAAGAACACTAAAAGCCACGCTCTACTGTTTCTGACGCCCCCACCACCAGTAAGCTGCCCCAACATCTCAGACTGATGGTGGCGTGGGCTGTCTGCCTAGGGCTGCCAAACTCCAGGTGGTGGCTGGAGATCTCCTGCTATTACAACTGATCTCCAGGGGACAGAAATAAGTTCACCTGGAGAAAATGGCCACTTTGAAAAGTGGACTCTATGGCATTACACCCTATTAAAGTCTCTCCTCTTCCCAAACCCAGCCCTTCTCAGGCTCCACCACCCCCCAAAAAAACTCCAGTTATTTCTCAACCCGGAGCTGGCAACCCTATGTTTGAATCACTGGAGGTCTCACAGCAACGCTCTCAAAATCTCATATAGTATTAACTGTTGCGTTAAAAAAGGCTTGTGCAATTTTTTGAGAGATTAAAACACGGACAGTGCTCACGCAGAATGACTAAGCAAAAAACGAGGGAAAGTTATACAAGCATGGAGAGTAAAGATTATGCATGGTATTAAAAAAAAGGTTAAGGGAGTGCAGAAGAGAGATTATGCAAGGCAGGCGTGCAAATACAGGCACCCTCTTACCAAATCCTGCCCTTGAATCAGTTCAGATAACTATTCACAGAGCAAAGTCGAGCAAAAGTCTTGGGCAGCAGCTGAAACAGACTACCTTGAGTTTTGCCAACCGCACTCAGAAAACAAGTTGGACTTCAACGCTTATTTAACACAAGCCTTCAAAAAGAGTGAATCCAGCTTCCAAAACGACAAGCTGCTTTCT
Organism: Euleptes europaea; assembly: GCF_029931775.1. NCBI lineage: Eukaryota > Metazoa > Chordata > Lepidosauria > Squamata > Sphaerodactylidae > Euleptes > Euleptes europaea. The sequence goes on from NC_079319.1 coordinate 64,964,529, forward strand.
GTGACCATTTCTACATAGAAACAAAACATCCTGGGTCTCCAGTAAAAAAAAAAAGCACTTCTTGCAGTGAACGGGTTTTCTGGAGGACACACACACTGAGAAACTGTAGGAACCTTACAAAACAAACTGGGGTGGACGGGAAGAGAACCCTTGCTCTGTATTATGGACTACGGTGGGAGAGGCAGAGAGTGATTGCCTTGGAGACCAATATAGGATCTCATCTAAAGTAAGCTGCCTTAAATGACAGAAGGAAAAATGTGTTTGGTTATGCATTCTAGAACCTGCCAATGGCACAGGTTCACGACAGCAAAAAGCCACCCTGCAATTAAATCTCAAAGTCCTGCTATCAATTATTGTTCTCCTGAAGATTGCAGAAATTGAACATGGCCACATAAGATGACTCCAGTCTTTCTTAATTATCAGTGTTTTAGAAAAGGTACAAGTGGGGGACCTGCTATGGCTTCCAGGTACAAGTGGGGGACCTGCTATGGCTTCCAGGGGGCATCTCCTTTTCTCCTCCCCACTATTTCCTCTTTCCTTCATCGGGACAGCCCCCACCCCTTTTCCTGCTTCCTTCTCACCCACCCACCCACCTTTATCTTCCTGCATCATCAGCTTTCCCCTCCTTCCCTCCTCCTGGCATCCTCTACCCAGAACAGTCTGACCAAGTCGAGTGTTGGCTGCTGCCAGCGTCAGGCTTGCTTTTTCCTTTTCTTCCCACCCACCAGGCAACCTGTCTTTATCTGCTTCCAAGTCTTCAGCTTTCCATCCTACCCTGTCCAACAGCCTCTCCCATGGAAAAGTCTGGCTGGGCTGCATGGTGGCTGACGCTGGGCTGAGTAGCGCAATGGCTACCACTGCCACCAGGCCAGGCTGACTTGCACAGGTGGTGAGTTTCCAGCAATTACTGCTGTCCCTGATGAGTCCTCCTCTATCATGAGAGCAGCAGACAGGGCCTTTTCTAGGACTGTTTCGGCCTCCAAGACCACTCCTCCCCCCCCCCTTTGCTTTACAAAAACCAAGGCTTAGCAATGTTGGTTACCTAGCAACCCCAACAGCCACTGAAAGTACTAGGGGCATTCCTTTCTTAAAGTTACAGAGATTGTTTCTGTTATTTGGGGGGATTTCAATCCACCAACGTTTTTTTTTTTTTTTTTTTTAGACTTCAGATTATTCTGCAAGCCTGGAACATCCTTCAGGTTTGTAGAGAAATCATCCCAATCTGTTCCTCGTTTCATTTTACAGCTCTATTGATCATACACTCTATGGTGAGGTTCAAAAATAGATATATTATTATATATAAAATAGATATTGATATGCAACTATGTATTTTCCCAAAATGGGGTGGGAGATAGCAAATTTACAAGAAGCAAACCCTACATGAATACAGGAGTCTTTACAGACCTAATACTGTGTTTTTAAGGAGGATACCCAATCACCGTAAAGGACAGCTCCAGCCCTCCATTTCAATCTTCTTCCCTTTCAAGATATCCACCTACAAAAGCAGAGTGTGGAATCCAAAGCATTCACCAAACGTTAAGATAAGAGATGTATTTTGCTTCCTATTATAAATGGCTGTGTTGAGCTATTTACACAAACATAACCGAACTTCACTCCATATTACACCAGAGAGTAGCTTCACTGGAGGCACGGGGAAGAGGGAGAAACAGGGCCAATAATGAATGCCTTGCAACACACATAAATACCCAAGCTCATAAAAGCACTCAGGTGAAGTTTTGAAACCTAAACTGCAAGAAAAGCCAAAGTAGATGCTGGGGCTTATGAGATTATGAAGCAAGTACATGTGCTTGAGGGCCAGTTCACACATAACCCATCTCAGGTGTGCAATTAAAAGCATAAATATGATGGCCCTCTTTTCAAGGAGCCAAAGCTGGGGTTTTCTGATGTAATGTGTGAAACTGCAGGAACGTAAGGATTTTGCACAGCCCTTTCAGTCTCTATGACCAAGCTGCATTCCTCTGCAAATGTGTGCAGAGATTCTCTTTTTTGGTACCACTTACTAAAGAATGATTCCAATCTACATTTTCCTACATATAAAGGTAACTATAAGCCACCTTATTGGAAAGGAAGAGACAGAGTCATGAAGCGGCAGGCAGTGAATACCCGTCCCATTAAGAGTGCCAACTGCTCAGCCGAATGGGGCTCCTGTGAGAACTAATGAATCAAAAAGTACAAAAGCCAACAAAAATGCCAACTTCATAATTATAAACAGAAGTAAAAGTGTGAGCCAGATATGCTGGCTTTTCTTTTTTCTTTTTAAGCATGCTAGCACGTTTTTCCAAACCTTCAAGCTGCCTTCAAAATTCAGCAAGCCAAAAGCAGTCAACATCTAGATAGGGGGAAGAACTGCTGTATAAAACTAAATACTTTACCCCCTCCATGTTGTTACCATCTCAAATCAGGGGCCCTGACTGTTTCTCCAGGCCCACTGTGGCCCTATGTTCTTGCGATGAGAACCACTTGTTTTAATTATTCCGCTGATTAACAAATGAGAACTGGTGTTTAATGTCTTTAGGTTTTACTGTATACTATGGTTTATATATATTGTAAGTTGTTTTTTATAATGTTAGCCACCCTACACTGGCATCCGTGCCAGTTTGCACGGCGCAAGTGGCATGGACATTGGCATAGGGGTCAATTCCCCCAGGAATGGGCTAGAAAACCCAGTTTTCCCCTTCCAGACTTCTACAATGCTAAAAAAAAAAATCAGCTTTTTGGAAGTTCATCCAAAGAAGTCAAGAATAATCCAACTTCAACATCTCTTCTGCGTAAATATTTCTGGAGTCTCCTAAAATTGCTAACTTGTAGAAACTAACAGGAGTTGCAACAATTTATCAAGTCACGTTACTTGGGTAATGTGACTTGAGTGTGTTCCTCTGAGTCATACCCACGTTCAACTTCAGGGTAATGACGTAGAAACATAACAGCATGGGCAAAGTTGCTGGAGAGAAGAACAGCCAGGATCAAGAAAAACCTGCAGTTAATAAACGTTCTCTCCAACTATTCAAGTCTATCCAACTATCAAGTACATTCAAGTCTACTATTACCCTAGTAGACTTGAATGTACTTTCAGAAATGTTTAGGTGTGACTTCCATGAAAGACCTTTCAAAAGCGCACCAGAACTGGTAGCTAGGCAATAGCCTAGCTGTATAACCTTGGTTCCTATTACGCTTGCCTCAGCATGTTTGATTTGAGCATGAAATATATCTGCCTTACATATCAAATTAAGATGCACAGAAAAAAACCAGTTCTTTTACCATTGTTAGTAGACAGATTTGAATATCAGTGACATACACATTGCTTTGTTAATGCCCATCACAGCTTTCCAATTTTTAAAATTAGCATTCCATAGAAATCAAGGGAACATTTCTCAGCAGTCAGTATCACTGTTATTTTAACAGTGCAATCCTAAGGGGCGGAAGGGCTCAAGAGGCCGCATGATGCCGGTGTAAATGCCATTTGCGCCGGCGTAAAGGGGATTTCTGGCGCCAAAGGGGGCGTTCCCCGGGGGCGGGGCTGGCTTCAGCCGGTGCAAACTGACACTCACAAAAATGGTGGCGCAGCCCATGGAACTGAATACGGGCTTTGGGGGAGGCGGCTCAATTGCCCTGTGGCTGCGCCGTCCCCGACGCAACTCTCCCCACCACCACCCCCGGTTAGGATTGTGCTGCCTATCTTAATGCCCTCAAGGAACCCTTTCCATATTAATTGGCCTGGAGGAACCCTCTCTGCTCATCACCTTCATAATCATTCGCAGTCTTTGCAGGCCAGGTTCATTAGGCCTAGCTATACATAATACCCCGGGAGGGACACCACATGCACCTGCGACTGTGCAATGTAAGGCACTAGTGTCTCAGACACTTTTTATAAACAAGTTGTTCGCCATTACTTATTTTCTCGCTGAGGAATTTCTGATAAGCTTCCAGGAAACATGGTTTGGAAATGACCAATTGGTTAACTCCACCCAAGATATGATGCAAACCAATATGCCCTTTTCCCATTCTGATCAACACAGCAGTACAAAACACCTCATCTCTGACTCTTGTAGCTTAGATTTTAGCAGAACTGCACAAAGGATTTTTCCTATGAGAGGATATCCATAGTCAACCAACCCTCAAGATTTTTATTTAGAAGGCTGACATTTTATATGCTTAGGTGGATGAACAATCTGAAGTTGTCATTTACATCTATGTATTTATTTACCCTGCCTTTCTTCTAAGGAATTCAGAGCAATGCTCATGATTCTTCATTTTACCACACAATAACCTTGTGAGGTGGGTTAGGCTGAGAGTCTATGACTAGTCCCATGTCACCCAACAGTGATGTGGGTTTTCCAGAAAAATCTGCATTGGAAAATTTCTGATGCAAAATTAAATACTGGCAACAACGTTTCCAAAATTTACATGGTAGAACCTTAAATAGAGTGTGCACCGATTTTCATGTTTATGTTGATTTATATGAAGTGAACAAAAAATATCCCATGTTAATTTTCTGTTCCAACAGCAACACAAACTGGAGTATTTTATTAGGGGGGAAATCAAGTGTGATTTAAATGTTATATTCAAGCAGATTCAAAGCATGAAGAATAAATTATTCTATTGTTAATGATGCTTATAAAAATTTAATGACACTATAACCTGTGCCTTTACCTAACCTTATTTAAATTTAAGAAACAAAGTCCAAAAGCAAAGAAAACTTTGACACACTAATTACAGTACACACAAATAACAGTGTGTGACATGCTTTGGTTAGACCTCACCTAGAGTATTGTGCTCAGTTTTGGGCACCACAATTTCAGAAAGATGTAGATAAACTGGAATAGATGACCCTGGTGGTCCCTTTCAACTCTATGATGTGGTTGCCCATTCACCCATTTCAACAGAATTTAACTGTTCACTGGGGATACCTCAGTTTCTCTATCATTCTCTGTAGCATCACACATTATTTCTAACTTATGATTACAAATATCCCTTCCACCATGTAAGACTTAGATTAAGACTAAGTGAAAAATTCATGGAAAGAATATTAAGTGAAAAATTCATGGAAGGAATATTAACAATCTGACACATGCAGGTTACACCACATTACTGCAGAAATCAGTGAAGACTTGAAATGACTACTGATGAAAGTTAAAGCTACAATTGCCAAAGCAGGATTACAGCTGAACCTCACTAAGATAAAAATAATGACTTCTGGGGAATTACACAACTTTAAGTTTGACGATGAAGAAGTTGAAATTGTTCAAGTTTTCTATCCCTTGGTTTCATCATCAACCAAAAGGGAGACTGCAACCAAAAAATAAGAGATTCTTAAGTGTAAGGGTGTGTTATTTTCCGAGATAAATTCAAATAAATATTTTAACAAACCCAGAGATTTCTGTCTAATTTCCAAACCACAAATTTCAACCCACTTTCCAGTAGAGTCCAAAAGCAAGATGTGGGCAATTTCAGCATAATCTTTTCACTAATGCAAAGCTTAAATGGAATAATATAAAGGTAAAGGTCCCCTGTGCAAGCACCATGTCATTCCTGACCCATGGGGTGATGTCACAACCCGACGTTTACTAGGCAGACTTTGTTTTACGGGGTGGTTTGCCAGTGCCTTCCCCAGTCATCTTCCCTTTACCCCCAGCAAGCTGGGTACTCATTTTACTGAGTCAACCTTGAGCCGGCTACCTGAAACCGACTTCCGTCGGGATAGAACTCAGGTCGTGAGCAGAGCTTGGACTGCAGTACTGCAGCTTAACACTCTGAGCCACAGGGCTCCTGAAATAATATAGGCCTTGCAATATGATATGAGGTGTGTAAACTTTGGTAACACCAATGGCTTATCCGTTTTAAAGAGTGATTCAACTAGCTAGGCCAAAGGGTAAGCACTGAGTGAACAATTCTTTGCTGATTTGCCTTCATGATTATTTGGTTTCTGAGACAGTCAAGTTTTCCAGAATAAGCTGCTCCAGGACATGCATCATGTGCTCTGGGATAATTGGCCAGGGCACTTACACGACACTGTCAAGTAATCTGAACTGCAGCAAGTTTTGCTTCATTTTGCCAAGAAGTGACTTTCCTCACGTTGGCCCTTACGAGGGCAGAAAAGTGAGGTGTAAATTTTGTAAAATAAATAAATAAATGCTTAAATCATGGGGGCGTCTGCATAGGAAAGCAAGCATACTTACAACTTTTTTGACGCCAGAAAAACGTAGGGAGTTCACTTTTCATACAAAGGATCCTGTTTCAGACAACTTCCAGGACTGCCCTGTCTGGATAGGATATGGCATGCATGCATAGCTATTGTCCTGAGTCCCCCATAAAAATAAGCCACAGGAATCCAAAGAATTTCCTTATATCTCAAGTTCACAGACCAATCACACAACTACCCATTCATTCAATTTCAAATTTAGGCCATACAACTGTGGATCAAGTGCAAAAGACAGCTAGTGCCTGCTAGAGAGTTTCAAGCAGCTCCCTTGCAGCTGAAACCTGGAATCTATTCAAAAGATACAAAAGAGTGATGACATGCATTATTTAAATGTAATTCAATTTGTGTTAAGCACCTAAAGGTTCCAGACTTCATTAACAGCTCAGCTATCACAACAGAGGAGGATTTTAACTACAAGAACTGTGCAGCTGGAATTTGAGGCCCCTGCACAGAACTGCCATTTAAATTCCACCTAAACCCCCTTTTTTCAAAAGAGGCGCAGGATTTCACTGTTGGAGGTCATTCTGACGAATCTGCTCCCTTTCACAAGAGATACCACAGGAACCCCTTGCTCAACATCAACTGTGCCACGTGAGGGTAGTGAGAAAATGGCACCAACCTCTATAGAACAGGAGTCAACCAGCCAATCTCATTAGATGGCAGAGTTTGATCTGAAAATACTTAACCTGCTAGCTTAGTGTACCTTGTTAATGTTCAACAAGTGACTTTGGCCATCTAGCCTTACTTGTGTCTGAAACCCTAGCTCTCATTTTATAAACTAAAATATTCCTCAAGCTCTGCAAGGAATTACACTAGGGTAATCGAAACTCTGAAAGTCTTTGAGTCGGGTCTTCAACTGTGGCAAAGCTCTATAAAAACAAACAAGTACTACAAGAACTCCTTGGGAAAAAAGCAGGATGAAAACATACCAGAAGTTAAGCAGATACACATAGACATACTGCAGCTGTTTCACCACATCACTAAAGAATACTTCTTTATCTGATGCGCAAGGTTTAAAAAATAAACTTCAAAAATTCTGGCAAATCTGTATCCCATACAGTGTAAATGTTATTCATCTACAACTACTTAGCACAACCTTTTAATAACGATTTTCCCCAGAGGGGGTTACCGCACTTTGTATTCCCAGCGATGTATTAAGAAAATGTTATAAAAAACATCGCTTTAAAAGGGATTTTGGATACCACGGCTAATAAATGGTTGGAAGACGTCTTCACAGCTAAAGGGGCCAAACAAAGTGCGAACAGTATTTTTTATAACGTTTTCAAACTCTTAACACACCACTGGGAATACATAGAAAGCGCAAACAGTATTTTTTTATAACATGTTCAAACTCTTAATACATCGCTGGGAATACAAGTGCGGTAACCTCTGCTAATCTCAGCACCCTATAATATACAGCAGCTCAGATTCTGGAAGAAATGGGAGAAACCAAAGCAGATCATTCTGATAATCATGCACTCTTGCTAGCCAGCTACTCAGCAATATGCACTTTAGACTGAACTTTTATCACTGATACGCTTGATGGATGTGGACACCGTAAGGCCATTTATTCATGGAAGGTTTTGCATTGGATTTGTCACTCTATAGATGCACATTTTCCCCATCTGAATTCTCAAAACTCTGCACGGCGGCTTATTGTTGAGTTTTGAGAATATGGATGGGGAAAATGTGCATCGACAGAGTGGCAAATCCAATGCAAAACCTTCCATGAATAAATGGCCTGCGTGCAGGCTTACTCCCGAGTAGCACGCGGCTGCCGTTTAAATCCTTTGGGAGCGGTGGGAAGGGCGGCAGCGTCCTAGAGGCAACTGAAGTTAAAGTCCTGCGTGCTTGCCGCGCCTTCTGCAGCGTGGCTCTGCAAAAACTGCTGGGCTAGAGGGCGGAGATGCATTTTATGGCCTTCTGAAACGGAGCGGAACTGGCTCAAAGGCCTCTTTCTTTAAAGCAGTGCATTAAGGAATTACCCATTTTTTCTTGTTTATGTTTTAGTGAGGGAGAGAATTAAAGCATAGATTTCAGCTGCGCCCATTAAAAAAAAAATCTGTAACTAGTAAGAGACTTCGGCTAGTGTATTAAATGTTAGGCTTTGAAGTTTCTGTTCGGGCTGTGAAACTTTGGAAATTGGACACTTATTAGGCCATTTATTCATGGAAGGTTTTGCATTGGATTTGCCACTCTTTAGATGCATTTCCCCCCCCCCCATCCCTATTCTCAAAAGACAATAAGCCGCCCTGCAGAGTTTTGAGAATTCAGATGGGGGAAATGTGCATCGATAGAGTGGCAAATCCAATGCAAAACCTTCCCTGAATAAATGGCCTGTACAGACGCGCGCTGCTGGCACTACCACCCCTTGCAAGGGTGGCACCCCCTTTTCCCCCCAGGCCCCCCCCCAAGCACTCGCCTCCTCCAGGAACTTGGTGAGGTCATACACGCGGCGGTGCAGGATGATCCAAGTCGCCTGGCTATGGTTCTTCTGCTGGATCTCCTCGAGCTTGTAGTAACGACCTCGCCACGGCTCCCCCCCAGGCTTGGCGTCGCTGGGCTCCGACATCTTCGGCGCCTCGTCCACAAAGCCCGGACCCAGCGCAGCCGCCGCTCTCCCAGCTGAGAACCCCGACCCAGAAGACTCGGCCCGCCTCCTCCTCGCCCGCCGATTGGGTCCCGCACTGAACAGTCCCGCCCTCCGCGCCTCCTCGCTGGGTTGCCATTGGCTGTCCGGGACGCTGTCGTTTGATGGCTTGTGTTCTTCCACCTAGATTCCAAGAAGCGGAGAATCCGGGTGTTCTGCTTTCTTTGGGGGGGGGGGGAGGGCATGCACGTGGGCGTAGACCGCAGGAAATAGTCACGTGACTATCCGAAGCGAGTCCTGGATCCCCCTGCTGTTAGAACAGGAAAAGCCGTGGGGTGCCTTTGGTTAAAATCGGCCAAAAAATTTGCTGGTCTCAACAAAAGGCAGTGCTTTTCGCTGCATCTCTTGCAATTGAAATGTCTGCATTATTACATTGATTTCCAATGGCAATAACCCAGTAGGAGGTAATTCACAGTGGGTAGCCGTGTTAGTCTGTTTGCAGTAGTCATAAAGGGCAAGAGTCCAGTAGCACCTTAAAAGACTAACAAAAATATTTTCTGGTAGCTTTCGTGAGCCACAGCTCACTTCTTCAGTAGGAGGTTGAGAGTTTAAAGCAGCTTGTTTATTAGGCCCAATATACATACCGGGTGAGAACTGCCCCAAATGCACAGGACAATTCACACACAAAGGATTGCAACAACGTTTATAACTTTGGTTTAGGGATGTTACAATTACGTAGATTCGCTGTCCATTGGTTGTCTATTTTACTTTAATTAGTATAGTGTATAGATATTGGTCAAAGCTGTCTCTAAGCAAGCATTAGGTCTTGTGACCACATTCCTGTTATTTTTTACTGGTGAAAGGCCGTACCAGGCAAGCAATGTAGTCTTTCATTCTGGCAGCTCATAATGGTGTCTGCCAGACTCATGCTAACTTAAATGATTACACATTAGGGCATCTGTTTCAAGGATCAATACTTTACCCCTTATACCTGGGGCTGCATGTCAATTACATACATGTGCTCTCATATGGTATTGTGCTAGATGCTAACCCTTATATCCTGGGCTTAGCATCTTTATAAATGCGAGTATGCGGACTGAGCATAAAAGCATACATTTCCAATACTTTTTCCATAGCATATGATGATTTCAGGCATTACACAATCAAAACAACAGAATCTCGTGGGGCTCCAAAGGGTAACAGATTTATTGCGGCAAACGCTCTTCAGATGCAGCTGAATGTGATTCCGGTGGGATAGCCCTGTTAGTCTGCAAAAGAAAAGTTAAAAGAATAAAGCAGATTTATTCCGGTGTAAATTTTCTTGGGCTACAGCTCCTTTCATCAGAGGTGTGAATTATTAGCATATGGGGACCATACTGCAAATTTACGTTGCATACGAGAGAATTTCAGAAGGAAATCAGCTTGTGTTTCATAGATTACAGCAAAACCTTTGACTGTGTGGCTCATGAAGAGTTATGGTCAGTGCCACAACATCTGATTGTTTTGATGTGCAACCTGTAATCTGGACAACAGGCTACTGTTAGAACAGAGAGTACGGAGAAGCAGAATGGTTCCCAATGGACAAAGGTGTCAGACAAGGATGTATTTTGTCTTCCTGTCTCTTCAATCTGTATGCAGAACATATCATAAATAAAGATGGATTAGATTTAGATGAAGGTTTAATGAAAATTGATGGAAGGAACATTACCAATTTGAGATATTAGGGCAAATCATTAGTAGCTTTGAGGTTAGTTATTATCAATGTATGGATGATACCCAGCTCTATATATCCTTATCCAAGTCTGCTGATGATGTGATAGAGGTTAAATCGCTGCCTGGCTGCTGTGGTAAATTGGCTAAAAGAGAACAAACTGAACCCTGGAAAGAAAGAGGTAATGTTGGCTGGGAAGATGGAGATCTCAAAGGACATTGCGCTCCCCACTTATGAAGGAGTTCATCTGACCCCTGCTGACTCTGTTAAGAGCCTTGGGGTTATACTGGACCCAATGTTATTGCTGGAGAAGCAAGTTAATGCAGCTGCACAAAAGGCTTTCTCCCAACTAAGCCTAGCCTGTAAAATGGCCTTGATATAGCTGATCTGGCCACCTGGATCCATGCCATGGTGAGATGCAGAGTAGACTACCGTAATGCACTCTACATTGGTCTCCCCTCAAAATCAATTCGGAAACTCTAGTTGGTGTAGAACGCAGCCATTTGGCTATTATTGGAAGCTAGATGGAGTGCACATATTACTCCCATTTTACAGTCACTCCACTCGCTGCCCATCAATTACTGGGCTTCAAATTAAGGTGTTAGCTATCACATACAAAGCCCTTCATGGCCTGGGATCCTCATATCTGTGAGACCACCTCTCCCCCTAATCAGAGCAGGGTCTTCTGCAGGTGCTTGTTTCATACTAATGGTGTTTCTTTCTCAGATTATAACATATTTCCAATATTCAAGCTGACTTCCCACACTACCACCAAATCTTTAGTCCTGCAGTGTGGGCCAATTTGTAGGACCTATTTTGTCTCTGTGTGATGTTCCCCAACAGTATATATTTATGTGGGGAAGGTTTTGTATGGATTGGGGTTTTCGTGGACACAACTACTTCTTCCCTCAGCAACTCCTCTGAGGGGCATTGGGGTGTGTGTCAAGGAGGTCCGGCCTGCTCTCCAGCAAACCGGTTCCTCCTTGGGTCAAAAGTTGCCAAACTTCCCACTGGGCTTCAGGACTCCCCCTAAAGCACAATGCGGGTAGACTCTGCTACCTTGTTGAGGAGACTCGGTCTGCTCTCCGGCAGGCCGGTTCCTCTTTAGTTCAAAGTCACTAAATGTTTCCCTAAGGAAACCCAAATCCCTTACTGAGCCCCAGGATTCCCCCTTTGAGCGCAGTACAGGTATATCGCCACCAGCTCTCAATTCCAAAAGGCTGGCTTTCCCAGGGATGAGCTGAGAGCTACTCTTCCCCAGCCAGTTTCCCAAAAGTCAAAACAAGCAAAAACCGTCCCTGCAGAGTAGAGCTTCTGCCAGGGGAGGCTTATTGCCACAAAACACTAGGGTAGGTGGTTTCTCACACACACACACACACCCACTCAGGCACTTGGATTTAGCCCTGAGACCCAAAAAAAGGTTTCTCAGACTTCAATATAAAGTCTATAAGTTTATTTAATAAAATGTGCTCGTTACAGAAAGGAAATTGTTTGTGAGGCAAATAGCATAAAAACAAGAAATCTTAGCAATCTCTAACTTCACAGTAGTTCTTTAAGTTTCAGGCAAAATAGGCAAAGTTTCCAAGACAGTAACAAATGCAAGGTTTTAGTTGATTTATAGTTACCAAGACCCAGTTCTGGTCCTAACACGCAGAGTGTCAGCCCTTCATGGTTGCCAGATGATGATCGCTTGGAGACATGACCAGCATGTCTCCCTCCCAAGCTTCATGATTTTGATTAGAACAGAGTTCATATTTATCTCTCCCATCTCATTGGGTGATGGCCATTCCACCCAATGAGATGTTGGGGACGCAATAAACTTGTAAGATATTTGGCATGACACCTCTAGGCCTTTTGAAGTTACAGATGTATTTGCATCTCTGCAGCAATACAAAACATCTGGGCTCCTTCAAGCTTTTGAGATGTCAGGCTTCTAACAGGATTGTCACCAAGAGAACAGATAGCTGATTTACAATAGGAAGGCTTTGAAATGGAGGTGCTTTGAAGTGGAGGTGGCAATGCCTCCGGTCTCCACACCTTTCCCCCCAAAGTGAAGTGGCTTCCCATGGGAAATGGAAATGGTTTCCCACGGGAATGGTTTGTGAGAGAGAGCTGGTCATCAGCTCCTAGTCTGATATCAAGACATTGAAGACATAGAAGGCCGCAGCCTGAACCAAAGTTTGGTGATCAGAAGAAGAGCAAGGTTGCTTTTCTTTACAGTGTGGCTCAATGCTAGAACATCTGCTTTGCATGCAGAAAATCCCAGGCTGAATCGCTGGCATCTCCAGTTAAAAAGGTAGGTAGTAGACAACATGAAAGATTTCTACCTGAGACCCTGGAGAGATGCTGCCTGTGAGAGTAGACCAGATTGACCTTGAAAGATCAAGTTTCTGACTCAGCAGAAGTCAGCTGCATGAAGTCAGTAGAAGTCAGCTGCATGTGTTTATGTGCCCAGTGACAAATGTACTTTTATCAGCTGGTGACTGTCACACCAGATGGTGATTTTGACTTGTGATGAGTCATCACAAATCAAACACCTCAGACAGAGCTTTCATATCACCAGACAACACCTCAAATGCAATACTTTTAATAGGAATCAGTTAACACATTAAATAAGAGCAAGTGTGGTTTAGTAGTCAAAGTCCTGGATTTCAAGCAGCAATGCTGATTCTGTGACCTTAGGCAGATGATGAGAGGGAGGGCATCTTGGCCATCTTCTGGTCACTAAGGGTGTGGAGGGGGGAGGTAGTTGTGAATTTCCTGCATTGTGCAGGGGGTTGGACTTGATGACCTTGGTGGTCCCTTCCAACTCTATGATTCTATGATGTCTTGCGTTTAATCCAGTGGTTCCCAAAGTGGGCAGTACCTTGTGAGGTATGTGTGGTGTAGCGGTTAAGAGCAGTGGTTTGGCGTGGTGGACTCTAATCTGGAAAACCGGGTTTGATTCCCCACTTCCTCCAGGGAAGGAGCGCTTACCACCTCCCGAGGAAGCAATGAAAAATTACTAAATAAGTGGCAGCACCAGCTTGATAAATTAATTCGGCACTGTATGCAACTAAAATTTACGTTGTATTACTATTTTAATAATTTGTCAACTCTGGAAAAATAATTCTGATTTGGTTTATGTGAGGCTGACCCAAACTTTATGTAGACTCGGATCTTTACTATTGCAACTGCGCAATGAAGCTTAGCTGGGAATTTTAATTGTACCTTTTTTCCACTTATGTGTTTTTTGGAAAAATTATCTCTTATAAAAATTAAATGATTGCCTTATAGTTGTGGGTGGACCCCCTTTGTCTCCTGGCGACTGATGTTTTTAGACCCCGTCTGCCACTAGTATCCGTAATACTTTCCTCCAACACCACTTTTCAAAGGAATCTACTTTCTTCTGATCACCTTTCTTCATTGTCCAGCTTTCACGTCCATACACAGTAATAGGGAATACGATGACATGAATTAACTTGATCTTGGTTGCCAGTGACACAGCCTTACACTTAAGAATGTGTTAAGTATGTCTTGAGATATAAAGCAGCAATTCTCTGTGTGTGTGTGTGTAAAGTGCCATCAAGTTGCAGCCGACTTAAAGCGAGCGACCCCAGCAAGGGGTTTCCAAGGGCCAGTGAGAAGAGGAAGTGGTTTGCCATCGCCTTCCTCTGCAGAGTCTTCCTGGGAGGCCTCCCTTCCAAATACTGGCCCTGCGTAGCTTCCGATATCCGACGAGGCCGGGCTATTACCGTGCCGCCTTTCCTCCAAAACAACACTGCTACAGCTTTGCAATTCTGGATGCTTTCCCAAACCCTTCCCACTCCAGTAGTAGAAAAGGGCGAGAGTCCAGTAGCACCTTAAAGACGAACAAAAATATTTTCTGGTCGGGTATGAGCTTTCATGAGCCACAGCTCATACCCTACCAGAAAATATTTTTGTTAGCCTTTAAGGTGCTACTGGACTCTTGCCCTTTTCTACCTTCCCACTCCAGACGGTGAAGCGCCGAGGCTGCTGGGGGTGGGGGGGGAGAAGGTTGCTCAAAGGCCATTTATGCACGGGAGGATCTGCCTTGGACTTGCCGCTCTCTAGATACGCATTTTCCCCATCTGAATGCTGAAAACTCAACCATAAGCCCCCCATGCAGAGTTTTGAGCATTCGGATATGGAAAACGTGCATCCAGAGAGCGGCAACTCCGAGGCCAAACCTCCCGTGCATAAGTGGCCAAACATTCCCAGCTGTGGGCGGCGACCTTCCGCTTCTCTCACGCGCATTCTTCTAGCCCCGCCCACAAGCTCAGGGAAAAGGCGGGAAAAACGGCGCGAAGGGTGGCTGACTGGGAGGACATCAGTCGTCCTCCTCCGCCGGCGGAAGTGGAGAACCTTTTTCCCTGGCGGAGGGGTAGACGGGACAAGCCCCGCCCAACCAAATTGTCCCTTTCCGGCTTCTCTTTTTGTTTTCGCCTCCATTTCTCCATCCGCCGCCATCTTTCTTCGTTCTTCTCATCCATTCTGTTCCTCTCCCCACCCCCACCCCCGGACTCTTTTCTCTCTCCCACAGCAGCCCCTCCACCTCCCTCCTTTGCCTGCACAAGGTATCCAGTGTTCAAAATTGGCCCTCCTCTCCTCAGGATTGGTTTGGGGCGAGAAGCGTGTGGCGGGAAATTGTCTACTCCCAACTTCGTATGGGGGGGATGACCTTTTTTTTTTCCCCTGCCACAGTTAGGGTTGCCAACCTCCAGGTAGTGGGGGAGAAATAGACACCACTGTACTAATATCGGGAGGATGAGGAACTCAGTACAGGAGCGAAGTGTATACAAAGGGCAAAAAAACTTCATAAGCTACCCAAATGACATAACAATGCAGCTATACACACTATATACACTACCAAGCTGAAACACACAAGCTAAGGCAAACAACGTGACTGTACAAGGTGGAAAAAGTGTCAAAATGACACAGCTAATGTTCATAGAGTCTCTCTCAATTGTAGGAGAAGTGGTATCCAAAGGATTTTCAACGAGGTGATGGTTTCGAGTTCACCTCATTGGGAACCTCGTTGAAAATCCTTTGGATACCACTTCTACAATTGAGAGAGACTCTATGAACATTAGCTGTGTCATTTTGACACCTTTTCCACCTTGTACAGTCACGTTGTTTGTCTTAGCTTGTGTGTTTTAGCTTAGTAGTGTATATAGTGTGTATAGCTGTATTGTTACGTCATTTTGGTAGCTTATAAAGTTTTTTGCACTTTGTATACACTTCGCTTCCTGTACTGAGTTCCTCAACCTCCAGGTAGTAGCTGGAGATCTCCTGCTGTTACGACTCATCTCCAGCCGATAGAGATCGGTCCCCCTGGAGAAAATGGCCGCTTTGGCCGTTGGGCTCTATGGCATTGAAGTCCCTCCCCAAACCACACCCTCCTCAGGCTCCGCCAGTGGCAAAGAGGGACCTGGCAACCCTAGCCACAATTCCTATGAGGAAAGGTTGAAGGAGCTGGGTGTGTTTAGCCTGAAGAGGAGAAGACTGAGATGGGCTATGATAACCGTCTTCAAGTACTTGAGGGGCTGTCATATAGAGGATGGTGCTTAGTTGTTTTCTGTTGCCCAAGAAGGTCGGACCAGAACCAACAGGCTGAAATTAAATCAAAAGAGTTTCCGTCTAGACATTAGGAAGAATTTCCTAACAGAGCGGTTCCTCAGCAGAACAGGTTTCCTTGGGAGGTTCGATGGCCATCTGTCAGCAATGCTGATTCTGTGACCTTAGGCAGATGATGAGAGGGAGGGCATCTTGGCCATCTTCTGGTTACTAGGGGTGTGGAGGGGGGAGGTAGTTGTGAATTTCCTGCATTGTGCAGGGGGTTGGACTTGATGACCCTGGTGGTCCCTTCCAACTCTGTGATTCTATGATGTCTTGCGTTTAATCCAGTGGTTCCCAAAGTGGGCAGTACCACCCCTTGGGGGGCGGTGGGATTACCTAGGGGGGCACTAAAAGGCAAGGGGGCAGCAGGGAGGCGCTAGAGATTGGCCCCCTCAACTGTGTTGTTCACTAATTTACAGTACATCAAGCTATGGCACCATGCTTGCAAATTTGGTGGAAACTATCAGAATTCCCCCCCCCCCCGACTTTGAAGAGCTGGTACCACTGAACCAAGTTCATCAGTTTTGCTGAATACATTTCAACTAAAAAGTTTTAATTTGTTTTTGAATAGATGTGCAATTAATTGTTACTGTTTTGAAATTTTATTGTTATTATCTTCTTTAATGAGTCATGCAAACCCCTATTTTGAATAATGTTTGTATAGAGTAGGGTAGAGTAGGGTAGGGTAGGGGGCGCTGGGGTTGAATTTGTGGAACCAAGGGGTTTGGGAACCACTGGTTTAATCCCACTTGTATTCCAAGAAGCTGGTGGGGAAGCACAGCCCCTCACTTACTTTTGTTTTTATCCACACAACAATCCTGTCAGGTAAGTTAGGCGGAGAGGGACCGAGTCAAGGTCTCCCAGCCAGTTTGGGTTTCAAGCAGTCACAGCAAGTCATATGTCCTGAACTGTATCATTGAACTCGTGTCGCTGCCACATACTAGACTGTGATGGTTGGCATAAACTTTTCAGGATCTCAGGTAGATACGGGTCTTCCCTAACATCTGTTCCTTTCAAAACTAGAGGTATCAGGAGCTGAACCCAGGACCTTGTGCTTGGAAAGCATATGTACTTCCTGCGATGCATAGAGCATCCCCAGTGTTATGTAATGGCTAACCCACCCCAATTCAAATCAAGACATTAAAAGATTAATTAGTTTATCCTGTGTGTATCCCACCTTTCTCCCTAGGGGACTGGAGCAAATTCGGTTTGTGTGCTATTCTGGCTTCTTTTTCTGTGCTTATTCACAAGAACACAATTGAAATAGATTGCTGCCCCCAAGAATCCATTTCACACATAAACTCAATTGAAAAGCGAAGTTCTGTCTATGGTGTCATATATCCACACATGGAAATCATCACTTGATTTTGATAAGCAAACAGTCACCAAGATTGTCCCTGAAATTACCAGGGGGGAGGGGGGGAGACTACCAGTAGCATCATTCAGTTCCCATTTTCAAATTTTCTTCATCCCACACATCCACCTTTTCTATCAGCTTTTCGTTGGAGAGAGAAGAATTGGTGTAAAAAGTATTAATGTTAATTTTGCAACATTTTAATTGTCTTTTGGAGTCTGAAGCTTTCTTTTCACATTAGCTTGTTGAAGGAAAAAAATTATTGCAAGGGAACAAATAACTTTATTTAAATCATTTATATGCCATCTTTCTTCCATCATGGACCTCAAGGCAAAAGACATGGGGTTTATAAGTGGTCTCCCATCAATGCACTGAACAGACATATATTAACTGAGCCCCAGATCTCTGCTTGAAGTTTTTCCTTTTCATCTGGGTGATTAAATTTTCTCAGCAAATAGGTATTGTGTGTGTGTGTGTGTGTGTGTGTGCCATCAAGTCACAGCTGACTTATGGCGATCCCTCGTGGGGTTTTCAAAGGAAGAGACGTTCAAAGGTGGTTTGCCATTGCTTGCCTCTATGTGGGCTGAGAGAGTTCAGAGAGGACTTTGACTTGCCCAAGATCACCCAGCAGGCTTCACGTGGAAACCAACCCGGTTCTCCAGATTAGAGTCCACCGCTCTTAACCACTACACCATACTAGCTTGCAAATAATCAATACTACTGCTAATATACCAGAAGTAACAACTGCAGTCACAGCATGTCCAGTTTGCAACTTCCAGAACATGGTTTTCTGAATGCAGAGTAGGGCTGAGGCATGGCTTATTTGTCCTAATCTATTTTAATATGGTTGAAAGAACACACTACTAAAGTTCACTACTTATACAAGCTGCAGTTTTCCTATGCATGTGATGGTAACTTCCTGCGTTACCATACACAGGCATATATTCACTTGTGTTGTTAACAATGTTCCAGTACTACACTACTAAAACTTAGCTCTCTGTGGACATGCAGCCTAATAGAGTATGGGCCTATTAAGCTATTCTTCTCCTCCCAAACCTATATATGCAGTAAAATCAAGAGTAAGTCATACATATGCATTCTTCTTTCCTCTCCTCACTACATATAGAAAGCAACAACTGCATTGGGATCATACCCCTTTTTTGTTTGAACACAACATCCTTGTCCTGTGATACAGAATGCTAACTGTGATATTTGATTCACGCCCACAGAAAACAGTATAAGAACATGCAAATCTAAGGCTGTGGTTTTATATACTACAGCCTGGGTGTATTCTTAATTGAACAAAGTTAGGACTTGGTTATAGAGATGTAAAATTTCCAGACATTTTGAAGCCATGGGGGGTTTGCGGGTTTTTTGAGAAAAACAGAGATTTTGATATATGCCGTATTTACTTTTCTATCAACCTAAACTTCTTTTACTGATTTAACAACCTAAAATGTATATTATATAACTTAGCATATAAAATTATACATTTGGCATATTTATAAAAGTTAGAAATATAAATATATTCATTTTCTGTGAGAAAAAAATGCAAGTAAACCCAATATTGATAAAGACCTGCAAACTGCTGCGCCCTATGCTACCATAGAACAAGTATGTTAATATTTGCCGTATGAGAAGTAGGAAATAGAAAGGTTTACGGTAGAGAATAGATTCTGTAGTATTTGGACAAAGACACTCCCATACAATCACAAGCAATATATTTGGATAATGTTAAATCTTGTAACATTGAAAACACTGAACTCTTTAATAATGTGATAGCTTTAAACATATAGCATAATTCCTGCCAACATAATTTACATTTAAACAAAAAAATCCTGAAAGTATTGTATCTGTTCACAGTATACATAGGAATTATCTAAGCTGCTTTATAAAAGCGTTCAGACTGCATATTTTAAGTAAAACCTTGTCTTTCATTCAATCATTCCAAAAGGTAAAAAAAAAATTTTTTTCAGCACTGCCCCAAATTTCTCAATTTTTTTATCAAAAAATTGAAAAAAAACTCAGACTTTTTCTGACTATACATTTTGAATGTCTTTAAAAGCATTTTACTCATTCCAAAAGAGAAACTATTTCATAGGAGTTTCAGTGTTTCATAGGATTCATCATACTTTTTCATGCTATACATTTGGAATGAGTGAAATGCTTTTTAAGTGCTTAGAAAAAAGACACCTCCCCACCCATTGTTCTATTTTTTCTTGGGCCTTCACATCTCATCTTGCTTCTGAATAAACTTGTAGGAATAGTTCTTTTTAAAGCTTGAAACTTATCAAGAGGATCCAAGCCTATTTGGGCCACAAAACATGTACATCCACTTTATTAGAAGTTCAAATAATGTTTATGCTCTAAATCAGGAGTGTCCAATCTTTTGACTTCCCTGGGCCACATCGGAAGAAAAAGAATTGTCTTGGGCTGCACATAAAATACACTAACACTAACGTTAGCTGATTCATAATGTTTTAAGTAAGTTTACGATTTTGTGTTGGGCCGCATTCGTAGCTGTCCTGGGCCGCAAGCGGCCCTGGGGCCACAGTTTGGACAAGCCTGCTCTAAATAGTTGTATTTCAACTATAGCGAGAGCCAGTGTGGTATAACAGTTAAGAGCTGCGGACTCTAATTTGGAGAGCTGACTTTGATTCCCCACTCCTCCACCTGACACTAGTGTTTTAGAATGAAATTGCGTATGTCTTTTTGGCTTAATCGTATGTCTTTTTGGCCTAATGCTACAGGTTGGATTGCTCAGTTATACTAATTATCAAAGCAACATGAATGATGCTAAGTGCCAGTCTCTGTTTTTCACCACTTTGCCTGAGCTGCGAAAACTCTGTGCCATGAAAATTACATTGAGTTCTCAATTGGCAGAAAATGAAATTAGAACAGTACAAAGGAAGATGTGCAGGTAAAGGGAAAATTCTTGGATGGTTTGACAGTGACAGAACAGAAAATCCTTCAGGTGAAATGTGTTTGTTGTTTGATGTACTGACTGGATTAGAATACCTCCTGGGCATAAGATTCTTACTACATGTGATATTTTCCCACGTAGTATTTCTCATGAAGCTCCTAGTGAATACCAGCTTAAAAAGTAATTGGAGATGAAACATTTTATTCAAATGTTGCTTATCATGAATACTTGCTTATGTTGAAAATAGTTTCAGAGGGTAGCTGTGTTGGTCTGAAGTAGAACAGCTAGATTCATGCCCAGTAGCACTTCAGAGACGAACAAGATTTTTGCGGTGTAAGCTTTTTATCTGACAAAGGGAGCTTTTACTTCCAAAAGCTTATACCCCAGAAATTGTGTCGGTGTGTAAGGTGCTACTGGACTCAAATCATGCCTGTCTTGATTACATACATCTGCAAGGGTCTCCCTGCACTTCTGAAGCTTACTGAACGAGTAAAACCAGTTCTATCAGTTCTGATTTAACGTTATGTTATCATTGTTAGCAAGTTGCTATGGTTTAAAGTTCTAAACCCTGCCCCTCTTCTCCAGTGTTATACACTGATCATGGCTAGTTTTTAAAAGGAGTTGGGAACACAGGCTGTAATTACTTCTTCAGTGACAGAAGCCAGTATTAGGCAGCCAGTTAATAACAAATATGGATGATTAAATGTCTAAGGCGCAATTCTAAGATGTAATGTTCTGGCACAAATGATAAGACAGTGTTACAATTGCATCAGTTCACATGGATGGGATCAAAGTGCCAGCTACTTTTGAACATTGTAGCATGGGCCCAAGAGCCCCTCCCCCAAAATTATGGACCTGTTCTATCTAAGGGACTGCAACCCCATCCAGAACAGGTGACTCTTTAAATCCCGGGTTAGGCCTTCCGCTCAACTGTAGCACTTCCATCTTGTCAGGATTAAGCTTCAGTTTATTAGCCCACATCCACTCCAAAACTGCCTCCAGGCACTGGTTTGGGGTTTCTACATCCTTCCTGGGTTCAGCCTGAAGCACAAGATGAACCTGAGTGTCATTCGTATATTGGTTAAAACCCAGCCCTAATCTCCAGATGACCTTACCCAGTGGTTTTATGTAGATGTTAAAGAGCATAGGGGACAAAATAGAGCCTTGTGGGACCTCACAGGCTAAAATTCAAGGGGCTGAGTAGCAGTCCCCTAGAACCACCTTTTGAAACCTGCCCTCCAGTCTGGACTCAAGATCATCATGTTCTGCTTATGATGTCTTAGTGCAGGCTAAGTTTGCTTAAAATGTCAGTCTTAAGCTTTGAACACTGATGCACTTTATTCTTCAGCATCCTGGGGTAATTTGGGATAACATTAATTTAATTATTTATACTTTTGATGATTATTTCTGATTATCCTTATTCCATAGTAAGTATGCTTAGAGCTGCAAGTTTAGTATGAAATCAAGATGGTCAGTGACAAGCTTTGAATACATTTACCTAGGCGACTCTTGCTTCTGCATCAAGATGTCTTTTGTTCACCTGTCCCTGGAACATCGCATCAAATTTTAGTAGTTATGACGGTCAGTATAGTATTTCTCATAGTTACTTAGGTACTGGCTCAAGGTATAGATTCAGATTGCTTTAACAGCAGAATTACAGTACAGTCCTATGCAGAGTTACTCCAGTCTAAACCCACTGAAATCAGTGGACTTTGACTGGTTGAACTCTGCATAGGAATGTACTGTTTATGTGATTCATACACTCCCTGATCTGAATTATTTGCATATTTGTCTGGACATTTTTATTTATTTCTTATTTATACTCTGCTTTCCCCCACTGGGTACCTGGAGTGACTTACAACATTATTCTTCCCTCCTTCATTTTATCCTCATAACATCCTGTGAGGTATTCAGAGCTGAGAGTGTTTGGCCCAAGGTCACTCAACAAGATTCCACAGTACAGTGGGGATTCAAATGTGGGTCTCCCAGATTTTAGTCTGATTCTGTGAGCAATGTACAATACTTGCCCTCAGTTGGTATATTGTTACAGTGTCAGTTCAATGTCATCTAGGACCAGGATCTGGGAGAACCAGTGTCAAATTCTGACTCTCCCATGGAAGTTTGGTGGGTGACCATGGGCCAATCACACACTCTCAGTCTAACCTACACCACGGGGTTGTTTTGAGGATAAAACAAAGGAGAGGAGAATGATGTAATCCACATTGTGTCCCCATCAGGGAGGAAGGTGGGAAATAAGTATAGTTTTTGTGTGATGATTTTGCAGTGCCTTATCCTATGCTTCTGAGTCTTCAGGTAGCAGGTGTTAAGATTGGGTTATTACTGTCCAGTCATAGGTAGTTATGCTTTCCCAGTCAAGGTGTTGCTAAAGAATCCTAAAATTAGAAGGAATTGCACCTACCCTGTGGAAGTTAGCAAGGAATTTTATAGATTGATGCTGTAATTAACAGGACAGCACATGAGTTCAGTGCCTTCATAACGATATAAATAACAGTATGTTCTATCTATGATATAGAATCATTGGCCATGGAACAAGCTAAATATACTAAACAACATTTTCCTCTATAAATGTGAGATTATCATAATTGTATATCATAACTGAGAAAATATGAATATAAAATTTGGTTGTTGGATTTTGTTTTGGATTATTTTAGATACTCTGTTACAAATCAGGAAAGTGTCAAGCTTATGTAGAGAAACATGGAGCTACAGTAAGTCATGATTTTTGTAACCTGGTTGTTTATTTAACAATTAAAAAAATATTTGCAGTGTTGCTATTAGTAAAACATCAGTTGTTCTTAATAACCACTCTGGTATGCAGGAAAGCAAGTGGGCAATTGTTTTGTAGTCTGAATTTCATGCCTGGTTATTGATATTAGAAGGAGCCATTTCCATTTGAAATTTAAAAAGAATAGGTGCATAGATGTTTTGTAGTCCCATAAAGCTGAATAACTCCTAGTCAAAAGCACTTTTTTTAGCCCAGTTCTATAGTCCCACTAGACTGGCAGCTGCTATACCACATCTATTATGCTAACAAATTTATTATTGTAAGCGCTCCCAAAAGCAAAGCAGAAAGCATAACAGTACCAATTTGAACATAATATAATGTGCTAGTCACAGCTAATTACATTCATGGCACCATGATATTCCCACACATACTGTGGAGCCTCCCCTGTGCCGCCTCCCCCCTAGTGGTGCAGTTGGGTACATGATCACCAATGCAGCTTCACATGTTTCAATTCTATTAGTGTCAGTATTTAGGTAAATGATTATTTCATTGCGTATTGTGTAGTCTTTTAAATAATTTCCCTTGGTTGATCTGATTAGATAGAGACACCAGAGAGAGTTACCCCCGCTGTCTTTCAGACCTGCCTCTCCTATATACTTACAGTCAAGCTTGCTCCCCGATGGAACCAGGCTGGTCATCTGTTGATCCAAGGTATCTATCTTGCACCTTTGACTGTCTCAGTCCTGTTACAATGTTTTGTAAATATTTGCTGTATACTTCATGCACATAGCATAGTAGATGTTGTGCAGAAGTGCTTTCCACCTAAGAATTCACTCCACTGTTTCAATTATTGTGATTGCTCTCTGTCCATGAACAGGAGCCCTGCTGCAGAATAACTTGCAGGAGGGAGGGGGGGTTGGAGATGGTAGCTGTCAAACTCCCAGCACAGAGCACTAGAGCTCATAGTTATGCTAATAGCTTACTACCTCATCCCCTGCTAGTAAGTAATGTGTAGAGCCATAAAGCTGGGAAGACTAAACTGATAGAAGGAAAACTCTTCTTTGGGGACAAGAAGGTCATCCCAAAGGGAGAGGGGAGAAAGAGAGGTTATAAAAACTCACTATGAGAGAAAGTGGCCTTTTTCATTTTGGAAAGCTCCTCAAATGGGCACAAGCCATGACAGCTTTCACCTCGGGACTCCATCCAGGAGATGGAGAGAAGTCCCAACTTGGAGGTCAAAGGTATTAATGAACTCTAACCTACTACAACTTCAAGTAAAAGCTAGCCTGTCCTAAATCAAACATTATTTAGGAAGTACCTCTTCCTTATTTCCTTGCTCATCCCAAAACTTGAACAAATCATGTGTATTCTTATATTTTGAACTCTCTGATCTCTAGAAATTCACTGTGCCTGTTCAGTCTAGCTATCTGAAAGGTGGTAACAGGGAGGAGCAGCAGAGATGCTCATCATCCCTGAAACATGATAGCTCTAAAGTACAAAACATTCAATAGATTGCTCCACATTTGCTTGTAGAAGATTACTGGGAGGAACAGCAGCTAGGTAGGGTTTCTAAATGGCAATGCAGGTATTGTCCTGACCACCAAGTGGGAGGCAAGTCAACCATAGGGTCTGATAGCAGGGGTTCTCAGATCACAGTCCAAAAGTCACAACCGAGAGGTCCAATAACACAAAGGCAAAGTCAGAAGACAGTCCAAGGTCTCAGTCCAAGATCAGATTACATATTCCAAAATCAGGATCAAAAACAATCCAGGGAACTGGTGGGGTGGTCAGCAAAACTACAGACACATTGATGCTACAGTGGCTACAGCCTCTCTGCAGCCTTATATAGGGAGTTTCCATACAAGTGTTGCTGGTTCCCGTATTAGGCTTTTCCCTGCAAGTTGACTCAGCTCCTCTACTCAGGAGTACTGGGGCCCCACTCCTATGATGACATATCAGTCTCTTACAGCATTTCCTTAGCAGAGGGGAGGCTGTGGTTTGCTAGGCATGCACCCCTCTGAATGGTCCATGCCTTAGCCCTTCACCTCCTCTTCTCCTGGGGAGCTTCAGGAGTATGTGGTGGGTCTAGTCACAGGCTGGTCCATGCTGGGGCATCCAGGCCTGAGGGCGCTGCTAGCTCAGGGTCCCTCCAGGAAGACCCTGATATTCTGGCCTCATAGGAAGGATCTGCCAAGGCAGGTAAAGATTTTGTAAAGGACATAAAAGTAAGAATTGTAAGTTTTATAATATGTATCAATTTTATTTATTAAGGGAAAGATTTTCTATCACAACGGGGAAAGCAAAATGCAGTTGGTAAGTATAATACTGTTTGGAGAAGAAAGCTGTTTATGGGCCTGTTATTACCTTGGTGTGTATGTGTGCACATGCAATTGATTGAAAGATAATGGAATTTGGACCTAATCTAGGCCTATAGATTTGTAGCAAGACCTCTACTAGAGTTGCTAAGTTTGCAATTTGGTGAAACTTGCTGTGTATTTAAAAGCCTGGCTTTTCAGTCATAAGGAAGTCATATACTGTATCTCCACATCACCAATCAGAAATTGACAGAAGAGTGAGGCCAGCCTAGGAAACAGCAGAGCCATGTTTTACCTTTATGCTCTACACCTGTTCAAAGGTTATATTATGGCCTAGAGAACTACAATATATATGGCAAGTGCTCCAGCACAGAACTTGTGCTGTATATCAAGCTCTGCAGCTGCCTTGGTCAGCATTTTACTGTCTGTGGTGTGATTGGTTTGCCCTTTTCAGTATGCTACCAGAGGCGGCCCATCCGCTAAGCAGCCCTCGGCTACTGCCCAGGGCACCAGAGGGTGGGGAGGTCAAGAGCCCCCATGTCCCCACACCACTACCTTGGCCAGTTGGCCACCCAACAACAGTTTGGGACACACTCCAGCCAGCTAGCCACTCAGCCTCCCAGCTGCAACCTTATTCACCCACCATTGTGGCAGGAGAAAGTAGGGGGAATTATGTCAACCATGGAAGTGACACCACTTCCAGTTAATGTTCTAGGAACCCCCCAATTTCTATGGTCTTTGCTACAGAGGAATTTCTAGAGTGTTACCAAGATATGCTACTTCCACATTCAATGCAATCCCACCCACTTTTTCACATCAGTGTGTAAGTGAGCCCTAAGGACCTGGCCAGTTGATGGCTCAGGGTGCACCCAGGTGGGTCAGCAAGGGGGAAGCAGTTGGGCCAGCCAGCCTAGGACATGAAAAGCTTTTTAAGTGTGCCATAACAAAAGTTAAGTGTGCCATAACCATGAAGATATTGTGGGAGTGCCTCTGAGGTACTGATGTCTTGATCTTGTCCTACTTTGCAGCTGGTAAGCTCAGGGCAGGTGAGCAGGCAAGACTCAGGGTAGGCACAAAGCAGGGCATGTAGGCAAGCAGATAGCAACCAAGGCAGCAACAGCAAGCACTGTGGGAGCTGTTAAACCAGCAAAGCTTCCACACTTCTGCAGGCTTATATAAGAGACTGGGATCCCCACCCTTCCTGATAGCCTGGTTAGAGTCCTGGCTCCTATCAAGAACTACTGCATCTTATTTCCTTCATGGGAGAGGCTGGAGTGAGGCAGACCCTGGGCTGCAAGTAGTCCACTACTTGTGTCTGCTCTTGTCCTCCATCTTTGATCTTGATGCTCTGGGGAAGACTGGCTGCAGGATCTTGGCAGGGTGCTTGCAGTGGTTCTAGGTCATCTGGTGGTGCCAACAGGGTGCAGGGCTCCTCAGGTGGTTCCTGGTCTGTTGGCTGTCTGGAGACAAGACTCCAGACCTGGTTTCTGGGGAAGAATTAAAGGGTCCGTCTGCTCCTCAAAGAGCTTAGGGCCTGAGAGGACTCCTTGTCATCTGAGGAGCCTGCCTCAGTGGAAGTGGGGCAAGCCATGACTGATTTTAAATGCACTGACCTGTATCCTTCCACATTTTGAAAAGTGCACATATGTTTTCTTAAGCAGCAGCATTGATTTTTCAACAGTTCCCCCTACCACTAAGCTGATCCCAAGGGTCCCCTGAACCCTAAAATATGACCATGACCTAGACCTTGGTGCTGTTTTGAAGGGCAGACCCTGGCCTCCAACTACTGAGGGGATCCTTGCTCTGGAAGACATGTTAGCCAGCTCCGGGACCTGGCTGCTAAGATAGAACAGGCATGGTGATTCAGGCAAAGGACTCACAAAAGAAAGGGGAAAAGAGAAGTGGGGCGGGAGGGGGCAGAGCCAGGCTTAAAGGAAGGGTAGCACCAGAACAATAAAGGGGGATGGTGAGGTTGCAGAAGGAGGTTAGCGAGATTAGGCAGACTTGGAGACTTCCTGGTTAGGGTGAGGAGAAAAAGAAAGAGGAAGGCAGGCGGAAAAAGAGGAGAAGAAGAGGGCAGGAGTTGGTAGAACTGGGCACAGGTTAGTCCCATCCTGAGCAATACAGATCAGCTCCATCCTAAAGGGCCTGAGAGATTCAAGGGAGGTAACAGTAACTTCATGTGGACTATCTCTGCAAAGCAGACTTTAATAAATCTGATCAGCATGTTTTGAGCCTCCTTCATTGTTACTTCTTAGGATGGACTCCATGCCCCTGTGTGTGATCTTGCTGCGGTACATATATTTCTGCTACAGTTCCACAACTATCTCTTCATTTATTTGGAAGCTTATCGTTTGGTATGTCTAGGAAGGGGGAAACGTTGCCAGTTGTCATATCCCCACCTTCCATCTGGAGGCCAGTACCTTCTCCTCTTTGCAACTCAGTTAACATGAGTCTGACCATTACCACAACCAAAGGCAGAAGAGCCAGCAGGGGGAGGAGGACCAAACCTCTAGTCACATTAACAAAAACAGATGGTCTGCCTTTGAAAGAAACTTTACCTCATCCAGTATCTGGCCATCATATTATTAATCAAGGACTCTTGGTAATTAATCAGCACCCCTTTAAGGAGCCTGACACATTAGTATTCCCTAAAGAAAGGTTTTCCTGCCTTAAATTGACTGACACTATGATCCAGTTTAGTTTTTTTTAATTGCCTGCCAAAGGCACATATCTTTGATCTGTCGAAGACTGTCCCCAAAATGCATTCCCCTCACATTTGGAAGCCTCCTTTCTTTTACCTTCTTGTAAGATTTCCTGAGATCCTCCTCCTTCCTTTCATCCAGTCAGGTAGCATACAGAAAGAGGTGTTTCTTTCTTATTCTCAGATTCCAATTGGAAAGCAGCCACACAGACATTGATGTGTACCCAGGGTATAGTGTCATTAGATACGATATTGTAACTGAATGGGAGATTGTGCGGGAGGGCAGTTGTGTGGGGATCTCAACTTCTGTTGCAGTTGTGTGGGGATCTCAACTCCTGTTTACTCCACATCTCTTTCAGGTATAACAATATACTATATATCCTAAAGGACAGGTGGCATAAGTTACACAGAAATATTGTTATATCTGTAATAGGTAGTATCTTACTAAATGGTAGATATGGGACAAACATCTGAGTACACAAGATTTTAAGTTTACCTTCTCCCTATCACATCTCCTACATCACTTATTTTTCTTCTTTCTCTGACAATATTATGTTATTGTATTAGTCCCACTAGCATGGTGTACCACCAGCGCAATGGTATTGCTACACCAAAATAAATCTATTATTCCAACATAACATTTTGTTCAGTTGGCTCATCAGGCTTGAATAGTGATCCTATTCCAACCCAATGAATGTAACTCAGGAATCGTAGTCTTCTTTAAAGTATTGTTTTATTTGATGTAGTTTACAGGCTTGTATTAACAGCTGGCTAATAAATTTGTGTAGTATTTTTAGAAACTAATGATGCTTACAATAGAGGTGTGTTTAGCCTCCTACCTTTGTCAAACTACGGTACTGAACATCACTAGCTGGTGAGTTCATTTGAAGTGAAGCATAATGATGTTGCCTTTGTTTACATATAGTGAAGACAGACATATGTATGTGTGTGTGTGTGTTGGACAATTTCAATTTTTATTTCAGTTATGGACATCAATGTATCTGAGACTCAGATCTGCTTCAGTGTTGAGGTTTGCACAGTTCGTCTACCACCACCTGAGGTACAGAAACAATTCATTTTTTTCCAGCTAGTATTATTTGCTTTCACCTTACTGGGCCTTGCTTCTAAGAGCTAGTCCTTCAACCAGTGCTGAATGTCTCTAGGTGCCCAGAGGGTCACTCTCCAATGTGAACAGATTGCAAAATTCTGTAAATTTTGAAAATGAAGAAGCTGTATTAAGCATTATATACTTTCCATAACTAATGTTTCTATGTACTAAATAATTTATACATTCAGACTTTTTAAAAAATGCTTAATGTTTGCCAAGAAAGTTAATTTTTTTATTTATAGTTTATGCTCACAGCCTCACATACTCCAACAACTCTATCAAACACATATTGCACACTTAAGGATATTATCCTGATATGTGACTGAAGTTTTAAAACTACATTTTTTGAATAATGGATTATGACCCACAACTGGGTCCCATCAGCAGAACTATAACAATTTTTCTTTGTTTATCTTTGTTCAGAAGTTATCACCATTTTTCAATTTACCCTTTTTCCATTTTATTTTAATAGACATTAATTTGATTAAAAAGGTGGCCCCATGTTGTAGGCTGTTAATGATCAGCCCTGTGTGGGAAAAAATCAAGGTTTCATAAAATGGTTGTGTTCGTTACATGGATGAAATTGCTAGCATGGTTTTGTGAAACTTTGCGAGGTTCTGTAAGTGCAATTTGTGAAAACATATAATAGATATTTTTAATATGATGTTTTGAATTGAAATATTTATTTTACAGTGCCGTCCTAAACAGAGTTACACCATTTCCCACTGAAGTCAGTGGACTTTGAAGGTTGTAACTCTGCTTAGGATGGCATTGTTAATTATTTAAATACACAATTCTTCCTTTCTTTGTATGTTTGCTTATTCATTTGAAAAAAATCACTATATTGATTTGTTTTTCTCAGCTGGAAGATTTTGATATTTCAGCAAATATCTTAAAGAGATTTGACAGTGATAAGAACGTAGTCATCCCAAGACATTCTATTTTAAGTAACTGGTGCTATGTTTTGCCAAGGTATGTTTGTTGTTACTTGTTTGTTTGTTTTTTGACAAGAAATGGTATTGAGATGCACCTGCAATATCTATTAGTACGTTTATTACTAGTGAAAGGAACCTCACAGAAAAAGTTGTTCATGTACAAAGTGGAATCTTTCTTTTTTCATCATTGTTAATACAAATCCAAAAAGTAAACCATTTTGAACAGCAGCATATACATTCAATTTATTTTCACCTTTAATTTTTGAAAATGTGTTCTTCAAAGCAGAGTATTTTTCTTACATATTACTTCTAACCTTTACAACTTCCCTTTAAAGAAAAAGCAGTTCCACTTATCTGCTTTTCCTCATCCACAACTACAGATGATAATATAAAGTCAACCTTTAAAATACATTGTGCTGTAAGATTCTTTTTTCTCCACATAGAATATTGAGTAAAAATGGTGAGGTTTTATAGTACATAAAATTTTCACTGTAAAATGATAAACTCAGAGGGTTGTATCGCATGAACCACAGCTGCAGCAGCACAAACTCACCTCCCCCTTCCCACTGTAGACTAATGTGTCCCCTGAAATCCTTCACTTGAGAGTTGGTGGGCCCTTGGGAACAGCATGGGGTCCTGCAGTAGAAGGGGGGGGGGAATCCAAAGAAATATCATGGTAGCAAAAGAAGTTCACGTACAATGAAACAAGGCATAGCACTGAAGCAATGTGACCATCCAATTTCTAACCGTTTCCCCGCAAACCGGCAACTTGTTCACTATCCAGATTAAAATTATTTATCCCGCTGACAGTCATTGCTAAATAACTCTGTTTTATACAACATTGTATAACATGGTGCCAGCGTGGTGTAGTGGTTAAGAGTGGTGGTTTGGAGAGGTGGACTCTATTCTGGAGTCCCCACTTCTCCACATGAGTGGCGGATGCCAGTCTGGTGAACCAGGTTGGTTTCCCCACTCCAACACATGAAGCCACCTTGGGCTAGTCACAGCTCTCTTAGAGCTCTCTCAGCCCCACCTACCTCACAGGGTGTGTGTTGTGGGGAGGGGGAGGGAAGGTGATTGTAAGCCAGTTTGATTCTTCCTTAAGTGGTAAGAGAGTCGGCATATAAAACCAACTCTTCTTCTTCTCTTCATAATGGAACTGATTTTCTACTGTACTTTCCTTATTCTGTACAGCATGAAAATGGGTCAGATTATAAGTATTAGCCATGTAATTCCACCTGAGTCTCCGTTTCAATCATACAGCAATTTGCAGCTACACTGGGAAAATCTGGTAAGCAATGCATTCACAAATACGTGTGTGTGTGTATTCATATACCTTTGTGTACCATTTCATGTATAACCTAATGTTTGTTTTTCTCTAGTATGGCTATATTCTCCCCAAGGATACCTCAGCATACTGCAACATTTATTTCAAAATGATAGGGGAGCAACTCTTTACATATCTTTTGTATACTTGTAATTTTTGCATTTTCTTAATATGATCGAGTTCAGAACCAAAATAGCTCCTGAGTAAGCCCTGACCTGGATACCTAGGATAGCCTGATCTCGTCAGATCTTGGAAGCTAAGCAGGGTCAGTCTTGGCCAGTAGTTGGATGGGAAACCACCAAGGAATATCAGGATTGCGACACAGAGGCAGGCAATGGCACACCACCTCTGAATGTCTCTTGCCTTGAAAACCCCACTAGGGGTTGCCATAAGTCAAATGTGATTTGACAACAAAAAATGTATAGACGTATGATTATGGCAAAATAGATTATGGGTGTGATCCTGATAAAAATGGAGTACTTTTAAGTCCTATTCATTCTATTGAAAGCATAATAAAATGTTACTTTTCTTGCTAAGTATTTGTTGTTCAGTACAAAGAAAGGTTATGGGCAATGTGAATATAGACAATTTAGTCATAGTTGTAAATCAATATGTTTGAATGAAGAGTTCTCTCTCTGGGGGAAAAGGTCATCTTATGTTGGGTGTTTCCGTCCTCTGCTACTCTGGGAGGCAGGTCAAAATAATTTCCTGTCTAGTGGAGGAAACGCCCCTCCTCTTCTAGTTCTTTCCTGCCTCACTTGGGAGAAGCAGGGTAATTTACAGCTCTGCTGTTACTTTAGGGAAAGATCTTCATTACCTCCTTTTATTTCATCTTGACTAACCCTTTTATCTAGACTATTTCTGAACTGTCTTCTGTCTCTGTCTTGCCCCTTTTTTCCCTACTTAGTTTTGTGAGGGAATATTTCCCGCCAAAAAAAATGGCGGATGGGCCGGACAGCTTCTTGGTCCTGGGAGATTTAGACCCAGGTCTCCTCATCTCCTCTTCAAAAAGCCACAAAAAGCCCCCGGGCAGCCACTCCGGTGGCTCTAAGGCACTGGTTCCCAACCGGGGGTCCGTGGACCCCCAGGGGTCTGCGAGAACTAAATTAAGGTCCGCGAAACAAAGTTATAAACCCATAATAAATTAATATTTTCAAAGTTCTCTATTATAAAAAATATATTCAGATATTATTCTAAGTTTAATGTTTAACTAACAGTTATGATTAAAGTTTATTTTCAAATTCTCGGAATTTTTATTTTGAATCTTTTTTTTTTTAAATTATTTTTATTATTTTCTACAATTCAACTAAAATAAACATGTCTCAACAATATATTCAGTTGTAACTGCTTGTAACAAAAAAAGTTCATTGCTATTACTGAGAATATGTTATCTATAATATTCTATGCTATCTACTATATGTGACTTCCCCGCATCTTCTTCAGTCACTAATTCTACTGGTTAACACTTTTGCATTTCAAATTAATTTCTAATCCTTATTTTCTCTCATACAGACTTGCTTTAAGCTATCTATACTACTTCTATAAGCAATTTCAAGTCCTACCTAGTTATAATATTATCATCATTGTCTCTATATAACATTCTATTATTCTAAATTAAAGGGATTAGATCAATACATAAACAAATTTTCCCATTAAAAATTCATCAAAGTAAATCCACCGTGGCTCCCTTACACCCCAAAAATAAGCATCATTTTAGCCATTATCTTGTTTTGGGAGGGGATCTGCCAGTCCTTCTTTATTTCCCAATCCCCACCCCCCGTTTTTCAATATAGTAGCTGCAATTCTGGCCTCTGAAGATGTAAAAGAAGATCCCGGTGATTGTATCCATTGGCTTCTTGTTAAAATTTCCAGCATCTTCTTGGTAAAATCCTTCATCATGTCTCCCTCCATCGCTGGCTGCCAGGAAGTGTTTTCTTGGGATAATAATGCTCCTCCTGTCAGCAGTGACTCAGACAAGTAAATTGTAGAGGTATTGAGTTCTCTCATGTTGCTCTCTCTCCTTGCCTGCTGGTCACTTGCAGCTACCTCTTTAAAATCTTGGGTCTTCATATTGTAGATCTCCTCAATAATTGTGTCCAGTTTTCCATTAATTGATTTAAATAGGATATTCATCACCTCAGCTAGTTGAAATGCTTGATGTGAGAGCGCTTGTTGTTTTTCAAAGACTAAATCTTGTTGCACTGCAAACATGTCCATTTGTTTGAGTAACATCTCTTCCATCCTCTTGTTTGACATATCTGCTTGTATTCTTATATAGAAGCAGGCTTTGTAATTTTCAAGATATCCTCAATTATGCTTCAAAGCAGCACAGATAAAGAAAAGAAAGTAGACAGGAAACTGCAGTATCATAGACCCTGCGTCGTCTCCTCTCGGTGGTTAAGTAGTAGGAACGATTTGATGGTTACACCGGGGAGATTCACTTCAAGTCTTCCAATCTGCCCTGTCTTTTCGATGGTAACAAAGCCCTTCTTGTTATCTTCCAGTCTTAAGAGGCGACGTGGCTGGACATTGAATCAAAGAAGCCGGAAGTGGGGGGGGAAGGTTTTCGTCTCCCTCCCTCCCCTCAAAGCATTTAATTGGTAGTTGTAAAGTCATTCAAAAGTCCCTTTTATTGTGTCTACTCACTGATCAAGTTGATAAGGTCTTAGTCAGTTCATTTAATGGCATTTGTTTATTTTAAAAGTCTCGTTACGCTGGGCAGGGAGTCGCCTGTTTTCGTAGGTGTTTTTATCGTCATTCAGGTCTTCTCAATCAAGATAAAGGCAAAAAGTGTCTTTTTACTCACTCTGACATCCAAAGGTGAGGCTTCTTGTTCTTTTCATAGATTATTTGATGTTAATGTATAGAGGAGGTCAAAGCCTATAATCCAAAGAGTCGTCCGTGGCAATGGTAGCCCCTATGCCGGCGGGGACAACTTCCAACTCTACGGGAGGCTTAAAAAAAGCTCTCTCAGAGAATATGGGAGTCCAAACCGCTCTTGAAGGCTGCAGGGGAATTTCCTGCTTCCCGATCCACTATTTAGGACCGAGTTGGAGTGCTTTTTGCACTCCAAATCTAAACGACTCTTGGTGTTTCCTGGGAGCCCCCAGGAAACAATGGCGCTCGGACCAAACGCTCTACAGGAAGTCCTCTGAATTTTTATTTTGAATCTTGAGGTCCCTGCACTGAACAAAAAAGTCCTAGTGGTCCCTGGTCAAAAAAAGGTTGGGAACCACTGCTCTAAGGGGAAGGGCGATCAAGCGGGAGCGGCTTCCAACAAAAGGAAGCGAGCCTACTCAGCCCCGGGCAATAGAAAAAAGATCGCGCCTGACGTTCGAGCCGTCTCGGCTCAAGGCGCCAGCACAAGTTTCGCGCCTGCTGCTCCCAGCAATCTCGCCGTCACCGCCGAACCGTGGCCCCGCTCCAACACGCCTGAATTAACAGAGGAGGCTGGGTCCCAGCCCCGACACAGCGCGCTGGATTCCGCGGCGGCTGCCGACCCCTCCCCGCCTACGTCTCAGATGCAGACAGCAATGACGGCTCCGCAGGGTAAAGTAACCTCGGCCCCGCAGGTGATTGAGGTGGCAGTTCCCGCATCCTCTTTAGAGGTGGGAGGTTTGGCCCAACTAAGGGCAGAGCTTGCCGCTCTAATTAAAGATGCCTTTTCTGACGGTTTAAGGGCTATGCAATCAGCCTCCCCGACTCCTTCAGTCAGTGGTCTGACTTCTACACTCCAGCTTAAAGACCTGGGGGAAGGGACTAGTGCCTCCTTTCGCCATACAGGGGAGGGAACTTCATGGCCCACCAAGACGGCGCGTAAAGCTCCTCCAAGGGAACAGTCCGATCAGGCTTCCCCCCTCCCCACTTCCTCAGACAAGGAGAAGGAGTAGGGCGAATTCTCTGAAACTGAGGAGCCCATCGTAGAAGAGCAGCAACTTAGGTTCTTCAGCCCAGAGGATTATCAATCCCTTATGAACAAGACCTTGGATGCTCTTGGCCTTGTTGGGGAACCAGGGTCTCATCCCAAAGAGAAACAGTTTGGATCAAAAGAGTTTTTTCATAAACATAACATAGCTCCCAAGGTAATACCAGTTTCCGATTACTTTTTAACCCTGATTAAAGCTGAGTGGGATAAGCCCATGGCGTCTCGCCAGGTTCCCGCGATGGCAAAAAGGTTTACAGCCTTGCCGACGGCACAGTGGAACTCCTTAAGATTCCAAGATTCCATCAGTGGAAAGCCCCATTACTGACCTTCACTCTTCAGACTTAGTCACCGAAGAGGGTGCTAGCATGATCAAGGATCCAGTGGAAAGAAAGGCCAATTTAGCTTGCAAGAAGTCCCATGAGGCAGCTGCCTGGGCCATTAATTCTTCTATGACATTGGCCTTGATTTCCAGGGCAGCCATAGTTTGGACCAGGAAACTGGTCCAACTCATTCCAGAGGAGGACAGAAATGCCCTTGAGGGAGCCTCTAGAATCCTAAAGGCGGTATCATTCCTAGCTGACTCTACGCTGGACACTATGTCCTTTGCGGCCAGATCTGTGGCCACTAGCATTGCTGCCAGAAGGTCCCTTTGGCTATGCCCTTGGCCATTTGAGCACCGATCCAAGTCTGTCCTAATGGGTTTCCCCTTCCAGGGCAAGAAATTCTTTGGGGATAAGCTGGATGAGATCTTGGTGGAAACAAAAGATAAAAAGAAGGCACTCCCTAAAAACCTTTGAAGGGGACCCAGAGGTTTCTCCCCACAGACTTCATTTCGACCCTATCACGTGCAGCCCAAGTTCAGACCAGACCAGCGTAGGAATCAATGGAACTACCGTAATTCCTTTCGTAGAGGAGGACGTGGCTCCAAGCCTTCTTGCTTCAACAATTTTCAATCTGACGGGAGACAAGGGTCAGCATCAAGCAAAACAGTGACACCCTACCATCGCCTGTGTGGGGCAGGCTATTTTCTTCACCAGTGGGAATCCTCCCATCCAGACACTGGGTTTACCAAATAGGGTCTCAAGGTTATCAAATCGAATTCGACAGGATTCCTCCAGACCGTTTTGTGGTCTCCCCAAATTTTCCCCGCAAAGAGAAGCATCTCAGAACGGCGGCTGCTGTTCAACATCTTCTAGAAATTCAGGCCATCGAAACAGTGACTCCCCCGGAACAATCATCAGGAACTTACTCAATATCCTTCACTGTTCCAAAAAGGAACGGAGATTGGAGAGCTATTCTAGATCTCAAATTCCTAAACAGACACGTCTGCAAGAAACGGTTCCGGATGGAGACCCTTTGCTCAGTCACAGAGGCCTTACGCCCCAAAGACTTCCTCACGTCCGTTGACCTGAAGGAAGCATACGTATACGTTCCAATCCACCCTCTACATCGGAAGTTCCTTCACTTCTGCTTCACAGACAACATAGCAGCAAAAGCCCATGTGAACAAGCAGGGCGGCTCCCAGTCCAACATTCTTCACCGGGAAGCCAAAAGGATCCTAGTCTGGGCAGAAATAAACCTTGCACCTATATCAGCGGAGCACATCAGAAGGGTCATGAATACACAAGCGGACTGGCTGAGCCGGCAGATTCTGGAAGAATCGGAACGGTCCATTCACCCTGAAGTTTTTCAACTCATGATCCAGCGCCTAGGGAAGCCACATGTAGACCTTTTCGCCTCGGCATCAAATCACCTATTGCCATGGTTCTTCACGCGATTCCAACATCCCAAGGCGGAACAAACGGATGCCTTGATCGCACCTTGGCCTCCTACCCTACTCTACGTCTTCCTTCCGCTCCCGCTGATTCCGAGGGTCCTCAGAAGGATCAGACTGCTAAAGGCAACAGTCCTCCTTGTGACTCCATTCTGGCCGAGACGTCCTTGGTTCCCAGTGCTGCTGGAGATGTCATTCCAGGAGCCTTGGCATCTACCAGTACCTCCCGATCTACTCAGACAGGGACCCATTCACCATCCTGATCCAGGCTGGTACCAACTGACCGTATGGTCATTGAGAGGAACAGGCTCATAGCCTTGGGCTACGACAAGACCATTACAGATACCATCTTAGAGTCCAGAAAACCTTCTACGAGAAGAATATACAATACCACCTGGAAGGCCTATGTCTGCTGGTGCTGCCGCAAAAAAGTGGACCCATTACGACCTCGCATTGCAGATCTGCTGGCCTTTTTACAAGGTGGTCGGAAACAGGGCCTCAAACCAGCCACACTACGCCGTCAACTGACAGCCATTGCTACGGTTGTGCCCAAAGTCTCCGGGTTTGGTATTACTAAACATCCTCACGTCAAAGCCTTCCTAAGGGGAGTAAGCCTCACCTCTCCAGCGGTGACCCATAGATTCCCAACATGGAGTCTCCATACAGTGCTCACAGCTCTTACAAAGGGTCTCTTTGAACACTTGCATTCAGTAGACCTTAAGTGGTTGCGGATGAAGACACTATTCTTAACAGCCGTCATCTCCACACGTAGGGTCTCGGAGTTAGGGGCATTGTCTATCAGCCCGGGGTTGTGCATATTCCACAAGGATAAGGTTGTCCTTCGCCCCGATCCATCTTTTCTACCAAAAATTAATTCCACTTTCCATAGGAATCAGGACACTGTCCTACCCTGCTTTTGTGCTAACCCGCAGCATCCCAAAGAAAGGGAGTGGCATACCTTGGACCTGAGAAGGGCATTAAAAACCTATATCAGGCGTACCGAGAACATTAGGACATCTGACTCCCTGTTTGTGAACATTTCCCCTCCCAACAAGGGAAAACCCATGTCCAGGGCAGCCATTAGCCGCACCATTAAGAGCTGCATTTCGCAGGCCTATTCTCATAGCAATCAGACTATACCCTTTGGGATCACAGCCCATTCGGTCAGAAGTGCGTCCACTTCTGCTGCCTTCTACCGTCAGGCCTCCCTGGATGAGATTTGTAAGGCGGCTACGTGGAAATCAGCTTCCACGTTTGTGCGTCATTACAAGCTGAACCTGTACGCCTCGGCTAACGCTGCCTTCTGCAGATGGGTCCTACAGAGCATCCTATAGGACGTTTAGATCCCACCCGTTTTAGGGACAGCTCTTGTAAGTTCCAACATAAGATAACCTCCTTCCCCAGAGAGAGAACGAGCCTTGGTACTCACCGTGAAGGCCCCTTCTGCTCTGGGGTACGGAGGTCATCTTGCCCACCCTGACAGTAGCTCTGTTAGGAAGGCTTTTCCAGCACAACTGTCATTGCACCTGCTGTAGGACATCACTATAGTCATTGGGGGGGGGGGGCTCCCCAACAGTTTCTTCATCTACTGTTATTAACTAATGTGTTATCAAGGACACTAATTTCTTGGTTAGTTTTTCCTGTCTGTTTGTTTTTGAAGTTTAACGTTAAAGAGTTTTTTAATAGCTTGCAAAGTTATAGAACTGGAAGAGGAGGGGCGTTTCCTCCACTAGACAGGAAATTCTTTTGACCTGCCTCCCAGAGTAGCAGAGGACGGAAACACCCAACATAAGATGACCTCCGTACCCCAGAGCAGAAGGAGCCTTCACGGTGAGTACCAAGGCTCCAACCATTAGAAAGCTTGTTCAGCCATCCTTTTGACTTCTGAGATATTGTCAGACATTGCCCACAAGCATGAAGACTGGTAATTTGCAACTGTAAAATAAATGGAAACTGGCATTATTAGAAGCTGAATTCTGTGCCCAGTACATATTCTATGTTTTTCCCGGGTGGAATCACAATATACACATAGCCCTACCTATACTACAACTACTTGTCTGATAACAAATGCAAAAGAACACAGTTTATTTCTGTTTCATATGTTACATGTTTATTCAAATTGTCAGTCTAACATATCTGCACCAGAATGTAACTCTGAGTCAGTTTTATGTTTTGGACACATTCTTTCTTAATGAGAACCATGGTCTACACAATGCATGTGAAGAAATAGGCATGGTGTTTGTCTAATTACTTTGGGCCTAATCCACTAGGCATTGCTCCTGCACTGGCCTTGTTTAAACTAAAGCAAGAGTATTTTTGCACAGTTTCCATTCATTTCAGCAGACATTTTGGAAGAGAACTTTCTAGTACTTGTGCCCAGTCTGTAGCATATACATTTGTGGTAACTATTTTCAGTCCTTAACAGCAACTCAGATATCCTTTAATGTGCATCAGAAGTCAGCCTGTGCAGTATTTTCCTAGAATAGATTTAGAAGGGGCTTTAAATGCTTTTCTTGCTGATCTGAAGACTATACTTCCTCATGTGTGTGGCTTTCCCCTTAAGATGACAAACAAAGCATTATATGCCACCCAAGATCTTACACGGTCATCTGTACAGGTAATTTTAAAAATGTAAATGTTTCTATTTATGGGTACAGAACTGGTGGAACTTGGGAATTGCTAATGACTTTGGGTTTTACCACTGAGGCATTATCACAGCCCTGGTCACCATAACGTGGAGGAGAAGGGGTAGAGCGAAGGCACAGCCCAAAGAAAGGCAACAGCTAGGGATGCCAACCCTCAGCTAGCAATCTCCAGGAGCACTGTGGGGGTGGGGGCAGAGACATCTTGGAAGTCATTTCCTGCTTTGAAACGGGAAATGACATCATGACATTTTAGTGTTGTCTCCCCCATTTTTCCTCCATTGTTCCATTGAGGAAGGGTGAGAGATGGAGCATCACTGGGAGGTTGCCTGGATTACCAGTAGGGTTGCCAACCTCCAGCTAATGGCTGGAGATCTCCTGCTATTACAACTCATCTCCAGATGATAGAAATCAGTTCACCCGGAGAAAATGGCCGCTTTGGCAATTGGACTCCATGGCATTGAAGTCCCTTCCTTCCCCAAACCCCACCGTCCTCAGTCTCCACCCCCAAAATCTCCAGGTATTTCCCAACTTGGAGCTGGCAACCCTAATTACCAGGTAATTGGCAACCCTAGCAGCATCCCAGTCGCAGAGCTGAGGAGACAGCCATTTGAGCCTACAAGAGCAAGGGAGGAGCAGCCAGGAAGAAGGCCAACTAGTACTAGAGGCCTCCTCTGGGGTACACATGAAGCTGCCTTATACTGAATCAGACCCTAGGCCCATCAAAGGCAGTATTGTCTACTCAGACCGACAGCGGCTCTCCAGGGTCTCAGGCAGAGGCCTTTCACATCACCTACTCGCCTAGTCCCTTTAACTGGAGATGTCGGGGATTGAACCTGGGACCTTCTGCGTGCCAAGCAGACACTTTGCCACTGAGCCACGGCCCCTTCCCAATTCCTTCTGGATCTCCTTTGGGTAAAGGCCTTCTCAAGACAAAGAGCCTTCTCAGGGGTAGGAGCAGGGAAGTAGGAAATGGGAGTGGCCAGGGGAAGGTGGATAAAGGCCCCAGCGAAAGGAAATAAAGTAGAAAGCTGGCTGGATACTCAGAAGGTAACATTCTTGACCCAAAGGAGATCCAGAAGGATTTTTTCTCACTAACCAGGCAGACTGGTTCCACCCCTGCAGAAAGGTGCAGCAGCCAGTACAGGGAGTTAAGGAACTGGGAGAAGGGATCGGGCTGAAAGAGCCCCAGCACCTATGTGTGAGTAGGTGGGAAAAGCCCCAGCACCTACATGTGAGTAGGTGGAGATGATGAGAGGTGAACTGTCCTGTCTACAGAGGGGCTGTTAACCATTGGAACTGACATCATAAAGAAACCAAGTAGTTAAAGTGGAATCGTTACATTTCTGGCATGTTGACTTGTCTTTGACGCTGTAGGAAGAAGATGGTAGCACCTTCCTAGGTACAGTTGCCAACCTCCAGGTACTAACTGGAGATCTGCTACTACAACTGATCTCCAGCCAATAGAGATCAGTTCACCTGGAGAAAATTGCCACTTTGGCATTTGGTCCCTCCTCAAACCCCGCCCTCCTCAGGCTCCGCCCCAGAAATCTCCCGCTGGTGGCAAAGAAATTTCTGGCAACCCTATTCCTAGGGGAATGGGGCTCTTGGCCCAGGGGGCTTCACAGGTACCTGGAAGCCTTTTGCTGCTGTTTTGATACCAGTGGTGTAGAACCTGAGGTAGCTGAAATGTGTGAGTTAACAACTAGAACACACACAGCTTATGTTGAAGCCATCTGGCTGAAGCTATAAGACCAACAGCAGTGTTTGCTATTGATGATGTCAATATAAGATGATTCCAGAAAGTCTTAAGTCAATTGGAGGCGCTGTGGCAATAGCTTATAATTTACCTTTTTAAAGAAAAATGTTTGCAAATGCAAGTCTTGAAGATTAAGCATGGAATCATAATGACTCTAACTATATGGACTTGATTCATTATTATCCAAATGATGCTGAAACTATGCTTGGTGGAATGAGAACAATCGGCAGTGATTTTGATCTCTCGACAACATAGCCAAACATTGTCTATGGATATCTGTATCTGACTTGCATGTTCTTTCAACATTTTGTTCCCATTGTGAGACTGACTTGTTTTTGTTTATGCAAATGTATATCCACAATGGACTAGCTTGTACCAATCTGGTGTCTACTTGTAATCAGTGAGTGAGTCAAACTGCTGTTTAAATCTTCTTCAGTTGTCTGCAGCATGATTTGAGAGAGCCATCCTATCTGGGACTCTTAAGTTGCTTCTGGGTCATTCTTTCCAACTTCACAACCACTTTGTAAATATGCACACTCCTTTCGGTACCACATGGTATTGTTCTCTGGCTGGTAAATTATGCAGAAATCTTTACTCTCTAATTAGCAATAATTTATTAACCTGATTAATCAGGACTCCATATGTAGAGAGCCTTTCTGTTTGTTCTTCTGCCTGATAACTATACCCCACCCTTAGTCTCTGGTCAGTCCTTCCCATGCATCCCTTGTGTGTGTGTTAAGTGCCGTCAAGTCGCTTCCGACTCATGGCGACCCTATGAATGAAAGTCCTCC
Source organism: Euleptes europaea (assembly GCF_029931775.1). Taxonomy (NCBI): domain Eukaryota; kingdom Metazoa; phylum Chordata; class Lepidosauria; order Squamata; family Sphaerodactylidae; genus Euleptes; species Euleptes europaea. Next base: position 65,006,972 of record NC_079319.1, read on the forward strand.
AAAATGTCCTATCTTTGACAGCCCTGCTCAGATCCTGCAAATTGAAGGCCGTGGCTTCCTTTATTGAGTCAATCCATCTCTTGTTGGGTCTTCCTCTTTTCCTGCTGCCCTCAACTTTTCCTAGCATGACTGTCTTTTCCAGTGACTCTTGTCGTCTCATGATGTGACCAAAATACGACATGCATCCCTTAAAAGGAACCTTATCCTCACAATGAATGTTCCAAGAAGAAGAGTTGGTTTTTATATGCTGACTTTCTCTACCACTTAAGGGAGAATCAAACTGGCTTACAATCATCTTCCCTTACCCTCCCCACAACGGACACCCTGTGAGGTCGGTGGGGCTGAGAGAGTATGACTAGCCCAAGGTCACCCAGTGGGCTTCGAGTGTAGGAGTGGGGAAACAAATCCAGTTCACCAGATTAGCTTCTGCCGCTCATGTGGAAGAGTGGGAAATCAAACCCAGTTCTCCAGATCAGAATCCACCTCTCCAAACCACTGCTCTTAACCACTACACCACGCTGGCTCTCCAAGATATGGTGGCTCACAAAAAACAGGTTATAAGTCACCCCAACATAAGTCACTCCAACATTCCTTTTCACTAAATGAATGCTCTTGTATGAGCATAAAATTATGAAAATAAATATTGGGATAATTGGCAGACCCTGTGACTTATAAGAATCGGGAATACTTGCTGTCATTTAGTTCTGGCTATTACAGACATGTTTATCTCAAATTTTAGTATGCTTCTGGAACTAGCAATGTGCCAGGTTATACTCCCATGGGGAGGTTACAGTGTCTTTGTCAGACTCAGAGCTGGCAAAATGATCATTGCAAGTTATTTTACACATACTTAAGCTACATGTGTAATTCATGTTATACTGTTTGGTTTCTTGTATTTTAGAAAGTAAACTCTAAACCAGCCAATCTCACTGGAAAAAGGAATTGCAAGGTGGCTTTGATTCAAGAAATTCCCAAAAAAAGTGTGCTTGGTTCTGAAGCATCTACTACAAAAACTAGCCACAAGATGGAGCTTAAAGTCAACCAGCTGAAAACCGGCATTTTCTCTCATCTCCATTTATCAGCAGAAGATGGGAATACAGCAGTAAGGAGAAGAAAACCCCACAGTAGAAAAGAGTGGAAAACTTCAGATGAACCTGCACAGCCACTTCACTCAACTGAATCTTTTCAAATGTTAAAGCATTTATTTGCAGATTCTCTAAAAAAAGATCCCGCCAGAATAATTCCAATTTTCAAAGGAAAGCTGTTGCAGATAGATAGGCAAACCACAAAAGCCTCCCCTGGAAAGAAGAAACAGACCATTCCACAATATTCTCCAAAAGTAATGAAAACTAACACAGCTGCTAAATTGGCTGTATTCAAGCCTAGTGCAGATCAAGTTAACAGACCATTATCTAATTCGTCATTTAAAAAAATTACAAACAGAAGTGTTCTTCAGGCACAGATTGGGCAAGCAAATATAAAATGTGCAGTAAAAGAGAAAAATGAGCGTGACAGGCAGTTGTCCAATTGGGCTTCAGCTAATGGAGCAAGTTTAGAGAGGAATTCAAGTGAAATCAAATCCAGAAGGTTGAACTCTTTGCCATCCACTATTGACAGATCAATGCATCACACATCGGTTACCCAACAACATTTGCACAAATCTGCAAATCTCAGCTCCGGTAGCAAAGGGGGTAAAAAAACTGCAAGTCAGAGTAATCCAAGTACCGGATCAAAGAAAACATTTCTCGGCATATCTGGCTCACATGTGGAAGTGACAAATTCCAAAATATTTCAAAAACGAAGTCCAGCTGAAGAAAAAACAAATGCATACAGATCAAGCAATTCAGTGTACAGTAAGGCCACAAGAGGAGGAGCTCAAAAAGAATCATTAGGACCATCACATCAAGATACCATCAACATACTCAGTCATCAATTGCCATTTAACAACCTGCAGGTATAGTAGAGTAACTAATATAGTAATTTTGGAGCATGTCAGCAAAGCAGTTTCCCCTGCTGCTAATGCACACAAAACCTGAGCACAAAGCCGAAAAAAAGAAACAGAACACTGTATAGTCCCTGTGTATTGACTGTGCCATCCACTCTTAGCAATCACTTTCCAACAATTATGTTGATTTCCCATGTGAACTACCTCATGATAGGTAAGGCTCTGTATGGGTATAGTGTGGCTTATAGAAAAAAGACAAGCAGCTGAGCCTATGGCAAGCCTCATAGATGTATGTCCTCAGATAATCGTCTGAAGACATATGCTAGTGTTGCTTCACTAATACAAAGCAGGTCTCAGCCTGATCAGGAGACTGCCTGGGAGCATAATTGTGATCCTATCTGAGCTTCTGGAAGGAAAAGTAGGATATATAATTAGACATATTTATTCTTTTCTTAGAACTAGATCAACATCAAGGACAATCAGATAAATGAATAAAGCTATCCCATTGATTTCATTAGAAGTATCTTATTAGCTGCTGGTTGCATTTTTGGTGGTTTAAATGGCAAAAGCAGTGCAGCTACTGTCTTTGATCTGTGCACAATTCCCTTTAAGGAGAGGCAAATGTATTGTCAAATACAACCTGTTTTAACAGAAATGTAGTTTAAATGGCACTAAAAGACAATAAGTGAAGAAGAGGGCAGTGCAATTCAAAACTTTCCTGCTCTCAGGGCCAGTTCTGGACATGTAAGCCATCTGGGAAATACCCTCTTCTTCTTACATTCCTGTTTTCCCAATTCCTTCTGTCTCTAAGCTCCTCACTTTTTTGTCCTAGGGTTGCCAACCTTCAGGTGGGGTGTGGAGATCTCCCAGAATTACCACTGATCTCAAGACTACAGAGCCCCCCTGGAGAAAACAGCTGCTTTGGAGGGTGAAGTCTATGACATAACCTGCTGAGGTTCCTGCCCTCCTCAGGCTCCACCCCCAAATCTCCAGGAGTTGTCTAACTTGCAGTTGGCAACCCTGTTTTGCTCCCCCAACCCAGCATTTCCTGTTGCTTCCCAACCTCCACTTTGCTGTCTTTTATAACTCTTCTTTAGCAAGGACATTTGGCCATACTTTTGCTCCATATTGACATCATGAACACATGAAGCTGCCTTATACTGAATCTTGGTCGATCAAAGTCAGTATTGTCTACTCAGACCAGCAGTGGCTCTCCAGGGTCTCAGGCAGAGGACTTTCACATCACCTACTTACCTAGTCCCTTTGACTGGAGATGCCGGGGATTGAACCTGGGACCTTCTGCATGCCAAGCAGATGCTCTGCCACTAAGCCCAGGCCCCTCCCCATCTGGTCCAGCTATCTAAGGGGACAGGAGAAAGAGGGATGAGAGTATCCCTGGGTTGCAAAAATTGTGGAATTACAGCTACACTTTATAGACATACTTCATGTCTAAGGACAGATGTTGTGCAATTGTAAGATACATGAGAATAATGTAAAAGTCCCATTTCTACAACCCTTATAATAATATAAAATTGTAAATGAATGTTTTTTTTTTCATTTTAAGATTCTAAAGACAAATGAGTCATTACGTTGTAATGATGATGTCAATCTGATCCAGGTTTATTCAAAAGCTGAAATCCACTTGACGTCTGCACCAAACCGAACTGGCAAAAAACACCAGATAAAGGTTTAGTAATATCTATAAAAATATTAACAAGAAAATGAGAATAGGGAAACATTTTCCAAATATACTGAAAAACAAAGCTCATTAAGACAAGGGTCATATCCAATAATCTTTATGTAAATTGTATTCATATAGTAATTAGCTTGTTACAATATTGCTTGCATTCAGTTCCAGTTCCATATTCTTTTTCCTATTATCATGGCCATTATCTTGTAATTATGACTGAAATGTTTCCTTTTCCTTGTAGAGAACCATTTCCGTACTGTTGTTTAAAATATATTGGTTGCTATTTGTTATAACATTTAGAAGGGAATCTCAGATATTTTGCTAATCAATTAATTGATGTGCATATGCTGTATGTATATTACATCGCCACATGAACATAAAAATATGTAATAGGCAGGAATGACATTTGTTTGGGTAGCTGCTGGCTCAGTGGTACTTGGAAGAAAATGCTTTAATTCTCTTAAATGTAAAAGTAATTTGCTTTAATGTTTTAACATGCTGGCAGAAAGAAGGAGAAAGTTATTTAAAGCCCAAGAAACCAAGAACCAGTAAACCTGCAATCTTATAAGACCATAGAAGAGAAAGAAAAAAGGTATGTGCATACTATATTATGGAAGGGTTTTCCCCCCAATTAGAGCAAGAAAAATTAAACCATGTTTCTCGAGTGGGATTTTGTGAGATAACTGAACTTTCCATAACCAGTTACATTTCCTTGTTATAAGGAGAACTAAATGCCTGTCTCTCACCTCAGTTCCAAGTGCACACAGATGCAAAAGTGAGGGACCAAGCCTAAGCAGGTTTACTCAGATGTAAGTCCACTCTTATTCAATGGGGCTTGCTTCCAAGGCAGGGTTCTTAGAGCGCATTCTTGAGGTAGAGGACCGAATCACCTTTGGAGGCGACGTGACCCCAACGCCGGAGTTTGTGCTACTTGCACCCAGCCCCCTGGACAGCCATGGCAGTGCGGCCCTTGGACTCTGGCTCGGCCTCCCGCCAGCATCCTGCCTGGTTAGCATCCTGGGAGGTGTTCTGGGGCGGAGCTGCCGGTAGGCAGCTTCCTAACTCCTTTCAGCCCAGGAACGCACCCTTTTGTAACAGTGGTGCTACACCAGCTTTTTGTTGGTGCAGTATTGCTGTTCTCTATGGGGCTTGTTTCCCCTTTTTAAAAAAATTTGGGGGGAAATGCCCCTTTCTCCTCTGCAGCAGCTGCAAAACCTCTGTGGAGGCACAGTGGCGGCACTGCAGCCACGCCGTCCCCAGCTGCTGCAGATTTCAGGAATGGGCTGAGAGGATTGCAGCCTGAGCTTCTTGTGTGTATTCAGGTATCTGTACTTGCTTGAATTATGCGAAGCAATCTGTGCATGCAAAGGAATGCATATGCTGCTTATATCCTTCCACTGAAATGAATCACAAAGATATTATGAGCATGCAGGTCCATGTATACATTGAAATTCCTGTGTTTGGAATGCAGGATCAGACTGACTCCATATGTCTTAAAACGTGGTTTATTACTTACAGAAGTAACCGCCATGTAATTGGCGCAAACCATAATTTGGGAAATGCAGTACAAATATTTAGTTTTCTCTCACTAAGCATGTTGGTTGCAGCCTGTATACTTGCGGCTTTGCACTGAACTTCAGAAGTGACAGCGTGCCCACTTTTGCTTCAGTGTAGTCACTTCTGTGCAGGAAACAAAGTTGTATGCAAAACAGCGCTAAGATATAGGTTCTTCATGTTTATAGCAGTCTCTAGGGATGCAGTCCTATGCATGCGCACTTGAGAGTAAGCTCTGTTGAAACTGGAGGAACTTACCTATGAAATAAGAGGTGAACATACTTTTTTGCAGATAATTTTGGAGGAGGCTTGAATGTTCTTGCGGTGTTTACACTTGCAGTCCTAGGGGAGGGTCAAGCCCCCAAGGAGAACAAACAAAGCAAACAACATGACTTCAGACAAAAACAGGCCCCAGCTTTTACTGGACACAACCACAAGAGCTTTGGCACAGCAAAGGGTACAGATCCGGCATCAGGCAACCTGCCTGTTGGCTGATGGCACCCACCATCCACCCAGCCCCCTTGCCCGGGCAGCAACATAGGATGACAAATCGAGGGATCCCACATGGGCACAAGCCACGGCATGGTTCCCTTGCCACCTGAGGGTGAGAGATTCCCAACAGATCCCAATCTGGGCATATCTCTGATGGTGCCATGAAGGGTTGCCAACCTCCAGGTGGTGCCTGGAGATTTCTCGCTATTACAACTGATCTCCAGGCAATAGAAGAAAATGGCCACTTTGGAAGGTGGACTCTATCGCATTATACCCCACTGAAGTCACTCCCCTCCCCAAACCCTGCCTCCCTCAGGCTCTACCCCCAAAACCTCCAAGTATTTCTCAACCTGGAGCTGGCAACCCTAGTCCCACCCCCAAGTTCCCTTACGGGGTTCTCCAGACCAGGGGGGCAGGCATACAAGCTCCTTCTCTTCCTCAAAATGGATCTGACCTAATGGCCAACCACATACCATAGCTGTGAGAGGAACAAAAGACCAAATTAACACAGTATTGCAAAGAACATAAAAACAAGGAAGGGAGGGTGGGCGAGGAAGCTGGAGCCAACTGAGTAAGGCCCCAGCAGCAGAGCCAACTATTTAGGGAGGAGGCGGACCAGAGTGAAAACTCCCATCTTCAGGCCCTCCTGGAAGCTTAGCCGGCCCAGGCTCATGACTGGCTGTCCTGCGTTGCAGCCAAGGCCAGACCATGCAGCTCCTTGCTGCCTAGGGTTGCCAGTTCCCTTTTAGCCACCTGCAGGAGGTTTTGGGGGGCGGAGCCTGAGGAGGGCAGGGTTTGGGGAGGGGAGGGACTTCAATGCCATAGAGTCCAATTGCCAAAGCGGCCATTTTTCTCCAGGTGAACTGATTTCTATTGGCTGGAGATCAGTTGTAATAGCAGGAGATCTCCAGCTAGTACCTGGAGGTTGGCAACCCTATTGCGTCCGCTGTGGAGCCAAGGGGAGGAAGGTGAATCCTTCCTCTTTTGCTCATTCCTTGCCAACTGCCCACAAAAGCGGCCTTGGGTGAGTCTGGGGCCACTGCTTGTGCCATGTTTTACTCTAGTGAACAGGTCTTGGAGATCTATGTATTGTTTCAAAACTGTACCTCCTGTTTAACCTGAGGATACAGTGGGGAAAAATAAATGTATGTGTACACTATGGGCAGCAAAGAATCTCTCAAATAATTTTAATTCTCTTAAAAGCTGTAATCTGTCCCTGTTCTGAGTAAACACGGATTGAAACAGTCTACTTGTGCGCATAATCTTCAGCTTCCTTGAACAATATTAGCATCAGATTGTCTGTCTTCTAGTCCCTAGCCTTCCTAATTTTTTTGTAGGCTGTAGTTTTATATTTGCATTATGTGAGAAATAGTTTCAAAACAGTTTTTTGTTTTTGTTGTGGTTTTGTTGCAGGAACAGAAGAAAGAAGTTATTGTTGGCCCTTTGATTCATCTTTTGAACAGGAAATGTTTTTTCTGCAGCCACAGAACAGTTGTTTGTTTGGATTCTGATTGTTGTAATCAACCTTTGGGTATTTTTCTCTTAAGAAAGCAAATTTGTTGGCTTAGCTTTATAGAATGGACAAAGTGCTCCAATTCTGAACAGAATATAATGCAAAAAATAAGAAAACTTACTTGATTACTTTCCAGAGTTAGGTAAGTGTCTAAAAATTGAAATACGAAAGCTTTTTTCCTAGACGTTGCAAAACAGTTAGCTAAATGGATTTTTAAGCTATAAGATGTAATTGCATTTCCTCTGAAAAACTGGATAGGAAAAAGTTCCTTCACAAAAGTTCTGTTTTCTTTACTTCTATATCACATATAACTTTTATATGTAACTAGGTTTGGTTGAGCTTGGTAAATGAACATAAACATAGCAATGCATATGTCCAACAAAATGAGTAGAGGTTATTTTCAAATAATATTTTAAATATGCTAGTTTTACATGCTTTGTGTTGTTTAATGTACCGAATAAAGAATAAATATAATAACCCATACCTCATAAGGTGTTGATCCAGAAGGCCCCCTATTTTGTCAAGGCTTTTCAGAAGGCACAGAGGGTTGCTGCTGGAATGGGAAGCCGAAAAGCCCATGCAAGCAGGAGATGTCCTACAAGTGTTTTTTAAATCTGGGGGAAATATATTTCTGAGAGCAGGAGTAGATTAGTGGAAGAATGCCTGTCGAAGAGAATTGCTGCTGCTGCTACTTTTTCTGTCTAAAACAGAGTGCAATGTCAGTGCTGCAGGCTGTGGATTATGAGGCCGAGGTTTAGAAGTACTGAAATTATTTTGGTGCCTACGCTTAATCAGTTCATTTATCCTGACTGAAGTGTGTTTTACATCACAAGAGGCCCTTCATTATATCACATAATAAGTTGTCTATATAGGGGTGTACTTTCTGTGGTTGTTTCTGCACAGTCACAAGTTAGCCAGTTTCTTTCATGTTGGATGGTCTCTAGTAGGCAGCTAGCCCACAGTGTCTGCATTCCATAAGGGTTGATCATTAGTCATGATGGTATAGTTTCTGCGGCTGTCCTCAGTTGTAGGTAGGGTTGCCAGCTCCCTCTTTGCCACTGGCGGGAGGTTTTTGGGCAGAGCCTGAGAAGGGCGGGGTTTGGGAAGGGACTGCAATGCCATAGAGTCCAATTGCCCAAGTGGCCGTTTTCTCCAGGTGAACTGATCTCTATCGGCTGGAGAACAGTTGTAATAGCAGGAGATCTCCAGCTAGTACCTGGAGGTTGGCAACCTTAGTTGTAGGCCTGGTGGAGAAGCGCTGTCTTTCAGGCCCTGCAGAACTCTTTAGGATCCCGCAGGGCCCTGATGTTACCAGGTAGAGCATTCCACCAGGCCGGGGAACCTCTAGTAGGGCTCCTTCACAGCCTGTCTTCCCCAATGGAAGAACAGGTGGGCCAGAAGTAATGCATGGCTGCCAACATGGGGAAGTGGGGCAACACGGTTCCTCTGTCAGCCATGAAGGAGGCCAACAGCAGGGTCAGAGAAGTAAGAGGAAAGCCCTTTTTCTGGCAGGACTTCATATGGGGCTGCTGGCCAGGCTTGAAGAAGACAGAAGAGAGCTGGAAAGACTTTAACTATGAACACATGAAGCTGCTGTATACTGAATCAGATCCTTGGGCCATCAAAGTCAGCATTGTCTACTCAGACCAGCAGAGGCTCTCCAGGGTCTCAGGCAGAGGTCTTTCACATCACATACTTGCCTAGCCCCTTTAACTGGAGATGCCGGGGATTGAACCTGGGACCTTCTGCATGCCTAGCAGATGCTCTACTACTGAGCCACAGCCCCTCCCCTACCAGGGCCACCCTTTCTATGACTACTGGCAAACACTCTTGTACGAAAACAGTAGCCTAGGGTGACTGCTAGTGCTTGCCATAAAACTGTCTGCTGCATAGTGGCTCAAATACAAAAAAAAAGTGGGATGTAATTCCTTAGGAGAAGGGGCTGGTGACCAGGTCGACGGGCTTGGTTCTCACCAGTGAGGGGTAGTTTTGACTTTCGAGGCAGGATTTGGATGCAGAATGTGGGAATGAGCACAGAAATAGTTGTAGCTCACACATCCTGGTTTCCAGACTGGTTTGGGAAATCACAACAGCAAAAAAAGGGGGGTAGCACAATATGGTGGGGGTGCTATGACTGGTGGTGCATGCTGTGAACATGGTAGCACAAGGGGACTACGATGCATGCTTCTAGTGGACTAGTTAACATCTTACCTTGATGGTGAGGTGAGTCATTCCCCTGGACTGAAAAGAATGCTGCCTTCCTGTGGGCAAGGTCTTCACCTATTCAAGCCCTTGTGCAAGTCTCACAAAAATGTGGCCGCGAAACCATGGTTTGGGAAGCTGAACCATGATATCAATGTTACATTTGAAATGACAACCCATGGTGTTACTTTGTCCTTTGAGGTCACTTGACTACACAGAAGAGAGCTTAAAGAAAGCAGAAAATGATGACCACGTGGGATGATTTCACTGGTAATTTCCTAGAGCACTCCCACATTCAGCCTGGAGACATCTTCATCTCTACCTCCACACTTAGTTGTAAGTTACAGAAAATGATGATCTGGAGATCTGTTCAGTGATCTGCAGCACATATATTTTGTCCATCATGTCAAAAAACAATCTCCAAAAGCATTATGGCTGTAATTATATGGAAGCCACAGATAATTAATGTGAAATAGAAGAGAATATCACAAAGCATAACTGCAGATTTAAAAGAATGGGCCTGGCACTCATCCCTGCTGAGAGCAGCTCATTGATCTCTGAAGAGACAAGCCTTTGGCTTCCTTACTTCATTGTCACGCTCAACCAAAAGGCCTGCACATTTATTAATGCTTTACCAACAGTCCAGCAAGGCTAAATACTCTGGGATAGTGGGATTCCGATTGGAGGTGGGCAAGGAGACGAGTGTAAAACTACTATTTGCTTGTACATCTGGAACACAACCTTGACTTTCAACTCAAAACCTGGTTAGTGCAATCTGGGGCTTGATATCTGAATCAAACTGTTGTGAGGCAAATATTCTTAACAACGAATAACAGATAGTGGACAAATCCACCATTCCAGAAATAGTATTTAGCATCAGCACTCTTCCAGAGAATCTTTCAGCCCATTCCTGAAGGGGGAGGGTGAAGCTCTTTAGGAACCAGCGTGACCCCGCTCCGGTGTAGGTGCCACCTTATCATGGAAAAGATGGCATCTACACCGGCGTGGGGGCAAACACACCAGTATCCGGGTGCCACCGGCCCCCACTGCCAGTGCAGACATGCCAGCAAGGAGCCAGTGTGGTGTAGTGATTAAGAGCGGTGGTTTTGAGTGGTGGACTCTGATCTGGAGAACCGGGTTTGATTCCCCACTCCTCCACATCAGCGGCGGAGGTTAATCTGGTGAACTTAATCTGGTGGATTTGTTTCCCCACTCCTACACATGAAGCCAGCTGAGTGATCTTGGGCTAGTCACAGCTCTCTTAGAGCTCTCTCAGCCCCACCTACCTCACAGGATGTCTGTTGTGGGAAGGAGAAGGGAAGGTGATTGTAAGTCGGTTTAGTTCTTCCTTAAGTGGTAGAGAAAGTTGACATATATAAACCAACTCCTCCTCCTCCTCTTCCTCCTCCTCCTCCTTTCCCCAGAAGGGAAAGCCTGCACCGGCGTGGGGGGCGTTCCTGGGGCTGCAGCTGCCTTTAGGCAGCTTTTGCAGCCCTTTTACCTCTGGAACACCCCCTTGAGTGGCGGCGGGGCTGCACCACCTTTTTCGGTGGCACAGCCTCACTGTTCGCTATGGGGCATTTCTCCTTTTTTACATTTTAAACTTTTATAAAGGGCTTTCCCCCCTCTGTGGCATTCTAAGCCTCAGAGGAGGAGGCATGGCTGTGCCGCTCCTGGCCTCCATGGATCCACTCACCCCTTCAGGAATGGGCTGCCCATCTAGTTTTATGGGCTGATGGCAATGGCAAATTTAGAACCAGTGGTTGGTCATGAACTCTTGTTCTCTCGTTTGCGTGAAGTGAACTGTCAACCTGTAGTTTCTACAGAACTGATCCAATCTCACAACTTCTCTAGAATAATTCCTTATAGGGCCACATTTTTCTGAGAATGTAGAATCCTAAGTATGCTTTCCTGGGAGTAAGCCCCACTGAGTAGGTTTGCTAGGATGCTGAGCAGACCTGCTTAGGATTGCACTTTCAGACAGACATTTAAGGGAACTCTATATTTGGTGTTCAACACCAAATCTTATCAACAGCTGGATTTGTATTCTCAAATGGGGCCTGCCATGTTTCCTTCTTCCCAGAAGGCTTAGGCTCAACTGGAAACCAGCTCCACCCACCAGTACCCGAGCTAATGAAGCCTGCAGCGTATCCTAGAAGAGATACAGAACAGGAACATTAATATCATGCCCTCAAACATCTTTTTTCTCTCCTTTTTGTTTTTGTCATTGTTTCATTGTTGTCTGAAAAAGAGTTGTTAAGAGCTTGACAGCTTACATACTTTTTTGTGATATTTTGATTGGTTTGAATAAAATGTATTAAACCATTTTTTAATTTGAATCATCCTGATATGAAACAGTTAATTTCTTGAATAGTTTTAGTTTTTTTCCCCAGCCAGTGTTCATTCCAAGTATATTTATATTCATGCACACACTTCATATTTTAATACAGATGGTTTCAAGAAAAGTGCAGAGTAGTAAAAAGGGTAAAACTGTTTTAGTACAGAGTTCACACTGGCTAGCAAGTTTTGGGTCAGTCATTGTTGCCAAATTTTATATAAAGTGTTGACACATGAGATATAATTTCTCTTTTGTATCTTGAGTTCCCATAGTATAATATTTCACAAAAAGACCCATTTACATTTGCGGGCAGGAGGTGCCAAACTTTAATTGGCTTTAATTATGTTGCTGTAATTAAGGGCTGAATATTCTCTTCAGTAAACAGTTGTCTTTTGTTTTAAAAGTACTGCAAATCCTGTCTTGCAAATCTTCACTGCAGTGGCTGTGTTAAATCAGAAGATTTAACAACGAACTGAGAATATTCATGTGAAATAATATATGATTAAGGCTCTGGACCCTAATTGGAAAGTAAGTCTGACTTAGATCTATGGTCTGTTTCATATATATCATGAATTGCAGTGACAGACAACTACTTTGTATACAGAAATTATGGGTTTGATGTCTGGGTAGAGTGTAGAATTTTTAATTCAAGTAAACCATCAAAATTCATATAATTACTTATGTGTTTAGCATCCTATATAAGACCTATAAGGACTCACGGGGGATCTCATTTCTCCATTCTTCCCATCTTCTGCTTTACATCCCCCTGTCAGACCCTTCCATTTCTTCTCTCCCAATCACCTCCTGTTCCTCTTCCTGGCATAGTTAGCCTCTCTTTCTCTTATTCTGTCTCCTCTCCCATCTTCAGGTTTTCGGTTTTCCCTTTTTGGCTCTCCCCCTCTCCAGCTTTACCTCATCTCTGTCTTTCCCTCCCTATTTTAACTTTTTAAATTCTGCCTCCCCTCACACATACACACACTATACTAATCATTTCTCCACAATGATGAACCAAAGCAGCTGACATCATTCTCCCCTCTTCTAATTTATCCTCTCCACAACCCTGTGAGGTAGGTTAGGATGAGGGTATGTGACTGGCTTGAGCCTCATGAGTCACCCCATGGGCTTCCACAACACAGTGTGGATTTGAATCTGGGTCTCCCAGATCCTACTCTGAATCTCCAATCCCTACACCACACTTGCTTTCGAGGGGTGGCTACTGTTGAATACTAGCAAGCATCGAGGCCTGGGTGAGCTGTGAGTCATGTGGTAGGGCCTGGTCCCACTGAATCTTCCCTCAAAGGCCAAAAAAGCACTGGAAACGCCCCTGCCCCGATTCCTCCCCCTGCTCTTTTCTAACAGGAATTTGAAGACTGACAATACTGCCGTAGTTGCCTAGCAACAGCCACTGAGGGCATCTGTTTCTTCAAACTTTTATCATTTTGGATTAACCCTGCTGAATGTCTGTTTTTTGTTTTGTTTTTTAAGATTTCTGCAAACCTGGGGCTTTTCTAAGATTTGTAGGAAGATCTGTCGAGTCTGTCCATGGCCTAGTCTCTAGATCAGGAGTGTCAAACATTAGGCCCCTGGAAAGCTCTTATCCAGTCCATTAGCGGTTAAATAAAATACTGAAAGAGTGTAATGGTTTTAAGCATGCTTGTATTTTAAGCAAATGATAAAGTAAAAATACCATTAATGGGCTTTGCCTGTGTCTTCTATAAAGTTTGTATCTCCAGTACCTGGCATTAAATTTTATGGTACATGTGGCCCGGCCCAACCAAGTGACATTTATGTCATGTCCAGCCCTCACAACAAATGAGTTTGACACCCCTGCTCTAGATTTAATTATGAACAGACAGTGCCATGTTGAAAATTTGAGATATTGGTGCAAAACTTTGGCTCAGGATCTTAAAGTTTAATTTTAGGTGCTCGGGCTGCAGCATGCCCTGTGGCAGGATTGATCCATTAGTCAATTGCTCCCCTTTTGGGGTTGAATGTTAGATCACCCATTCAATATGTGACCTATTTGAATGTTCTAAGTATAAAAGATTTATTCTGGACACCAATGGCAATCTTTTGTTTTCCGCCTTCGAGATGTTCTTCTGCTTGAGGTGGCCCTCTCAGCATCTACTAGAGCTCATTTCTTCTCTGTAGTGGCTCCCATCTTGCAGAACAAACTCCCTCAGCAGATGAGGGGGCAACATCTTTAGGAGGCACTACAAGGCCATTTTATTTGCAAGGGTTTTAATGGCATTTAAGCTGCAGGAATTTTTTTTTGGGGGGGGAGGTTAATTGGATTTTAAAAAAATATTCGATATGTTTTTAAGTTTGGGGTCATAAGCCACCTTGAGCCACAAGACAAAGATGGGATGTAAATATTTTAATAAATATATAAATTTATACTAGAGTGTAATGACTCCAGCACAGTCGAGCATTTGTATGGATAGTCAACCAGAAAGTTAAAGTCATGCTGTTTTCATAGCATTTCTAAGCATTTTCAGAAAGCCATTCTGTGCTGCTCTGTAGAAGGATGTTTCCAATTAGCTGTAATTCAACCATCTAAATAAGATTCTTGGGAGGAAAAATCTATTGCTGGCTAACAAAACCATCTGATTTTATTTTGAGCCTCAGAGTTGCTTGAGGGCATGGGTTGTCAGATATACACCTTGCTTTGCCCTATCGATTAAACTTCATCTGATTGAATTTTGGGCTTTATAGGACTAATGAGATCGTCTACCTCTGATGTGTTTTAAAGTAAGAAAGAGGAGCAATAAAGTTCAGCGTCCACAGTTTCTTTTTTATTTTTAAGTAAATCAATGCACTCCAATAATGGGAACTGTGTGGCTCATTACATGTGGGCAACTCTCCAAGCTGTGTCAAATGGAATGCATTTGTCTCCATTAATCCTAGAGTTCAGACCTATAAGCAGCATTCTGTTGAGATACTACCTAAAAAAAGAAAATATTTCTGAGAAAATTGTTGATTTGGGGTACTTGTTAATTACACACAAACAATTATTAATCATAGCGAAGTTATACCCTAATTTCTGGTTCATTAGCAGCAACGTTATCCCTTTTGCTTTTTTTCATACACACAAAAAAATAAGACAACAAATCTGTTCCCTAACTCTCCATTTCAGTGAAGATGCCCAGCATGTCAAAATAAACTCTGCCATAGCATCAGCAGCTGGGGAGGATTTTAAAATAATGCGGCTAGACCTGCAACTATATTGTGGTTCCCCTATAGGAAATGTTTGTGCTGATCTTTTTACGCCCAGATCAAGAGTTGACTTCTTAGGAAGGCCGTTTTCCAAGGTCACAACATGCCATATCCTAGACAACCTTACAGGTACAGCAGCAGGAAATATATTTAGTAGGAAAAGACTCATCTCACTTGAGGAGGGATTTGTCCTTCCTGTTGCTTATGCTCTTGGGCAGCAGCACTAGAAAAAGGGAAGTCCAACCATGCCCCTTGCATATGGGCTGTTAACAGTACTGAAGTTCTGACCAACTAGGGACAGACACAAGCAGTTCATCCTTTGGTATCCTTTGGTAATAGCCTGTATTTTTGCAAAGATACAGACGTTATCACTGGGTTCAAAGTTTAGTCAAAGGACCAGATTGTAGTTTCAGGAACACACAGTTAGTTCTCGGCAACGACAACTTCTGAAGTACTCCATCTCTAGAAGGAGGTTTTTGGCAGTGAACAGAACATTGTTTTAAGTATGTAGTGCAGATATCTTCAAAATGTGCAATTCAAGTACCACCTAATCAGAAGTAAACACTTTTGATTTGGATCAACAGGACACAAAAGAACCTATACGCTTCAGGGAAAAGTGATATCTGACTATATGAAAATTCATATATTTGTATGCCCCAAATGTCTTGCCTCCTGTAACTTGTGAGCCTCCCCCTCCTCCCCACGATGATTGGCTTCTGTGATGTCATGGAATGTTCATGAACATTCTAACTGTTGATGAGGAAGTCTCTGTCATTTGTTATTTAGCAGCACACTTGTTTGTCTGTGTGAGTTATCAGGAACACATATGAAAGACCTAATCTAATTTACTACCAGTTCACTTCCTTGTTGGGCACAATTAAAGATGCTGCTAGCCTTATACAATCTGGGACCAAAGTACTTAAAAGACTTCCCATCCGACACAAGCCTGCCCACCAGCTAAGATCACCAACCAGGGTGCCGTTCTGGGTTCACCCCCTTTTGGTGAATATCAGAATGAGGGCTTTTTCTGCTGGGTTTCCCATCTGTGGAACTCCCTCCACAGAAATTTGTCTGCACCAGATTAACTGAGCTTTAGACTGTGATAGAGTTACCAACTTTGGGTTTGGAAATTCCAGGAGATTTGAGGGTGAAGCCTGAGGAGAAGGGAGTTTGGGGAGAGGAGGGACCCCAGTGAAATATAACGCCATAGAGTCCACCCTCCAAAGCTGCCATTTTCTCCAGAGGAACTGATCTTTGCAGTGTGGAGATCAACTGTAATTCTGGAAGCTCTTCAGGCCCCACCTGGAGGTTATCAAGCCTAGGCAACAAGCACCTCAGTCAAGAATATTGTCTTCTGTTTATTTTTAAAATGTATTATTATCAGTTATGTAAGGTGTGGTCACTTTTAGTTTTGGGTTTATTTATGCTTTTTTCTATTGATTTGTTTTATCGTTTTCCTTTTTAACATTCAAAGCTACCTAGTGAGTAGTAATACTGGTAGACTATAAGCAACTTAAATGATAATAAATACTGCTAAGGAAATACAATTTATATTGAACTAGTGCAAACATTCAGACAGATGATACGAACAAGAGTGGCTGTGTGCTGTTGGAAATACAAGGACTGAAGTTTAAAGAGTTGAGAGACTGGAGCAGTCAAGAAAGTAGGGGAGGATAAATTACTTTCTCTGCTGCCTCTACTGCTCAAAATATGCCTTCTACACAAACTGGTTATTAAGAAAATCTGATTTCAGTCTTCCATCTCACAATTAAATTTTACAACCGGCATGGGAACCATACCATTGGAGGGGGAAATACAGTTGAAATATTGTCCTGCAAGAAAATAGAATAGTATAGCTTTGGTAGAAAGCAAAAGAAACCCCTGCAGAGTCCCTCGATCTCCCCCACCCCAGCAAGCGTGCCCTCTTCCTTCATGCATGAACATTCTAGTTGGCAGCACTTGCTTGCCAACCTGTATGGGCAGGTGTTTATCACTCTACTTGAAATTGAGCTGACATTAGAAACTGACATCATTAATTTTTAAGACCAGCTGCGCTCAGGGAAACCTCTGGCCTTTTGGCATGGCCAAATAGACCTTTTAAGGCGACATTGTAACAACATTACCTTAATATAGAGGAGTCTTTGAAGTCTCAGCATCTTTTTGAGACACCAAAAGTGTTCACAATGTGTGCAGTTCCAAACGTTACCCAAGGGAACGCCCATCTCATTTAGAGCCGTTGCGAATGCTTAATGTTACATATTAGAAAAACTAATTCTCAACACAACAGTGCCATTTCCTTTTTAATAATGCAAGCAGGATTTTGGTTTGTTTGCTTCCCCCTCCTCAGAAGTCGCTTGGAAGAAAAAGCCATCCATCATTATTTCTTATTGCCTACGGAAAGCATAAAATATTTATGTAATGGCTATTTTTAAATTATTAATATTGTTTATTCTCTTAATTTAAGAGCTTCAGCCAGCTTGACAGCTAAAGCACTAAGGGCAGGTGCTACTGTATATTACACAATATTATTTAGGGAAAGGGGGTCATGGTTCAGTAGGCGAGCCCCTGCTTTGCATGAAAAACGTCCCAAGTTAAGTTCCTGACATTTCCAGCAAAAGCAAGGAGGAAATGCTAAGAAAGACCTCTCTGTACCAGGGAATTGCTAACATTCAGAACAAGCAGTACTGACCTAGATGGACCCGTTCACAGGAAGGGAAATGTAGGTCGTTTATGCATGGGAGTTTTACCTGAGGTTTGTTGCTCACTGGGCCCACACTTTCCTGTTGGAAATCTATGCACCAGTAGTCTCCAAGCTCAAATCAAGTCCCCACCCCTTTAAATGCTGCTTTGTTGGCAACCCTAACAGGAAGGGAAAAGAGTTTGTTGTGGAGAGAGGGGGCTGGAAAGGAGGATTAAAAATCAACAACACCTGACCCTTTAGGTTCTCAGCCAACTTGGCATGGGGGGGGGGGGCTGAGCCCTAAGCAGCAGGATACAATGGGATGGTCAAGGGCAGCTGAGATACAAGCCTATGAATGGGGAAAACGGGAATGCCTAAACTCTCTGAAATCCATTCCTTTTGAACTGTTCTTGGGCTTTGGGCAGTGGCAGACCTACATTTTTGGGGCCCTGAAGCTTGAACTGTTACGGGGGGCCCTTTGCAACCACCAACAATAGAGTAACATCCAACAAGGTCCAAAGGGCCTTGCTGCCCTTGCAAGGACCTCGAAGTTCAAATGGTGGAGAACAGGGTGGTGGGGTGGAGTCCTTGAAAATGGGCCATACAGTGATGAAATAAAACTACAGAACTATTAAGCCATGCACCAACAAAGGATCTGATAATCCAGCTGCCAAAATGTAGGCTGTGAATGGAATCTGGCGGGCTCAGTGAGCCCATACAGCTGGGGGTTTGGGCCTTGCAAGCCCCTGAGAAAATATGGAAATTTAACTAATTACAGGGACACTTTGAGGCCATATGAAATGGTATTAGAGCATATTCTAAAGTCAATATTAAGTACTTCAACCCATTGGCTTATGATTCTATCACTTAAAAAACTCCATCGATTTTGTTGAGAAATTCACTCATTAAAAATGTTTGCTTCAGGGGGCCCCTCCGGGATTAGGGGCCATTAAATTTAAGCTTCATTAGTTTCACAGTAGATCTGCCTCTGGCTTCGGGTTGAATTTGAAAGGATGGTCTTACTACACAAGCTGTTGGTATTTCTCAGGGCAGATTGAAGAAGATTGGCATTTAGACTAAAAAGGAAGAAAAATCTCCTAGTGGCTTTAGAAGAAATAGAATTGTTTTTTACACCTCGCTTTTCTCTACCTTAAGGAGTCTCAAAGCGGCTTATAACTGCCTTCTCTTCCCCCCACAACAGGCACCTTGCGAGGCAGGTGGGGGCTGAGAGAGTTCGGAGAGAACTGTGTCTAGCCCAAGGTCACCCAGCAGGCTTCATGGAAAGGAGTGGAGAATCAAACCCAGTACTCCAGATTAGAGTCCGCTGCTGTTAACCACTACATCACACTAGTTGCTTTAATCCCAAGATTATTTACCCTGTACGCTTAAAACCAGGTATTTCAGCCTGACAGGTTTGTAAACTGGGCTGCTGAAACAACCACATTCTGTTTAGCATTACATTTCTAGTGACTTGCCCGCAGTAACTTCCATGAGCGCAGATCTAACCAGCACTTCTTTTGAAAACAGGTATGTTGTAATTCTTGCAACATATCTAATATGACACTAGGTGTTGCTACAGTGCTAACAACTCTATAGCAACACGTAGTTTTTTTTTAAATAGTCATAAAGAAACAGGGAACAGGCCCTTGAAAACATACCACACCCTCATTAGCACATTATCTTGATACTTACAGGACAATGATTAGCACATTACCTTTGATACTTTTTGCAGGACAATGATTCAGCTCAACCCAACCCCTTTCTGACTATATATCACTGTTCCTACACACTTGACACTGAGAGACGCTGTCCTTCAGTGTTACTCCTCTGAAGATGCCTGCCACAGCTGCTGGCGAAACGTCAGGAAAGAAAATACCAAGACCATGGTTACACAGGCCGGATAACCTACAAGAACCAATCCCATTTTTCACTCATTCTTGAAGATAGAGGTGAACAAACCATTCTAAAATGTCCTTTGTACCTATCTCTGGTGGTATAGTTCCCATGCCACTCCTTCATCACTAGAGGAATCTGTAAAATCTTCCATCATTGGGAATCCTCTGTAGTAGGGTTGCCAACAGCCTGGAGAAAAAAGATGCTTAATGGGATGTTATTTACCTCAGATGATGTTATTTAGTTCCATGCTATGGAACTAAGGGGACAGGAGAGACCACCGATACACATGAAGCTGCCTTCTACTGAATGAGACCCTTGGGTCCATCAAAGTCAGTATTATCTACTCAGACCGGCAGTGGCTCTTGGGGGTCTCAGGCAGAGGTCAGAAACAGACTGGCAGCCAATGAAGCTGTTTCACAATGGGCAACATATGTTACTGGCGTAGGGTTGCTACGCCCCCCCTCTCCTCCAGCTACGGGAGCTTTGTGGGGCCGCGGCGCACAATGCGTGTGCGCACCTGGCACAGCACATGAGCACACCCCGCGCGACATGCCTTTGTCACTTCCGGGTGCAGATGCTCTAGTGATCTCGGCCGAAACTCTATGGTTTCCATAGCAACACGTTTTTTAAAAATAGTCATAAAGAAACAGTTTCCATAGAGTTTTAGCGGAGGTTGCCAGAGCGTCCACGTCTCTTCCGAGTAAACCCAAAAGTGACATGCGTGCATGTGCACACACTGCCCGCTGGCCCTCAGCTGGTCGGCAGGCAGCCTGGTGGATTGGTGGGATTTTACCTGCCACCACCAGGCACTTGGCAACCCTACCTCCAGCGGAAGGTTTTTGAGGCAGAGCTGAGGCAGGGATTGCATGCACACGGCCACATGGACACAATCACATCACTTCCGGTTTACACCCGGAAGTGCTGCATCACAAAAGGCCTTTTACCACTTAAACTGGGAGTGTGGCGATGTGGTGCTTCCAGGTGTAAACTGGAAGTGACACGATCGCGTTGGTGCGGCTGCACACTAGGGTTGCCAGGTCCCTCTTTGCCACCGGTGGGAGATTTTTGGGGCAGAGCCTGAAGAGGGAGGAGTTTGGAGAAGGGAGGGAATTCAATGCCATAGAGTTCAATTGCCAAAGCAGCCATTTTCTCCAGGTGAACTGATCTCTATTGGCTGGAGATCAGTTGTAATAGCAGGAGATCTCCAGCTACTAACTGGCAGTTTAAACAATAATAACAGCACGGTGCCTCAGTAGTAACAATATTTACTAACACAAATATAGAAAGTGTATCTTCATAAACAAAATATTTCCAATATTCATAATACAATGGAATGGAAAACTTATCAAAGAAATAACCCTTTCTTTTCTTTTTCCAGAGCCTTGGTTGCTTCACCAGAAGGATTCCAATTCCAAAAAGAAGAACACTTCTACAGTATGCAAAATTCAGTCCTTGAAAAGACTCGGAAGAGACGTGGACGCTCTGGCAACCTCCGCTAAAACTCCGCTAAATCATCAACTGATGAAGCATTAATTGTGAAACGAACACCAATCCGGAGGTGCCGTTTTGTCTTTTCAAGGACTGAATTTTGCATACTGTAGAAGTGTTCAGTAGGAAATCTCACTCCATTTGCCTTGACCAATTAAACCTACTTAAAACAATGCGAATGTAACCTAATCATTAGGAACACAATTTCAAAAGCTAAAAATAGTGCTGGATGAACTGTTTGTGGGTGTGTTTTTATAATACAGGCATTTTAAGAAGAAGAGTTGATTTTTATACCACCTTTTCTACCAATTTTTGTACCAGGAGAATCAAACCGGCTTACAATCACCTTCCCTTCACCTCCCCACAACAGACACCCTGTGAGGTAGGTGGGGCTGAGAGAATGTGATTAGCCCAAGGTCACCCTGGAGTCACCCAGCTGGTTTCATGTGGAAGAGTGGGGAAACAAATCCAGTTCACCAGATTAGCCTCCACCGCTGATGTGGAGGAGTGGGGAATCAACCCTGGTTCTCCAGATCAGAGTCCACCGCTCCAAACTACCGCTCTTAACCACTACACCATGCTGGCTGAAGTCGCAAACGGAAAGTATGTGATGCTGAAGATTCTTGCAAAACTGTGTAACATCTCCAGATAGTTATTTATGTTGTGTGTCTGTAACAGTTGTCAGTTTACAACTTTCCTTGTAGTTTTAAAATCACCATAAACTGGGAGATCATATAGCTGTGGCTTCTCCTGGCCATATTTCCTCAGGCTTTTGCTCCGGTTCTTCTCTTGCCTGTTGTAGCCAGCAGGACTCTGCTATGCTGCATATCTGGCAGAGGAAAGATCGAGGTCTAGATCAGAGTTCCCCAACATGGTGCCGTCCAACACCTTTTCTGGTGTCCGACAAGTGTTTTTAGGAATGGGCGGAAGAGATTCTGATTGATTACTGGAGATGTGATTGGCTATGCAGTTTTTTTTTAAAAAAAATGTTGCTTTGCAGCAGCTGCAGCCACAGCACAAGGTTACTGAAGTTAAGCTGTGGCAATCATTGTGTGGCTGACTCCACTTGTGGCAGCCATTTTGTGGCAGCCATTTTATTCCTGCGCCCACCATGCCATGCCAGAATTTCAAATGTGCCCAATGGCTCAAAAAGGTTGGGGATGGATGGAGGGGGAGAGTGGAAAACTCACAGCTGCCTCATCTTACTCATTTTAAAGGTCCAGGAGGTATGTGACTTCTACTGAAGCAGACCATTGGTCTAACTGGATTGGTATTGTCTAATCCGACTGGCAGCTGCTGCTCAGGTTCTCAAGCAGAGGTCTTCAATGTCACCTACTATGTGATATGTTTAACTGGAGATGCCAGGGATTGAACTTGGGACCTTCTGCATGCAAAGCAGATCCTCTACCACTGAGGCACAGACCTTTCTGTTCCAAATGAGAAAACATAAGAACATAAGAAAGGCCATGCTGGATCAGTCCAAGGTCCATCAAGTCCAGCAGTCTGTTCACACAGTGGCCAACCAGGTGCCTCTAGGAAGCCCACAAACAAGACGACTGCGGCAGCAACTGCCTGTGTTCCAAATCACCTAATATAATAGGCATGTTCCTCTGATCCTGAAGAGAATAGGTATGCATCATGACTAGTATCCATTTTTACTAGTAGCCATGAATACCCCTCTCCTCCAAGAACATGTCCACTCCCCTCTTAAAGCCTTCCACTTTACTAGAAGATTAAAGTTTATAAGGAGGTCTTTTTAGTGTTTCGTAAAACCTCCTAGTTGTGTTAGTACAATCCTTGCACAAGGATGTCCATGAAAATAGCTTCGTGCAGGAATCACAAGTGAACCTAGAAGAGCTCAGAAACACAGTTGTAAACCAGTTTCATACATATAACTCCCTCATGGGAAACCATGGCAATATAGATATAGACAGCCTGTGTGGTGTGGTGGTTAAAAGCAGTGGATGTTAATCCCGAGAACCGGGATTGATTCCCCACTCCTCCACATGAAGAGTGCTGGGTGACCTTGGGCCAGTCACAATTCTCTCAGAACTCTCTCAGCCCCACGTACCTGACAAGGTGCCTGTTGTGGGGAGAGGAAGGGAAGGTGATTAGCTACTTTGAGCCTTCTTAAGGTAGGATATAAAGCAGGATATAAAAACCAACTCTTCTTCTTCTTCTTCTAGATGTCTAGCTGAGTTCTCAGCACCTACACAAAAAAATGACTCCTGTGAACTGGTGAGAACTGAAATGGTTTAAGGATGCTGAGTGGTTGTCAGTTGTGTCCTGAGATCCAGTCATGTACGTCTTTTTAAAGTACTGTCTGCTTCCGGATCAACCTGAACATCTTCAGAAGCCTGCTCCACTTCTCCCCACCTCAGAAGTAAGGCTGGTGACAACTAGGAAGAGGTCCTGATAGTGCCACCTCTGGAAGATTGTCACCACTGCTGATATAATCCAAACATCAGGTGAAGATTATTTTTTCTTCAGCTTCTGGTACATTGGCACCTTAATTATTCTCTCCGTTCAGTAGTAGCACCCAGTGATATATAGTGGTTAAAATGTCAGACTGGGATCTGGGAGACCCAGGTTTGAATCCCCCCTCCTCCATGAAGCTTGCTAGGGTACCTTGCTAGGTGACACTGTCCCTGCCTAGCCTACTTCGCAGGGTTGTTGTGAAGATAAGTGGAGGAGAGATGAGAACAATGTAAGCCACTTTGGGTCCCGATTAACACATAAAGAAAGAAAGAAATAGTGAGAATTCAATCTGGCAAGGCAGTTCCATTCCTCTACCAAAGCAGAATTTGGCAGCAATCCTCTTCTGCCCAACAGGTGCAATTCATAGATAGGCCTGTGCTGGAGGTTTTTTGAAACTGTAAAATCATCGTCTGTGTTTTCTCAGTGGTCGGGAATGTCAAATGATCAATGTACTCAGCAAAGTGTCCTTTAATTAAGGGATGATGGATGATTCCAAGATCTATTCTTTCACCTAACATTTGGTCCCAAAGGTTCGTTTCCAATCCTTAAATGCAACGCTAAAAAACATGATACAGCAAAAACAAATCATGAATGATTTATGGCGAGGGCTTTTTTGGTATTGTGTTCTGGGAAGGCAGCAAGAAAGCTGGATGATGCATTTCTGGAAAATAACCCACCGAAGCAAGTATAAGCGCAGGCCAAATATATCATTTCTGAGCATTCTTTAGATACCTATTAGGGCCGTCAGCCAATTAAAGCTGCTTCGATGGCTGACATCTTGCAAAGGGAGTGTGAGGTTGTGGCTCACTTCTGTTTAGGTGGGGGCTTCCATAACTTGCCTCCCAGGGCTCAGTTCTCATGGAAACGGATATGCGGACACAGAGAAGCAGAGGCTCCAGGCAGACGAGGCGTGCTGTTCCTTAGGACAAACTCGGCAGAGGAAGGATGAAAACTGCATCCCCCAAACCGGTTATGTTTGTAACCTGATGAAGAGAGTCGTCTGCGGCGTCTACACTTAGTTGGATGCTGTGCTAACGTAGTGCCACAGCAGCCATTTGACAATGGATTGGCTTATCCTCACAGGAAAATCCAGTTGTGAATCACAGCAGCAGCACAGTGACGGAGTAATAGGGTTGCCAGGTCCCTCTTTGTTACTGGTGGGCGGTTTTGGGGGGTGGTGCCTGAGGAGGGGTTTGGGGAGGGGAGGGACTTCAATGCCATAGAGTCCAACTGCCAAAGCAGCCCTTTTCTCCAGGTGAACTGATCTCTATCGGCTGGAGATCAGTTGTAATAGCAGGAGATCTCCAGCTAGTATACAGTCATCCCCAGTGATGTGTGGGTGCCAGCTGACATTGCAGCTTTGCTCTCTGTGCAGAGGCCTGGCCTTAGGTGTTTCTTTCTGTTTCGTCCCGATTGATTTGCATGTTACAAAGTACAAGTTTCCCCCACGTGAATTTTCTTTTTTTTAATATAATTTTTATTGATTTTTAAAATATATAAACCACTATTTAACATCAATTAAAAAGATAAACCATAATAGTGAAAAGAAAACCAAAAGTTATTGTCGGAAATATAAGTGAATTAACTAATGCGTTGACTTCCCCATCACCTCCTTCTACCTCAGAATAAGATTGTACATTCTGTCGTTAATTATTTTCTGATCCTAATATTATCATTACCTCCACGTTGCCTTTAAATACTTAATAATATTTCTAGTTTTTCTTTCAGTCAATATTACATTATGGATCAGATGAATTTTCTTCAGACAGTTTCGAACTGAGCGAGTTTGCTGAGAGTCAGTTAAGCACAGACTGCGCTTGAAGCAGCCAGTTGGAGCGGAGAGCTGGTCTGGGGAGGATTTTCTCCTCAGGTGTTTAAATCAAAGGGACACTCTATTTAGTCATGGAAGGTTTTGCATTGGATTTGCCACTCTATCGATGCGCATTTTCCCCATCTGAATTCTCAAAACTCTGCATGGCGGCTTATTGTTGAGTTTCGAGAATATGGATGGGGGAAAAGGGCATCTAAAGAGTGGCAAATCCAATGCAAAACCTTCCACGAAAGTTGTCTGATCAAGATGGGGTCAGCAACTGGTTATTAACGAGGACGATATCGCCAAGCGTGGAGAGTGACTCCTAATAATTAAAGCGGGAAACAGCTCTGAAGGAAAGAGTGATCTCTAAACCAGAGAGGGAAACCCCTCTTGTGAAGCGAGAGATCCCCTCAAGGGTTTAGGAGAAATATCTCTGGGAGTCAAGAGTGATCCCAGTCCAGGTTAAGGAATAAACTGGTGAAGTGGGGTGTTTTTTTTTTTTTTTTACAGTTCCTAACTCCTAAAAACTGAACAAACACTGTGTTGAAGTAAATGCTGAATGAAAACCAAACAGAAACCTTCAACCAAAAGAGAGCCCTCTCAGTGTGGAACCAAGCGTCAAGCAGTTATGTGAAACTTAGTAGTGCCATCTGAAACAACAAAATAGCTCTTGTACACACATACACACATACACATATACATATATATGAAGCGCCTGTTCTTTATTTGTCTGTGACCAGCCAAATACCTTTTCTGAAACTTAGTCTGCCTGTTTTCAACCATTTTAAGCACTGTTTTAAATTTTTACCTCACAAAGCCTCTTGTGTGCCATCAATTTCTGACGGCCTCATTATTTTTGAAAAACCAATCTCTCCCTCAATCCGTGACAGCCATCCTTGGTATTCAACGAAGAACGGGGAATAATCCTGATCCTGGTCCATGCATTCTACAACGATCCGTGAACCACCTTGTCTGCAGCTAGTTGCTTGATGGATTTAAATGAACATTTGGAATTCAATACTTGACTTAAGGTTAAGCTTAGACGTTTTCATAAAGAGAAGAAGTTTTCTTTAATGAGAAAGGAGAGGTTAGGAATGCCTGTGCAGCACGGTGGCTGAGTATCTGCCCCTCTTTCCAGGTTCTGCTCAAAAAATCCAGATCCTTCCTGAGATACAAGTCAAAAGGCGCTTGGCCTTCGGCTCTTAGCCTATGGCACTCAGCCTGTGTGTAAGCTCTAGCCCTGCAGCAAACCCATAAACAGATTCCAGCAGACGGCAGGTCCACGAAAGCAGTTTTATTGGTTATAATCGACAGGTTTCAGAAGCCATATTCAGAAGGACACTAGTAAGGGGCAAAGGTAAGGCACAGGCATATATGGAAGAGCAAAAGGAGATAACTGGTAACCCAGGCAACCCCCCTCCCAGAGGCAGGAAGGAGTACTTGGCAAGGAAGGAGTACTTGGCATTTCCCACAGTATGGGAATCTATGAAGACTAAACACGGGGCACAGACTGGCCTTGGACAGATTAGCACAACAGCACCTGGAGGCAGCTCAATCACGCATACCATCCTCATGGCTTGCTCCTGACACTGTGACCCTATTGACCCAGACCAGCAGGAACAATACCAGCTAGAGATGAGAATTTAAGTATCAGTAACGAAAGACTTAAGAGCCCCGTGGAGCAGAGTGGTCAGCTGCAGTACTGCAGTCCAAGCTCTGCTCACAACCTGAGCTCAATCCCAACAGAAGTTGGTTTCAGGTAGCCGGCTCAAGGTTGACTCAGCCTTCCAACCTTCCCAGGTTGGTAAAATGAGTACCCAGCTTGCTGGGGGTAAAGGGAAGATGACTGGGGAAGGCACTGGCAAACCACCCCGTAAACAAAGTTTGCTTTGGAAATGTCAGGATGTGACATCACCCCATGGGTCAGGAATGACCCGATGCTTGCACAGGGGACCTTTACCTTTACTTAACTAAAGACTTGATTATTGGAGGCTTTTTTCACTAACTGGAAAATGTGGGGTATTTCTTATTGCTGTAACACACCAGCTCAAAAGATGGCATAAAATAAAGATATATATTTGGCAATTATTTGGAAGCTGCAGGCTTATATATTGATATTGTTTACATGTAAATTTATATTCATTTAGAAATTTATATCCTGCTTTTCTCTTCAGTGGGGACCCAGAACACCTTATAACACCATTCTCTATTCTTCCATTTTATCCTCCTCACAAGAACAATCCTGTGAAGTTGGTTAGGCTGAGAGAGAATGCCTGGCCCCAGGTCAATGAATTCGCTTCCATAACAGAGTTTGGATTTAGATTTGGGTTTCCCAGATAATAGTTAGAGACTCTAACCATTACACTATACTGGGCTGGCTAGGGTTGCCGCCAACTCCCACTTGGGAAATACATGGTGATTTTGGGAATGGAGCCTACGAAGGGTGGGGCTTGAGGAGGGAAGGGATCTCAGTGGGGCATGATACAGTAGAGTCCAAAGTAGCCATTTTCTCCAGGGGAACTGTCATCTGGAGATCAATTGTAATCCTGGGAGATCTTTAGCCCCCACCTGGAGGCTGGCAACCCTAGGGCTCGCCAGACCAGACAATGAAGCCTACAGTACACAGCAGGTGTTGAAACATACAGTGCAAAGAGGTCTTTGTGCTTCTTGGGTAAATTATGCCCTGTTCATTCTTGTGATTCTACTTTGGTGGTCTCCTGGGGAACGTTAGATTTCTGAGACTGATTGGCAGACACCTTCTGGTCTCCTGTGGCCATAAGTGGATATTGTGAAGAGAAGTCTCTGTCTCTAAGGGGACAGTTGTCCTTGGTCCTTCTCATGTTCCCATTATGATGTCCAGACCTACTTCAAGACTGGACCATTACACTTTTGTGTGGCTATATTGTTAGAAGAAAAGCCTACCACCTTTCTAAAACGGCATAGAGAAGGGAAGAAGTGGAATTGAGTCTCTTTAAAAACCCATAATCCTGAATATTTTGCACCTCCAATGAAGATAATATTAATCTGAGATCAAGGCACTAATTAGCTCATCGCACCAACTATAACAACTAATTAATGTTTATAGACCTTACAACGGTCACAAAGCATTAAGCATTCTTTGTCAAGTATGTTTAGGAGTACAGCTTTAAATGCCTTAAATATATTCGCTAGTGAAAGTATCTCATTTGTTTTGCTTTACAAATCAGTGCAATATATTTGTAGGTTTTGGATCACAGTAATTTTCAAGATATTGCAACAATCTGTAGACTTCAATGCCATAGAGTCCAATTGCCGAAGCGGCCATTTTCTCCAGGTGAACTGATCTCTATTGGCTGGAGATCAATTGTAATAGCAGGAGATCTCCAGGTAGTACCTGGAGGTTGACAACCCTAGTCTTATGGTCTGCCATTTATAAGGTTAGTTGTAATTAAACAGAAGACTAAAGAACAACAGTGGGGTGGGGGGACACACACACATAAACCATCAACAAAATTCACACTATTTTCTTCTTGCACATTTGTTGCAAAGAACCCCATGTTGATTCTATTAAGAGGGTACCAGATATAGTACCTGAGAAACAGTGTGTTGGATATTTGAAACTTACTCGAGGAAATCTTTAAAGAAAGCCAGTACGAGAATTGTCAGAGTAGTTTATTCAAAAGCATGGCACAGAGCCAATGAAAACAATGAAAAGAAACCCAAGGAGGTTTCCTGAGATTTATTGCTTCAAGAAGTTTAGCGCGCCTTTCATATTGGTGACTAAAGTTGTGGCTGGGCTTTATTGCACAGTAATCACACTGCAGTGAAAATAGCTGATATCACAATAAATAACAACCTTTGCTAGCATGTAATAGCGAAGTCCCCCCACCCATTAATAAACCTAAGCCAGAATTTTATGGAAATAATTTCCACTGTAAAATCAGTGTCTGTTTAATGTTACATTTTTTGAGGACAGACACAAGCAAATACCCACTGCATCTCACCACTTTCCTTTGTGGTTGCTGCCAAGCAGAGAAATGTACATTTGTGTAATGACTGCGTTAGTCCAGTTTGACTTGGCGTAATGAAAACCAGCTTTTCAATGTGGCAAACTGGTTCAGGAAAATAGTTTGCTGTGTTATGACATCTGCCATAGTGAGTGACTTAGTAGCTATTTGTTCATTTGGTAGCACCACAGTGGGGTGGCACAGGCTACTCCTATGATTCATGGCCACATGACTATCTTTTGTGTGTGTGTGTAAAGTGCTGTCAAGTCACAGCCGACTTATGGCGACCCCTTTTGGGGTTTTCATGGCAAGAGACTAACAGAGGTGGTTTGCCAGTGCCTTCCTCTGCACAGCAACCCTGGTGTTCCTTGGTGGTCTCCTGTCCAAATACTAACCAGGGCTGACCCTGTTTAGCTTCTGAGATCTGATGAGATTGGCCTTTATACCATGCTGCCTTCCCTCCCAACTGTCTTTTACGAAATACTTACGCTACAGAACTGGTTATAATAAAAAAAAAAAACTGTAGTGATGTTCTCAAAATATACTTTCTGCAATTGATTTTTCAAGATCAAGCAGCAAGAAGCCTAGAAAAGTGGAGGGTACACTGAAGGTAAGTGCTTGACACAACTATAGGAAGAGCAAATGTGTGAACGGCTCTGTTGTAGCTCACCAGGTCAAATGAAGTCACTGAAAAGGAGCACCACCAGAACCAGAGTTTACAGGATCTAGTACACCAAGGAAGGAGGCCATTTTGGATGTTTTGCTTACAGTATTTATTCCTTTTTTGCTACATTGCAGAGGTGGACTAGTCTACATATTCATAAATATCCCAAGGTGTTTGTGAGCTACCATAAGTGTGACATTATCAGAGCAGATAATGTTTGAGCTCATGAACACCTACATATCCTAGGGTTGCCAGGTCCCTCTTCACCACTGGCAGGAGGCTTTTGGGACAGAGTCTGAGGAGGGCGGGGTTTGGGGAGGGGGGACTTCAATGCCATAGAATCCAATTGCCAAAGTGGCTATTTTCTCCAGGTAAACTGATCTCTGTCGGCTGGAGATCACTTGTAATAACAGGAGCTCTCCAGCTAGTACCTGGAGGTTGGCAATGCTAATATATACACAATACCACATGTACTGGGAACTCATCTAGTCAAGGGGTGGGACTAGTTCTTACATTCAGGGATTAATCTGTTGAATGCACTCTGGCATTTAAAAGGTTTTGTGCCTATGAAAATCCCTATTCTCAACACTGCAAGTTTCACCTAGCATTTCTGATATATATTTTTCAAAGCAGATGGTCTTGAAATCTTTGTAGTACATAAATGTCATTACATTCAAATTCCTGCTTATCTATAAAGCTCTCTATGGTGGCCTTGGACTCATTCTGTCTCTGCGCCTCAGTTTACTATGAGAATCAATGATACAAGCATTCTGTGTTTTGTATATAAACCAGTACTATAAAATGATTAACAGTGCATTCCTGAGCAGAATGATATGAACACGGATATGAACATAAATAAGCGTCTGAACAAGTATCCCCACGTGCAGTGTGATGTGCTTACCCCACTAACAGATTGTTTGATGTAGATGTGGACAGTCCTACCTTGAATCATCAGTTGTAACACAGACCCTAAAGTAGGGTCAGGAACAGTGTGTTTAGTACTGGGACCATTAATAGAGCATCTTTATCAGCAACTTGCTTAAGCACCCAATTACTTAGCAGTATTTGAACTAGGTGTATGGTCTGTGGACTAATCCTAAGACTTAACACAACAGTAAATAAACCTTCAGTTTGCAAGATCTGAGCATGGCTGTTAACAATAGGATATTTTGGAAGACATTGATTTATAGGGTCACCATGAGTCGGAAGTGACTTGATAGCACTTACCCCACACACAAATAAACCTATTGAGAGATATTTTATTTATTAATTTAAAACATTTTAATCCTGCCTTTTCACTCAGTTAGGACCTTCAAGGCAGCAACCAGTTAAAAAGACATTAAAAACCAAAATTAAAAACAATGCACATATATATATACCGTAATAACAATTAAAAATAAGCAGCAAGGAGGGTTATTGAGAGAATGCCAAACAAAACAAAATGGTCTTCATCAACAGGCAGAATGCAATGACAGAGACAGACATATCCCCCTGGGAAGGGAGCTCCAAGATTCAGGTGCCATGACCAAAAAGGACCTTTCTTGGGTTGCCACCCATCTAGTTTCAAATAGCCACAATCCATGGGGTGGAGCCCCCAGTGGTCTCGTAAGTTCATATGGAAGTAGTAGTGGTTAAGAGTGTCAAACTAGTGTTTGGAAGATAGGTTTAAATCTCCCCTCATGCCATGGAAGCTCACTGGGTGAATTTGGGCCATTCACGTACTCTCAGAAAGCTGATAGGAAGAAAGCTGATAGGAAGAAAATAGATTCCTTTGAAAGGTGGTGTTGGAGGAGAGTGTTACGGATTCCATGAACTGCCAAAAAAACAAATCAGTGGGTTATAGATCAAATCAAGCCTGAACTGACCCTACAAGCTAAAATGACTAAACTGAGGCTGTCGTATTTCGGTCACGTCATGAGACGACAAGAGTCACTGGAAAAGACAGTCATGCTAGGAAAAATTGAGGGCAGCAGGAAAAGAGGAAGACCCAACAAGAGATGGATTGACTCAATAAAGGAAGCCACAGCCTTCAATTTGCAAGATCTGAGCAAGGCTGTCAAAGACAGGACATTTTGGAGGACTTTCATTCATAGGGTCGCCATGAGTCGGAAGCGACTTGACGGCATTTAACACACACACGTACTCTCAGCCTAACCTACTCTCAGCCTAACAAGGCCATTATGGGGATAAAATGGAGGAGAGGAGAATGATGTAAGATGCTTTGGAAGAAAGGCAGGGTATAAATGAATCAAATAAATAAGGGAATAAAGGTATGCTCATCCCAAAATGTATAGGGCTTTAAAGGCCATTACCAGCATCTTGGATTGGATCAGTGGTTCCCAAAGTGGGCAATATCATCCCCTGGGGGGCGGTGGGGTTACCTAAGGGGGCACTAAGAGGCAAGGGGGCATCAGGGGGGTGCTAGAGGTTGGCCCCCTCAACTGTGTTGTTGGATAGGGTAGGGGGCGGTGGGGTTGACTTTGTGGAACCAAGGGGGCGGTGGCCGGAAAAGTTTGGGAGCACTGGTTTGGATCCAAAAGCAACTTGAGAACCACCGAACAAAACTGGAGTGTTATGGTTTCATGCCCCACTCCCGTCAACATTTTTGGCACAGGATTATGTACCAGTAGTAGTTTTCTGGACACTCTACAAGAGCAGCCTCACATACAGCATATTAAAGTAATCCAATCTAGATGTTATCAGATATAAGAACATGATTTTTGGCTTTGTAGGTAATCCAACTGTTTAAGATCAGGGTTTCAGACTTCCAGTGGGATCACTTTGCTTAAATCCAAGCAAGCTAGATCTGCGCTTTGCAGCATAGCCAGTTTAAAATACCAGATTCTTATTCCCATTAAGCAGGTGACTTTTTTTTGTCTCTGACAGTTATACCCTTTTACAAAGCAGGGGGGTCAATCCCAGAAGCTGGATATAAGTGCAGTTTATGGGTCAAGAGGGAATGAAATGAACACGATGAAAAGGATAAATTAGTTATATATTTAGAATGAGTTTTTTGAACCACTTAACATGAAACGATTGGTCTGTTGTGGGAGGGAACCTTTTTTGAGCAAGTCGTTTGAGGATCACCGAGGTCAACAGGAGGAATCTTGTATTTTCCTGCTTTTCTCTTGCAGGGGCAGTTGGTCCAGGAACAGTATGTCTCAGACTTGCCTGCTTCTCATTTTGCAGATACCATTCAAAGACTACACGGTACAACATAGGTTTAAGCAGTCTCCAGGGGATGCCATTCATGACTTGCTTATCTATCTTACACTCTTAAAGATTAATATGCTAGTCAGCGGGAACAAAGCAGCTCTTCATTTTCCTGTAGGAAGATGTTTGAGGTCAGTAAAATGATATGCAAAGTAAAGACAAAGAGATGAAGGGGGGAGATGCAGAATAGAAGTATGGTAATGAATAAAATAAAACACACTATTTTAAATCGGACTACCTAACCCTATTGCTGATTCTAGCAGGCAGTGGTCCCCAGATTCTTAGGCAGCAAAGGGTCTTCTGAACACTTAAGATCATTTTTACTGGGAGAAGCCATGGAATGACCTTCTGCATAAAATGCTTGTGCTGTGCCATCTGTGCTATAAACAAATATAAAGCTACTGAACTGGACCATCTACGTAGCTAGCTGCTCCTGTCAAAATTAATGAAGATTGAAATGAAACAGATGCAAGGACCACAAAAAAAAAAAATTCAGTTTCCCCACTGAATGAGTTATCAGTCCTAGTCACAGGTCTGCTTACTTTTAGTGTAGTTCTTGTTTTCAAGGCATCTGATATTTCTCGAGCGCTTTCAGGCGCTGCGTGGTACATTTGCATCTCCTCGGCAATGCAATCCGATAGTTGCATATGTAGTGCAGAACCTTTCCTTGCCCACAGCCGACCTCTTTGCAGCCTCTCTTCCAAAATACTTTACAGCCAGCCAAGAAAGTTTCTGAGTCTAAATGCCTCTGGAGTGAGGGAAGGACACCGGCTGAAGGGAGTTAAGCAGCAGGGGAGGGAACAGGTACCTCACAGCCCTCATCCATGCACCTATTTTGTTGGTTACAAACAGGGTTCGGATCTAACTTGGCCTTCAGCAACTGTAGGGTTACCATCAATTTCCACTCATCCTTTACCATACCACAAACTTCCTGTCCCCATCCCGACAAGTCCCAACTATTTTCCTTCCAGTGGTAGAGTTATACCAGGTTTTCTGCCTGTGACAAGTAATGCCAATGCAACTGCAGTCCTATAGTGTTGATTTCCTCATGTTTCAGGCCTAGGGTTGCCAACCTCCAGGTACTAGCTGGAGATCTCCTGCTATTACAACTGATTGCCAGCCGATAGAGATCAGTTCACCTGGAGAAAATGGCCGCTTTGGCAATTGGACTCTATGGCATTGAAGTCCCTCCCTCCCCAAACCCCACCCTCCTCAGGCTCCACCCCCAAACCTCCCACCCATGGCGAAGAGGGACCTAGCAACCCTATTCAGGCCTGTGCCCATGCAAGTGGACTAGGGCTGATCCCATCAGTTGTCGGTTGGTAATAGGAGGATCATGCAGTTGGCTTAGGCAACCAAAGCAATGCAGTCCCATATATAGCTTTCCTTGAGAAGACAAGGAAAGTATTCAAGGCGCTAGTTGAGGGTGGTGCCATATTTTATACAGCTGTCTGAGAAAAAAGTAACATAGGTGATAATTAATCCTAACACACTTCTTGCAGAGCCCCTTTGGGCAGCTTTCCCATTTAGACTGGGCTATTCTCCAGTCAGCTTCATTCTTCAGGCTCTATCATATATATATATATATTTTGCTGTTGCACGGCAAAAGCTGTGACATTTTAAAAAACACATTGTTAAAAGTTATGTTCCTCAGCTACGAGAATCGTTGTCTAAAAAGCTGTTCAGTTTTAAATTATTGATTACTATCTGAAAATTGAGGTTGAGTGTTCAAGGCTTTATATCATCACAACTAAGGGGCATGATTTTGTTTGAAAGCCCAAGTTCCACAGAACGTATATTGTGAAGCCAGAGAATCCATCTTAGAATCATTTTGCCTCTGGGTCATCCCTTTTGTCTCCTTAGCCAAAGCAGCCTGTAACTTTCCATCCACAGGCCTAGCCTTCTTTCATAATACCAGATGCCTTATCAGCAAATGGGCCAGCTTCAAGGTCTCCTCACACCATTGAAGTCATGAGAAACATCGGTGGTGATGAGATGGGAGGGGAATCTCATTTTCCCTTGTGAGCCTAACTCCAGTCTGAACCTGTCCTAGTTGCCCCTGTGATTAGGAGCTATGTGTCACCTGTTCCTGGCCTGCTTTTTTCATATGCAACATCTTTTAAGTAAGTACATAGCTAGTTAGACTTTATTATCTTGTTGCCTGATGCCATAGACCTTGTAACTTGTATTTTATCTCTCGCTGTCTTTTTTTTTTTTTTGCTTATTTTCCATCAATAAAACTCTTAAAGCTATTACTTTTGAGTAAGCTATTACTGGTGAGAAAGAAACAGGGTCCTGTTTCTACATATACATGCAAGTGTGTATGGGGTAACATTGTTAAGAGAATGCGCTACCTTTGTATCTTACCATAGTGACTCTACTGCTTTTTCCTCCAAAATAACTATGTAAGCGACGGTAGGCTAAGAGATAAGAGCCTGGCTCAAGGTCACCCAGTGAACCTCAGAGCTGTGGGACTTCAACTGGTCCAAATCCAGAATTGTAACCACTACCAAGGACATACAGTCTCATGTTATGGGGACAGGAGTCTTCAGAGAAGGAAGTCAACTCAGTTCCTGAGCTCCAGGGTATCACCTGAAGACACATGATGAAGATGAAATTACGCAGGCCAGGGGCTGGTCACAGCCTAAATGGGTCCTCCTGGGAATCCTTGTATGCCACCTTAAATTCCACCAGCAAAAAAGGTGAAGTGTAAGCATAATAAAAGAGACACAGCATGTAGCTTTCTTTTACCCCACAAGTAGAAAAGGAGGGCTATTCTGTACAGGGGAAAAAATGGCCAAAGGGAAAAGAGTTAAGCAGCCTATCCCCATGTCTTTCCTTCATTCAAAAGTGTAAGAATGCAGGCCTGCTTTTGGTTAAAACAAAAAATTGTGTCATGATTAGTGTGCGCCCTGCTCTTGTGGAGTTCTGGCAGCTATTAAGATTTCTTTTGCTCATGAATGTATGCAGGGCCAGAGAAAGAAATTATTTTCCAAAAAAACCCAGCCCCTGGTGTGGTGGAAAGTGTGAAGCAGTACCCACTCAACAGCCAAGCCTTCCATGCAGCTGTCCAGAGCCAGTTGTTATATTTTCCACCAGACAACTGATTGGTTCTCAAAATCAAGAGGCTTGCTATCACTACCTCCAGATGGTCCAAATTTGTAATTATTTTGAGCTCCTTAAAGATAACCATGAGACCTGCAAGTGTAATAAATATGCCTGTTAAATTGGGTAGCATTTCTAAATGCACAGGATACTTTGCTGCTATTTTTTCAACTTCCTCTGTATAGAAGAAGAAGAGTTGGTTTTTATACGCTGACTTTCTCTACCACTTAAAGAAGAATCAAACCAGCTTACAGTCCCCTTCCCCTCCCCACAACAGACACCCTGTGAGGTAGGTGGGGCTGAGAGAGCTCTAACAGAGCTGTGACTAACCCAAGGTCACCCAGCTGGCTTCGTGTGCCAACTTGGAAGGCTTTAAGAGGGGAGTGGACATATTCATGGAGGAAAGGGGTGTTCATGGCTATTAGTTAAAATGGATACTAGTCGTTAGGTTGCCAGGTCCCTCTTCTCAACCAGCAGGAGGTTTTGGGGATGGAGCCTGAAGAGGGCGGGGTTTGGGGAGGGGAGGGACTTCAATGCCATAGAGTTCAATGCCAAAGTGGCCATTTTTCTCCAGGTGATCTGATCTCTATAGGCTGGAGATCAGTTGTATTAGCAGGAGATCTCCTGCTACTACCTGGCAGTTGGCAACCCTACTAGACATGCTGCATACCTATTCTCTCTAGTATCAGAGGAGCATGCCTATTATATTAGGTGCATTGGAACACAGGCAGGATGGTGCTGCTGCAGTCGTCTTGTTTGTGGCTTCCTAGAGGCACCTGGTTGGCCACTGTGTGAACAGACTGCTGGACTTGATGGGCCTTGGTCTGATCCAGCAGGGCCTTTCTTATGTTCTTACGTGTGTAGGAGTGGGGAATCAAACCGGTTTCTCCAGATCAGAGTCCACCACTCATAACCACTATACCACGCTGGCTCTCTTATAGCCATAAGGTCGAGGTCAGGGGTGTCGAACGCAATTGTTATGAGGGCCGGATATAACATAAATGTCACTTGGTCGGGCCGGGCCATGCCTCGCTAGCCCAGATTGAGAGTGTGGGGGGATGGCTGCCTCGGCTGGGGGGATAAGAGCTCTCAAGGGGCCAGGGCCAGCCCACGGGCCTTATGTTTCACATCCCTGGCCTAGAATCTTTTACTAAAGAGAAACTCAGAGTCAATTTGCATGATGAAATGAGTGGATCCAGGTGGCAAGTGACTGACTCACAATTCAACGTCTTGGTTTTATAAGCTATTTTATGGTGGATGAACTGCATGTTGAACCAATCAGCAGATGCCAGTATTGTGCAGATCAACTCACATTTACACCATCTGTTTGGTCCTTACAATCTTTTGACTGCAGCCAGATCACGGAGGGGCCAAGAATTGTAAGTAGCCGCATCTTCCTCAGGTGTCCTGTGATTACCTGTCAACAATGTAATTATATCTGAGCCCATAATCAGGGAAGTCCAATCTGTTATTTCAGAGAAACACAAACAGTTTCCCAGGACCATCCTTAGAAACTAAACAAAAGAAGAAAAGCGGAGAATGAATGAATGTAACACACACACAAAACGTGAAGCTATATGCCAATTCCATGTGACTTCAACACTCAGACGTGTTTGAAACACGATGCATAGCTGCCTTGTATGGGTAGCAGCCCAGTTTAAAACAAGACCCTGCGTGCATGCAAAATACCATGGGCGACTTCTTTGGCCTTAGCCAGTGTGATGTTTAAATCAGGCCTCAGGAGAAAGCTTTGGGGCACAGAACAAATTTTGCCATGTGTAGTTCTATTAAGCCTTGTCAAGGGGGAGCAAATCTCATGAAGAAAGGAATGAGATTCATTCAGAGGTTCCAGTACCCTGTCTGAATGTGTTTTCAGCATCTCCTATATTAACACTTAAACAAAAGTGAAACAGATTTGACTTCTGTACGATATTGACAATTAGGTACAAGTCCTCTGGTTCTGTACATGGGTGTGCATATAATAGTGTTCTAGATGTGATACCTGTGCAGCTTTAGAAGTGTACCTGCTCAGAGACTGTTCCTATCCCTAAAATTGCTGTCATGTTCTTCTATGTGACAGGGACTTGTATTATGCATTCTGGGAGCTATTGTGAGTCCTACTATCTGCCCCTCCTTCTCTACAAGAAAACCCACACTGAAAAAATCAAGGCCCTCACTTGGCAGAAAGGCAGAATATAGATTTAATAATCAGTTTTATTCATTTTGTGTGTGTTTTTTTTTAAACTGAGCACATGAATCCTATCAATAAGGGAGGAATCATGTGCACATGCCATTTGTATATGCGTGTGTACCTCTTCAAAGGTGGTTTTTTTTTTAATGTGCCTTTCCTACTCCGTTGCAGAAAGTACAATGCGGCAGCTCCGTTGTCCTAGTTGGAAAACGCAAGTGGAAAGAATTTTGAAAGCAGAAGTCCTAAATATGGCAGAGAGTTTGGATATTAACCAACAACATGTTCCATTGTTCAACATGTTTATTTTGACATAAATATATTGATTTCACTGGAACTTACTTTCCAGAAAATGTGTCTGTATCATGCTCACACCAGGGGAGCAGTGGGCTGCAAAGGCACGTCTAGGACGTAAGTCAGCAGCGGAGTTTAGAGGTGATGCAGGGCTTAGGCTTTCAACCATTGTGTCAAGATGATGTGGCATACCAACACCTTGCAGCTCACAGTTGAATGACAGTTCCATATCCGGGGTGGGGGGGCCGTGTTCTGGTTAAGGTAAGTAGGATAGTAAGGTCTCCCGGGTGCTTAAAGATCATGTTTAATATTAATGTCATAAAGAGCTGGCTTCTTTATTTTTTA
Source organism: Euleptes europaea (assembly GCF_029931775.1). NCBI lineage: Eukaryota > Metazoa > Chordata > Lepidosauria > Squamata > Sphaerodactylidae > Euleptes > Euleptes europaea. Next base: position 65,046,072 of record NC_079319.1, read on the forward strand.
AAGACAACCAAAGTAGTGATAGCCTGACACTGAAAAACAGAGACTGTTTTCACACATGCCAAATAATGCACTTTCAATCCGCTTTCAATCCACTTTGCAGCTGGATTTTACTGTGTAAAATGGCAAAATCCACTTGCAAACGATCGTTAAAGTGCATTGAAAGTGTATTATTCAGTATGTGTGAAAGCACCCAGAAGCTCTTACATATAGGGGGCAGCGAGGCTAACACAGGTGAGGCACTGTCTCAGTGGTACAGCACCTGCTTGGCATACCAAACGTCTCAGTTCAGTCCCTGGCATCTCTAGTAAAAGGATCTCAGGTAACAGGTGTTTAGAGAGACTTTCCTCTGTCTCAAGAGCCGGAGTCGAAGTAGACAAGACTGACCTAAAAGGATCAATAGTGTGGCAGTATATGGCAGCTTCATATATTCAAGTCTAGGCTATATTCATGATGGCAAAGGTCATTCATGAGATTAAAACTGGTAGAGGACACCCAGTCTGGCTTGGTCACTTGTTTGAAATATACCTAGGTTCCTAATATGATTTTTTTAAAGCCTAGGATGGAACATTTAAAGACATCTACTGCAGTATCTCTTAAAGGGATCATTTCCATGCAGGCATTGGGCATTATATGTTCTCAACAGAATACTTGACAGCGTGACTTGCTCCAGAACGTCTGAAGGTCCTATATGACCAAGGCACTTTCGCAGATGCTCATTAGTGGCAATCTGGTGCCCGAAGTTCAGGGTGTCTCTCCTTCACCCTCACAGAAGACAAATTCATCCTAGAGGTCAATGAAGTTGGCTCCAAGGTTGGACTGCAAGGCTACAATTCAAACTCAGCAACCATGGTTACACACACCCTGCTACCCCAACCCTATCTCCACTGCTCCTCTTGTCCTTCTCTTCTCCCACTTAGTGGGCAGGGCTCCAGGTCAGCTTCACAGCAGGAGGAAAAGGGAAAATAAAAATACTGAGGAAAACCAGGTGGTAAGAATACAGCAGTTTTTTATGAGGATATATGATCTATCCTTCTCTGGGTATGTGACCTATCTATCCATCACTTCTTGGCTTTCAGTTCCCTCATCAAGAGGCATTTCTGCTAACCTTGGTGGCCTGCTGAAGGTTCATTTATAAAAACACTGAAGAACATCAGGTATGGTCCAGATGAACTCTAACCATCTAGAAACACAGGTAAACCCTCACAATTTAGGACCACAGCCTCTGTCTTATTAATATTAACTTCCAGATTCATTGCATTCAATAGGATTGTGCAATTCTAAGAACACTTTTCTGGGATTAAGCCCCATTGTGTAGGATTCTGAGTAGACCTACTTAGGATTGCTGTCTAAATAGTGCTAGCCCTAATGTAACCAGAAAGTCAGTGACATCAGACACATTTGGTTAAAATCTGTCCTTCATTCAAATATATAGGCACTTTCCTGCTAACAATCTCCAGTGAGTAAAACATTCATAAGGTGTACAATTCACCCCATTCCTTATTTTAATGCTAGACTTAATAAATGGCTTTACTATTCCATCTCTGAAGCACTTTTGAAATTCAAACACTTTCCTGCCCTGGGATCACAGGTTCGTTTGGATGGTTGCAGCTGCTTTTTGGATAAACAGTATAATACAAAATATCAGTGGGGAGGAACTTCACGTGTTCTGGAACTAAGCAAAACCATTTCAGAGGATATTAATAATAAACAGACTTGCACCTACAATCATGGTTTTCAAAAGCACAACCAGTAATCAGAATAATGCAGCTGACAGGGACAAAACTAAATTGTTATTTATTGGATAGAAATCATTAGTGAACAGGACGAGAGTAGCTTCCAGATTTCTGAAGTTCTATTTGACTGGCTCTAAGCAACTGGTATAACTTGGAAAGAGAAGCCAGAGAAGTCCTATGAAGAGGGGCGACATCATCGTAACCTGGTTCTGCACAATCATGCACCGCCTTCTGCAACTGAAGCTGCAGGGGAAAGGAGACTGTAGATCCTCTGAGGTTCAGAGAGAACCAGGGGCGAAATATTTTGTCACAGATGACCTGTGGAAATGAAAACAACAGTAACTTGTTATGAGATCTTCCAATTTCACCAGACTTCGAGGTCTGGTGACATAAAACGATGTTAACAGAAGTGGCTGACCTATGATCCAACCAGCCATTTAAAATAATCAACATTGATCTAGTCTTCTGTTCAAACAAAACGAAACAGAAGACCAGTGGCATCTTAAGGACCAGAAACATTACTTTGAGCTTTTACAAGTCACAGCTCACTTCCTCAGATACATGGGGAAGAAAAAAATCACTTGCCTAGTTTTAAGAAAATTGCATGGGGGGAATGGGGGGAAGTTGAGCAAAGAGAGGCCTGGTATAAATCAGGTATGATCCTTTAGTTACACTTAATGGATTAAGAGAGAGGTCAGCGGTTCTACCAGCTCTCTCATGTGCTGAAAATTAACAAAAGTGCAATAAAATAGTGTAAATAAACTACTTAAGGAAGAGGCAGTTTGAAACCTGAAAAAAATGACCAACAGCAGTAAAGGGATATGATACAACATGTTCAGAACAGTCTATAGAAATGTTTAAAATGTGAGTCCTCTTGGGTTATTAGATATTATGAGTGAGGCAGTTCAAGTCTTGGTTTAAGCCAGGGTGACTATTTTTTTTGATTAGTTCTAATTCAACACTTCCATATTGTATATTCCTTTTGAGGGTTTTTTGGGGGGAGGGATAGAAGAGTGACTTTAAGATCTGCAACAGTATGTGCAGGAAGATTAAAATGTTTACCAAGCACTCATGTCGGAAAAACCCTGCCAGAAAGGCAGTGCTGACACCGAAAGCTTGCACTGCCACGCCACTTCCCCAAGCTGGCCTAAACTGCCCTGTGCCAGCGTTCGTGTTACTTTGGATGGCGCAGGCGGCACGGATGCCGGTGCTGGGGTCACGCTGGCTCCTAAGTGGCTCCAGCCCCCCCTTCAGGATTGCATGGTTAGTCTGTTTAAAAGGAGGAATTGTGAATTATGTCTGTATTGTTGAAATCAGCCTATTATGTGGCTTTGAAATTTTATATGGACACTATGGGAGAGGAAATTTAAAAATTGTTTATCGCTTTTCCCTGCAATGCCTTTTGGGCCTCCAGTTTATAGGACATGATGATAACTTCCATCCTCTGTGGATAATCTCCATCAGAAGACTCCATCCAATCCTGTAATCTATTCTGGGCTCTAACATACACATGAGGCTCCCCCACCAAGAACACATTTCAGCAGAAACAGCTGGCCCACTTGTACGTCCCTTTGAGTACACAAACTGGCTTCTGCCATATCCAAGTGGGAGAAGGGGGAACCTACTACCCTAAAGATCAACCACTCTGTGAACCCATCAGGGGGTCCACAAAACTCTGGAAAGGGGGAAATACCTCTTTTAAAGGAGGCTGGTTTTCATGGCTTTTTAGCAGCTGACAAACATATCCAACACACATTCTATCTAATGAAGATGACAACCACTATCTTGGCCAGCCACTTCTTCATCCCAGTGTAAACACAACAGGGGATATTTGAAATCTTATGCCAATATTCACATTTTGGACCCCGATTTAAACAAAGTGTGGGATACTATAAACTATTATTAAAGCCAGGTTTTTTTTTGATCCATTAAAATCCTCAGCAAACCTCATTTAAGGAAAACAAGCCATTCTTGGGACACATAATCTAATAGTCACAAGGATGCAGTGGTATAGGGTTGCTTGGACTCAGTAGCTCATTTCCCAGGTAAAAGGAATGTGGATTGCTTTCACGAGACAGGTAAGTCTAATGAGACTTTGGGGTTGGAGGAGGGAACATGTATAATTGGCATGGTTCCAGGAGCTCATCAGAGACATCAGACACAGCAAATCTAAGAAAGATACCTGGAGCACTCAGGTAACTTTTTTCCTTCAAAGTTGAGGTAATCACTGCTAGGCTGGCGCTGCCATGGTCCTGATCCAAGATACCACATATACCCCAAGCACACTCAAATATACTCAAAGAATACTCTTCCACTCGCTCACACACACACACACACACACACACCATCAACAAAATATACACTTTTGAAATTATGCATACAGAATAACAGCATTACTAAAAAATATTGCAAGTTCAGCTCTGACAATCAGCTTGTTTCCCCCCCTTCCCATGAAGGTTCCTTCCAAGTTTGTGGCTTGAAGGAAACAAATCAGATAACCTAGCTGCCGTTAACAGGAAATCTCACTCAGAACTACAAACACAAGCATAGTGTGCTCTAAACTCTAAAATAATGTGAGCAAAACTGGCTTCCTACTCCTTTATAAGAGGAGTAGGTATAGCATCCAACCTGCTTTTACAATTAATATCATGCATAGGTGGAGTTTGAGGGGCACATTTTCACAGTTTCACTTATTTACAGATGTCTATCGACTACCTCACACTTGGTGGCATAGTTTAAGCTAGATACATGGTACATCTGCCACAAGAATGCCATTGAACCTGGCACTCCCATGGTACATCCATCTTCCTCAGTGCCATAGTGTCTAGTAGTACTTGCTGCCACATGATGCAATCTAATCATACGGGGCAGAATCCTTGCCCTCTGTTCTGCATCACTGCCTGTCGTTGGCACAGATGGAAAACTTGACAAACAATTATGCTTTGGGCAAAACTCGATGATACTGAGTTCCCACCATTTCACTGCTGGACTTCCATCACTATACAAATACCATAGAGGCTAATCCTGCTTGGGACCATGGCACGGGGTGAAGGGAGGGAGTGGAGACAGGGGCCACTCCTCCCCCTCCACCCTGGTCCCAAGCAAGTTTGGCCCCTATGGCATTTGTAAATTGAGGGAATTCCAGCAGTAGTAGAAGAAGAGTTGGTTTTTACATGCCGACTTTCTCTACCACTTAAGGAAGAATCAAACAGGCTTACAATCACCTGCCCTTCCTCTCCCCACAACAGACACCCTGTGAGGTAGGTGGGGCTGAGAGAGTGTGACTAGCCCAAGGTCACCCAGCTGGCTTAATGTGTAGGAGTGGGAAAACAAATCCAGTTCACCAGATTAGCCTCCGCCGCTCATGTGGAGGAGTGGGGAATCAAACCCGGTTCTCCAGATCAGAGTCCACCGCTCCAAACCACCGCTCTTAACCACTACACCACGCTGGCTCTCTAAAATGGCAGCAGCATCCCAGGGAATGCCATATCATCTCGATTGGCCCTATGTCATGGGATGCTATAGAGATGCCATTTTTGATAGGAGTACATGAAACATACATGGACCTTGCATGGATTGTCTCCATCACAACACGCAAGTTCCATCAAAGATGTTTGGATGTGAGGCATTTGCTCTGTAAGGGTTCTTTGACACATGGAAGTCACCACCTGGGGCTGCAGCAATCAAGTGATGAGCAAGTATCACTTGATGACTGCAGCCCCACGTGGTGACTTTTCAGATCCAAATATCGTAGACCTGAAAAACACGGCTGGATTTTTTACGTTGTAATGGAATAATTTCAAGCACGGTCACTTATTCTAAAGAGTATCGTAAGGGGTATTTTAAAATACTGACATAACATCCAGTCGTAAACAAGCAAGGCTATAGCCACTCACTTGAAGGTTATTATTGGCTCTCACCGCTCCACATTTTCCGCTTCTCAGGTCACACTTTGAAAAGCAATCAAAAAAATTACAGTCTTCGTCTCCCGTGCAGTTTTGCTCAAGGATGTCTCTCATCTTGGGCTCAAAAAAAGCCATATCTACGTCTATAGCAACCACCTGCAATCAGAGGAAGTCATCCAAGGTGACACGTTTTGACAAAAACAACCACACAAATTGCCATTTTCGATTCTTACTAAGTCTTGAAACTGCTGACCCAAGCAATCCCGGATAAAGGCAAGGGAAAATTACAAATTACAAGTAGAAGAGCTTTTGCTGCCTAGCTCAGCAGCACCAGTGCTGAAAATAGAAATGTAACAGTCACAGCAGTTTCTTGTGACAGGAATGGTGCAGATCTTCTGTGAGACTGCAAGCAAAAGCTAGCCTCAGAATAACGTACTTTATAATTTACTACTATTCTTTAAAGGGGCCGTTTCTAACAATAATGTCCACTCCTGTTTCCTTTGTTCTAACAAACCTCTCCCTTTAAAGACTCCTCCAATCTCAGGGGCATGACACCTGTCCAAAAGGAAGGTGATTTTAAAAGGTCCCATCCACTGCCCCCCCCCGCCCAGGCTGTCACCCCCTGCCTGGATTGGGCCCACATTTACTAAAACAGATAGTTATGCAAACCTGAATGCCACTCCAAAGCATGAGCAGCTGCTCCATTTCTGGTTATTGTGACACCGGACTTTCTGGAGTTTTGCTTGATTCCAATAAAATGTCAATAAACATAGCCTCCTGTTTCTATCCAGGCATTTTTTTTCCTGATCCCATGAACACATGAAAGCTGCCTTATACTGAATGAGGCCCTTGGTCCATCAAAGTCAGTATTGCCTACTCAGACTGGCAGGGGCTCTCCAGGGTCTCAGACAGAGGTCTTTCACATCACCTACTTGCCTAGTACCAAGAGCCCCATAGCGCAGAGTGGTAAGCTGCAGTACTGCAGTCCAAGCTCTGCTCACGACCTGAATTCGATCCAAACGGAAGTCGGTTTCAGGTAGCCGACTCAAGGTTGACTCAGCCTTCCAGCCTTCCGAGGTCGGTAAAATGAGGACCCAGCTTGCTGTGGGTAAAGGGAAGATGACTGGGGAAGGCACTGGCAAACCACCCCGTAAACAAAGTCTGCCTAGAAAACGTCGGGATGTGACGTCACCCCAAGGATCAGGAATGACCCGGTGCTTGCACAGGGGACCTTCACCTTAACCTTTTAACTTGCCTAGTCCCTTTTACTGGAGATGCTGGGGATTGAACCTGGGATCTTCTGCATGGGAGGAGATGCTCTGCCACTAAACCACGGCCCCTCCGCTTTATAAAGTGAAATCTCTCGGCCTGCTTTTTGTTGGTGCACAAATAAATCGCTCAGGTTTTCCAATGGGTCGCTGATGTCATGGCCTGACGTTCCCTCGTGTTTAATTCCTAAACCCACTGAAAATGATCAGCAGAAAGACAGAGAACAGAAGCAGGGCATAAACTCTCTTCCCTAGCGGGTGCATTTAGTGTTCTTTTTTCCAAAGATGCTGATTCCATTACTAATGATATTTACTTGCCAAATCTATATTCATTATGTAAAGAACAAATTCTAGTTTCCAAGCCATTAGCACCACACTCTCCATTTACTATAAGCACACTTTTCACTGGGAAATTACGAAGTTAAAGATTCGGGGAGGCAGGGGGAGAGGAGAATAAGCAGCTATTGAACCTCACAGATTTGACTGACAGGGTGAAAGTCCCCTTTGAATATCAAATGGCCCTCTCATTTTCCCTCAGAACTAGAGGAGTCAAAACACAACATACAGCTCCAAGTGTTTTTTTAGGCTTTTCAGAAAGCTTAGAAGACTGACATACCCTGGGGTCTTTCACAAGTTCATGCAGGCAATATCAGATTGCATCTGGTTTCTAACAGATTCTTCAGTGTGCTGTAACTTCTTAGAGTATTTTTTTCACAGAGATTACATATTTCATTGGTAGAAAAGAGCAAGAGTCCAGTAGCACCTTAAAGACTAACTAAATTTCGGGCAGAAGAAGAGTTGGTTTTTATATGCCGACTTTCTCTACCACTTAAGGACGACTCCAACCGGCTTACAATCACCTTCCCTTCCCCTCCCCACCACAGACACCCTGAGAGAGTGTGACTAGCCCAAGGTCACCCAGCTGGCTTCATGTGTAGGAGTGGGGAAACAAATCCAGTTCACCAGATTAGCCTCCGTTGCTCATGTGGAGAAGTTGGGAATCAAACTCGGTACTCCAGATCAGAGTCCACCACTCCAAACCACCGCTCTTAACCACTACACTACGCTGGCTCTCAGGGTGCAGGGTATGAGCTTTCGTGAGTCACAGCTCACTTCTTCAGATACAGCTAGAATGTGAGTCCATCTGTCCTTAAGTAAACAAGAATGAATTCAAGTCACGTTTATTAATACGGTCGACTGACCAATCACGTGCCAACACATCAAAATTTCCAGACACAATAGTTTTGCACAAGAAGAGTGAATTCAGAGCATGTAAATGTTAATAGCAAGTAAATGACAACAGGATTAGGTGTGATATGCAGAGGAGTAGTAGGCATGGGAAAATCAGCATTGGAATCCTAGGTCACTATTCAATCCAAGAGAATGCATTGTCTTGGGTTTCATTATTAGTTGTAATTCATCAGTCTTTCTAATCTCCCTTTGAAATCCCTTTATAAAAGAACTGCTTCTCTTAAGTCAGCAACTGAATTTCCTAGAAGGCTAAAATGTTCCCTCACTGGTTTTTGAATGTTGTGGTTTCTGATGCCATACTTATGTCCATTTAAGCTTTGTCACAGGGACTGGCCTGTTCGACCAACGTAGAGGGCGGAAGGGCACCGCTAGCATGTAATGAAATAAATCTCATTAGAAGATGACCAGGAGTATGAAGCTGAGATAGTATGACTGACGTTGCTGGGCCCAGTGATATTTCTGCTAGGATCCACATGAGCGCAAAGGTAGCACCTCGGTTTGTGGCAGGCCTTGGTACCAGAGTCCATGCTACTGTTGTTTATCATTGCAGGTGAGAAGTTGTTTTAGGTTGACAGGCTGTCTGTAAGCAAGAATGGGGTCGGACCCCCAGTACTTTAGTGAGGGAAGTGTCAAATCCAGCACTGGTTATAGGTTGTTAATAATACATTGGAATGGCTTGATTTGTGAGATGTATGTGACCACCAGAGGTGTTCTATTATCATTTTTTTTAGGCTTGTCTTGTAGCAAGCTGTGCCTGGGTATCATTCTGGCCTTTCCAATAATCTTTCTTACCATATCAGCAGGATACTGTAGTTGCAAAAATGCTTTCGGTAGATCCTTCAAGTGAGTATCTCTGTCTGAGGAGTTGGGAGTAGATGCAACTTGACCATTTGCACATTGACCATGGACTGTTTGATATGGTTGGGGTGGTAGCTGGAGGCATGCAGATATGTTTGCCGATCTGTCAGTTTCCAGTATAATGTGGTGCTTGTGTGTCCCTCGTGTATCCATACTGTGGTGTCTGCAAAGTTTATTTCTTGTTCAGAGTAATTAATAGTTGCTGCATAGGAACCAATTACTTCAGAACCCTGGTACAAATGTATGTAAGAACCGCCTTTCTGTTTTTCAGGCATACAAAATAACAGGAACAATGGGACTGGAAAGTGCTACATAATTTAAGGCCAAACTAGATGTGATGGGAGGCCCCACAAGTATACACAGATCCAAAGGCAGGACCCCCTCTTGGACGTACACCTTAACGTGGTGAGGGGGCTTGTGTATGTCAGCGAAGCTGAGAGCAATACTGTAAGGAGTTTAGACTCTGTCAAGAGTCACTCAAGACAGAATGGTCACAGCTGAGACACCAGACTAAGATGCATCCACCCCCTTCAGGAATCAAAGACCACACCAGTAGAAGAGAATGGACAATTCCATTGGTGATGGGGACAGAGAAATCCTTGAAGGCTAGCTACTGAGCAGCAGCAGCAGCGGAAGGTGACATTGGCGGAGGATCTTTCGTAGACAATGGCAGTGCCACTACAGCTAACCCTGGTTAGTACTGCGCAGAAGGCGGCAATGGTAAACCACTTCTGACCAATCCTTACCTTGAAAACCCTACGATGAGACAATCCAAAATGAAAAAAAGATATAGTGCTGGAAGACGGAACCCCCAGGTTGGATGGCACTCAATCAGCTACAGGAAGAGCGGAGGACAACTACAAAGGACAACTATTCTTAATGATGCAACTGGACTAAAGCCAAAAGGACGTTCAGTTGTTGAAGTGAATGGATGCAAAAAGGAAGCCCAAAGCTGTTTGATGCATATAATAGCAACCAGGGCCGGATTTAGGTTTGATGAGGCCCTAAGCTATTGAAGGTAATGGGGCCCTTTATATGTCCAGCTGTCCTTTGTCAACAACAAATTGTCGCTGTTTTTTTGTGTTGAATATATGCTATATGGTAATTTATGGACCTAATAGGTATCTAAAGCCATTTGCACATAACAAAATATGTTATGAAGAATGTAGGCACCCTATATATAGAAATGAGCAAACCAGTAATATTTTAGGGAGCAGGCTAGCAGCAGGGGCCCATTACTTACATCATAGGAGCCTACACAACACAAAACACTGTTGCTGTATGTAGGTTTTATTTTATTTGTTTTTTATCTTATATTTTGGAAATGTACATCCAGGTGTTTTTTTTCCTTTAAATTTTTTTGGGGGGCCCAAGAGAGTGGGGCCCTAAGCTATAGCTTCTTTAGCTTATATGTAAATCCGGCAACATGGAACATGAGAAGTATGAGAAGTATGAATCAAGGTAAACTTGAAATCGTAAAATGAGAAATGGAATGTTTAAACATTGCAAATCTGGGAGTGAGTGAACTAAAGTGGACCGAATTAGGGCATTTTCAGTCAGAAAATATTTTACTCTGGAAATGACAAACATAGAAGAAACGGAGTTGCTGTAATAGTAAGGTGAGATGTAGCACAAGCAGTCAGGGGCTATAATGCAAAATCTGACTGAATAATATCAATCAGACTTCAGGGTAAGCCTAGCAACATAACCATCATTCAAGTTTATGCCCCAACTACAGATGCTGAAGAGGAAGAAATTGAAAGCTTTTATGCAAGTGTCCAGAAAGAAATTGATCACACACCTAAACATGATGTGCTGATAATCATAGGTTAACTGGGACACAAAATTAGGAAACAAAGCAGAATCAAATATTGTTGGAAGATTTCGGCTTGGAGCATGAAATGAAGCAGGAAAGCAACTCATAGAATTCGGTGAAGACAACAATTTTTTCGTTGCAAACACATGTTTCAGACAACCAAACAGACGATTGTAAACACGGACATCACCAGATGGCCAATATGAAATCAAATAGATTACATAATTGGAAGCTAAAGATGGAGAAGCTCTATTTTCTCTGCTAAAACAACACAGGAGCTGACTCTGGTACAGACCATGAATTGATAACATTGAAAATTAGAATATAAAGCTGAACAAAAACACCAGAATATTCAAAGTGCCAAAAAACAATTTAAACAACGTTCCTGAAGGGTTTAAAGCAGGGGTGTCAAACTCATTTGTTAGGAGGGCTGGATATGACATAAATGTCACTTGGTAGGGCCGGGTCATGCCTTGCTGGCCCAGATCAGGACTGGGAGGGGTAGCTGCCTTGGCTGGCTCGTGGGCCAGATAAGAGCTCTCAAGGGGCCGGATCCAGACACCCTGTTTGACACCCTGGTTTAAAGACTATGTAAAGACAGCTTTTCATTACTCAGTGCAAGTGAACGGGAACCAGAAGAACTATGGTTGAAACCAGAGGTATTATCAAGGAAGAATGAGAAGACTATTCCTGTAGCCAAAAGAAATGAAAGCCTCAATCGATGACTGCTGAAACTCTTAAAATTGCTAAAGATAGACGAGAAGCAAAAGTAAAAGGTAACAGAAATAGAATCAGAAGTCTAAATGCAGAGTTCCAGTAACTTGCACATAGAGACAAAGATTACTATTATAATAACCAGTGTAAAAACATAGAAGAGAACGACAAAGAAGGAAGAACAAGAGATCTGTCCCACACGAGCCAAGAAATCAAAGAGAAATTTAAAGCACAGTTAGGGCATGCTGAAACATCAACACAAATATATTAACTGAACAGGACAAAGTAAAGAAAAGATAGGAACAATACACTGAAGAACTATACAGAAGAGATGAAAGGACAACAGATTCCTTCTTTTGAAGAAGAAATTACAATTTTAGAAAGTGAAGTGAAAATTACACTGAAAGCAACTGGGAGAAACAAAGCACCAGGAACAGACAGGGTATCAACAGAGTTCTTCCAAACCACAGAAACCATCAAAATCTTAACAAGAATATGTATGCCAACAAATTTTTTCCAGTCTTGAATTGAGCAGCTTACACCTAAGGACTTGCAATCTGTCTGTTATAGCAACTTGGTTGACTCTAGGCAGGCTCTGTTAGTATGGCCAGATTTGCCTGGCTGGCAACTAAAATAAGACAAAAAGGCTCTGGAATAATCAATCTGTGATTAGAATCTGTACTGTTTTGTGTGTATTTGGGGGGATTTTATCTTTATACCCCAGTTTTAATTACTGCTACATTTTTATATCATATTATTATTCCCTAATTATGTATGTATGTATTTAACTTTGATTTGTTTGGAGACTTGATGGCCTAGGACTGCGAATAAAGTCTGATGATGATGCTTCCAGTCGTGATAAGTATGATAGTGTAAGCTTGGGAGGGTGTTAAAATAAAAACAAACATAATATGGTTGTCTCTAATGCTTCTGCTGACTCTGCTTGGGGTTCGGCTCCTATCCCTCAATCCCACCAGTGCAAGTCTTCTTGCACCAGCAGAAGAGTTTCAGCGGGTACCAGAGGGGACAGGAGTGATTTCACCCTCCTCCCTGCAACCACCATCCTTGTGGCTTTTTGCCCACACAGTTCCCCAGTCCCCAGAATCACCTTTTTTGGGACTGGGATTGGGGAAAGCAGGAAAAAAAACCCCAATCTGCCTCCTACACCAGGCTTCGTAGGTGCTGCATAGGATTCAGGCCGTTGTGAGAAAACTTGATCCAGACAAATTCCATACTCCTTCACTTAATAATGCAAATTTTCCGGTGCCTTCTTGTTCCCTCCAGCTCATTCCCAAGATTCTAATTATGTACCTGAATAAACATCAAAATAATTCTGAGAGTAAAAATACTTCTACTCATTTAAGCTGCTACATGCTTAACTTTTGCATAACACTTCAAGTACAAAAATGTTATGCACATACTTAATAAATAGAGTCTGTTGGAAGCTGTGTTAATTAAGACTTCTTTGATTCTGCAGGAAGAAATTAATTTGCTTTAAGCTAGACTGAAGGCATGATTTGAAGACCCTTTCAAAGAGGCCTTACAAAAAAACTGAGATTGGTATATTAAGTTGGATTTCTATTTCACCCATTAACCAAAGGTTCAGAGTTAGCTGTAACATATCTAGAACAAGAACAAACTACATCAAACTTATCCAGTCTCATCTACATGCATCTCGAAATCCAATGGAATTAAAACCCTACTATTGCTCCATATGAATTTAGTTCCCTAGTAAAAGCCCTTTTTAAGTACAAAAATTTATATCACATTCAGAACACAGGTGAAGAATTCGAGTCTCAAAGAAAAGGCAGTTCTTTAACAATGAGTTCAACAAAGCTTTTCTATATAACTTTATCATTTGGAAATGGTGTGCAAGAAATTTCTAGATGAAACTATTAGAAAAAAGACACCCTCAAGAGTGCAGGACCCAAGCCACTAAGGGCCAATCTTGTTGGGTTACAACACAAGGATCTATATCAGTTACGCAATGGGAGTTTTGTGCCTCCCAGGTGCACACTGGCCCCTCTCCGCTAGCAGCAATTGCAGATGGGGAGAAGCAACTTCAGCTCTCCCCTCCCCCAATGCCATTTTTGCATCTTCAAACTGTCCCATGGAGACACTTTTGGCTGCATTACAATAATCAATATTACTTACACGGCTGCACATAATTTTCGTTAACAGAACCAATAAGGGCTCCACTGGGCAGTCTGAAGACACAAAAACAGCACAGAAGGGAACGATGAAGCTGCCTCTCCTCACACACCCTGGTTGCAAGAGAAAAAAGCTGGCACACATTTGGGAGGCACAAAACTCCCATTGCACATCTGATATAAAGTATTCGTCCTGTCCCCCAACAAATGCAAGGACTTTGATAGAGAGCCTGTGTTGTATAGTGGTTAACATGTAGGACAGGAATCTGGGAGACCCAGGTTTGAATCTCCACCCTACAATGGAAGCTTGCTGGGTGACCGTGGGCCAGTCACACACTCACAGCCTAACCTTCCTCACAGGATTGTTGTGAAGATGAAACGGAGGAGAGGCAAACGATGTAAGCTGCTTTAAGTCCACACTGGAAGTAAATAAGTACATAGAAGACTGGCCCTTAGGTCATTACAAATAAAGGGATTTTGACTGCAAAGTAGGCATGTGACAGGCACAGCATGGCACACCTTAGTTGATCTGGTCTCCGAGCGCAGACAGCCTATTTTTACAAGGTCAGTCCTATTTGAAACAATTCTGCCTTACAGCATTCTGCAGGTATGATGTGAATAGAGACATGCTTTTACTTAGCTCTCGGTTGAGCTGAATGTTACTTGAGATCTACCCTTTTGCTATTTAGTTATCGCAGTCCACTTGTAAGGCCGAGAAACCAATGATGATCCAAGATCACGTTTGCCAACGTTAGCCATGTCAGCTGTCAAATCAAAAGGAAGAATGTGTATGTTTCCTTCAGTGAACCAGGTGGAAGATATAATGAGCAGAAAGTTGTTACAACATAGCAGCATGACTTTCAGTTATGACGATGGATCATGAATTCAGTTGCCAAAACCCAGGGACCGACTTACCGTCAGGTCGTTCCGGATAGCAAAATTTTCTGGTTTGATATCACAGAGGTGAAGCCGATGAGAAAAGTCATTGTCAAAATGATTTACCATATCCAGGAAGCTGATTGCAATTTCGGTGACGGCCTTAGCTTTGCTTTCAATCCCAGAAAAGGAGACACCGACAGCATCTTCCACAGAAAACAGCGTGCTGTGCCAAGCGTGCCCAGCCGTCAGATACTCCACAGCGTAGAAGTGACCGCAAGAGCCAATGACCCTCAGGACATGCTTACTGAAGTCTTGCAAGACACTGAAATAAATATATTCTTCTTGTTGGAGCAAAGACCACATACTGGCCAACTGTGCTTTCCATTGAGGGCCTCTCCCCCTAGTCCACAAGGGTCCCGTAGTATTACTAGGCAGTTCCAAGCCGAGAGCATTCTTTATCTCCAAAGCCACCATAAGAAGCAGGTCTGACTCTGGAATACCCTCCAACTCCATTTCCTCCAGGAAACCAAGGCGCTGATAGCTGGAGAAGATTTCCTTTTTGGATTTCAGGATCACTGGGCGGCCTCTCCAGTCAGCCTGGATGACTTTTTTACCTTGGTCGTAATAAAGGCAGCGCTTGTATATCAATTTCTGGGCCACGCACAAGTCTTCGCAGAGGTCGCCTGTCAAAGCTCCTTGCCTGTAGTCCAGGCACTAAAGAGAGATGGAAACAGAAATGAAGAACTGATAGCAGAAAGTCATCATATTAAATCACGTAGGGAGGGGTGGAGAGACCATTCAGAAGCCTACTTCTTTAAAAAAAGGTTTTCCGCTTTCATGTGGCACATAGCAAGGAATGTTTGTGGAGAATTCACATCCCTCATTTAGGGCACTTTCACACACACTTTCAATCCACTTTGAAGCTGGATTTTACTGTGTGAAATGGCAAAATCCACTTGCAAATGATCGTTAAAGTGCACTGAAAGTGGGTTGAAAGTGCATTATTCTGCATGTGTGAAAGTGCCCTTGCTGTTTGATTCCCTGAAGAACTGTCAGGGCCAAGGAAATTTTGGCTTTTTAAGATGAGCTCACAAACTGTGCACAAAGCCCTAAGAAATCGGGGCTCACAGCTTTCAGCCTGGTGCTTTGGCTCTGTATCTGTAGGATTCTGGTTCAACCCATCAGTTATTTAAATATGCCTACCACCTTGGCCTACAAAGGGGGGGTAACCTGGGAACATACCCTTAGATATATGTTCCTATTTCCTCTGCCACCACACAGCAATGTATAGCCTACAAAGGTCCAAAATGTGGTGGCTCACTGATTTAGGCCTGGTACTTTTGCCCAGCACCCATGTAGTCAAGGATTTAGATCACCATGCTAAGGGCAAGTGTAAACCTATAGTTTTTTTAAATCCCTTTGCCACATATAAAAATAGCTAAAAAAAAGGGTAATGCATACTTTTGCTGAAAAACAGTGAGGGATATACCATGTAAGCAGTGGGAAGGCATGTGCAACAGCATGGTTACCTTAAAGAGCAGAGCAATACCTTGAGGTAATGGGAAATACTCTAAGATCGACTGAAATACATGGGGAATTTATGACCACATAGACATCAGGGGGGAAATTCTGTTAATTTAACCAAGCCCAATTCATAGCAGAAAGTTTCCAAGACACAAAGTTAAATGTGGATTAAAGACTAAAGTTTAGCAGAATGATACCAAACTGAAAATATGAAAGATTTGAAAGCTTATTTTTTACAGCTCATGCTTGTTTTGCAAGGTCAAATAAAAATCTAACCTCCCATGACAAAAAGCCCGGAAAATATCTATTAAATACATCCAAGTATGTTCATACAGCTTGAGCATTTACAACTCAAGAAGACTGAAGAAGAAGAAACTGCAGCTCTGTGATTATATGGTCATCTCAAATGCATGAAAGAAATAAAAGGATTTCCCCTGTCGGTCCCTTTCTCCACCCATAATTGTTTCCATCCCTCCATTTCTAGCAGTGCAGGCAATCTGCATAACTATGAGTCCATTCAGACATTCCAGAAGTACAGCTGCAGTGTCTATTTTGGGCCAATCTCTGGAGTAGCGTGGGTTAGGGTGGAAGGTCTTTGCTGTTGTAGAAAACTAAACAGCCAAAAGATGGCTTGATACCAATATCTGCCTCCTCCCTCTCCCCTTCCAGTATTAGAACACTTATTTCTGCTGGCCAACCATTTCCCACATTACGTTGATTCAGCCCTTGAGAGAAATGTTGGTCCCGAGGAAACAAAAGCATAACGGACTTCCTCCATCCAGCTTCTATTACCTTGGCACATGGCAAGAAATAAAGGAGAGAACCTTTAGCAGTGTGAAAATACCCAGCTACAGGTAGATTATTATTTCACAAGGAACACTATTTGGATTTTCTGCTTCAAATACTAGATTGTCTTGGATGATTGTATGCCAAATTACAACCCTCAAAATTCATACACACAATTCTCCCTCTATGGGCACACTGACCCATGCATTTGTAACCTCATGCTTAGATTACTATAATGCGCTCTATATTGGGCTGCCCTTGAAAACAACTTGGAAACTGCAGCTCGTCCAGAATACAGACGCCGTATTACAGCCAGGGTGAAGAAGAAGGAGGAGGAGCAGTTGGTTTTTATATGCAGACTTTCTCTACCTTTTAAGGAGAATCAAACTGGCTTACAATCTTCTTCCCTTCCTCTCCCCACAACAGACACCTTGTGAGGTAGGTGGGGCTGACTGGCCCAACATCACCCAGCTGGCTTCATGTGTAGGAGTGGGGAAACCAACCCGGTTCATCAGACTAAAGTCCACCGCTCATGTGGAGAAGGGAATCAATCCCGGTTCTTCAGATTAAAGCAGCCTTCCTAAGCAGCTTGTGAAGCATACAGGAGTTGGCTGCAACATGACAGTATAGTTAGTACATTAATTGTTAAAAATTGATATTCACTTTCCAAAATCCAATATAAAAGCATGCTATTGGCCACCATAACATCTTCTGATATTGAAGTCAAACGATCAGTGCTGCAGAGAAAAAGTTAAGTATTCTTGTCTAAAACATCAGGCCATTAGATTTATTAGGCAACACTATTTCATATATTTGCAGAAAAGTATAAACAAACGCTTCCTCTTCATTTCCCCCAAATCGTTTGCAGCGTTTATATATCACAGCTAGGGAAAACCAATCAAATACGCATCCAAAATTTTGTAAATTGTGAAGCATGGCCCCGGATTATACGAAGAACAAATGTGCATCATTTACTGTTCTCCGGAATCACAGAAGTCTCCTGAGGTCATAAAAGCCTGTGGCTAAAGCAAAAGGACATAAATAAGATAAAGGAGAAAGCTTACTTTGATGGCTTCTCTGCTTCTGCTTGTACAAACTACTGTGTAGACACTCAGAAACTGGATTTAAATAGAAATGCTAATGTTGCTTGCACTGACTGGCAAAAGCAATGCAACTTAAGCATTTTGGTTAATCTTAACCTGATGCTCCATTGCTTCTATTTTATCACTCAGTGCTTTCTAGATGTTAATTCAATGGTGAACGATGTAAGATTCTCAAACAACAGAACGCTAGACATGAAACAAGGGCTGCCAACCCCTTAATTCCACAATCTGCTCAAGTAATTTGAGGACTGGACTGTAAATACACTTACATTTTGCCATTGAGGAACCAAGGAATTACTTACAGGTGACTATCTGGATTTCAGACAATTTAGGACACAATCCCAAAACTAACTTGTAAACTGCTTATGATAGCAATTAAGCTCCAGGCCACCATAACTAATAGTGTAATCCTAAAAACACTTTCCTGGGAGTAAGCCCCATTGAATAGGCCTGAGTAGGATTCTGAGTAGGCATGGTCAGGATTGCTCTGTAAGATACTTGCTGACACATGCCAATGTTTCTAGAGATATGCTGCTGTACAGCCTCAACTGAGGATGGAGCGAACCACCACCCCTACCACCCCGTGGCTGTGCAGGTCTGTCTTAGCAAATGGAATCTTGAGCGCTCAGCCCACGTCCTGTCCCCAGCTCTGGAGTGAAAAATAAATTCTGCCCACCTGCGCCCTGCCTCAGCACAGCTTAGGATACCCAAATCAGGACACCCATATATCAGGTGACAGCTGCACAGAATCTCTCCAGCTTCAAGTGCTGCACACTTAAGACACTCATGGGTAGAGGAGGAGGCTCTGGGATGGGAACTCTAAAGGAAGGCACTTGGCAGCCCCATTCATTCCACTTCCATTCAGAACTCCATTTATGATGCTGTTCAATAAATAAGACCACTTGAAGCTGTGTAGCCAACACTTTGGCCATTTATGCAGGGTCAATTCTGAAGCTCGCTCAAAGCTCTTTTTTAAAATGTGACCTTTAAAATGAATATTCATGGTCCCGATGCAAAAGGAGAAATTCCACCCCCACTCGCCTGCTCCTTGTTTGCATAGCCATTAGCAATCACTAGCTAACGTGCAGCTGTGATTTTGTATGTTTCTTTTAGGGGGTTCTTCCCAGCAAGGGAAGAGCTTACACAAAAGGTCGCTTTAAAGGGGCTCTTAAGTAATACGAAGCAGGTATGCGATGGCTTCGCATTCGCTTCCTGAAAGACGGTTCACTGTGAAAAACTAAAAAAAAAAATGCAGGGCAATTCAGCCTGGAACGCGCTGCTAATTACCAAGCATAAATGGCCACAGTCAAGATGCTGAACACTTTCAGGCAGTGGTAATGAACCTCATGAATACAGCAAAGGGATGACTGTATGTAAAGACAATTTTTTTTAAAATAACTAGAGTCTGGGGCAGCCAATCAGCATGAACAGCCCATCTCCTGTGTCTGGGATCTGACTGTGCAGAACCTCAGTTGTGTGTGGGACTCTTTCGGGACTCTGATAGCTAGCTCCAAGTGGGACATGAACTGGGAATTCCATGCATACTGAAGCCCATCACTAGACTTTCTCAGCAGTTCCCTGCCACTTATGGTTACTTATGACAACCAGGGCCATGGAGTGTTCCATGCTGCATCATTTTCCTCTGTGCCCCGCTAGGATCGGAGCCCTTGCCTTGAAGAGGCCATGAGTTTTCCATGTGGATTTCCTCTGCCAAGTGAACTGCGGAGGTATTTGAGCAATGTGGTTGGATCGTCTGCGCTTCCTTCACTGTCCCTATCAACAGGGAATGGGTTGCTGGGACAGGATTCAAACTCTCTTCTGCAGCACTCCCCAAAACATGGCAATTACAGAGCTCCCACTGGACATGTGTAGCAGAGGCTACCATACTTCTTATACTCTTTCCTTTGCTGTGTTGTACGTGGGAACAGAGTGACATAAGGGAGGCATGCAAGCATATTTGTGCATTGGTTGGCTGCTTCCATGTGTGGCTGACATAGGGAAGTTGTTGGGCATGCCGCTCTGTGATTGGTCGGTGCTGGCTGTGTTGCTCTGGACTCCTGTACAGTTGCTATGCTCTCAGCTCCTTGGATATGGGGCATTTTGGGGCATTCTTCCCCACTGCTGAGAGAGGATATTGACTGGGGATGCTGGTGCATTTGGGATTAGTCAACGTGCCACTGTCCTATGTTTAGGATTGAGCCACCACGCATTTCCTGGACAATAAGACTGAACTGGCTCAACTACCTTGTGAATAATACTGTAAATAACTTTTCAGTTTCTGGAATCCAAGCTAGGACATAGGCCAAAGGGAGAGAGGCAAATGTTCCCAAAGCTATGTCAGACACCTCTGTATTATTTTGGCGCTCTGGCAAGCTCTGGAGGAAATGGAAAATATTCAGTATCTCAGAGGTATCCAAGCTTCGCAGCTGCCTGTCAGAGAAAAAGAATTTCGTTTTCATGCTATTTCCAAGAAGTTGGCAAGGCTACTGCATGCTCACAATTTGTCTTCGTTTATTATGCAGAACACAGGAAAATTTATAGTCATCAATAGCTCGCTACCATAATAGATTATTTAATTTCCATTAAGGTTTCTTTCCCACTTAACGAAAGCCATTTAAAAAGTTTAAAGAATGTGGCTTCTAACTTAACCCTTTCAGTGCCACCTGCCAACTGTTAAATGGTTCCTCGCCGTGAGTTGTTTTTTTTTTAAACTGGCACCATCACGAAGCACATATATATAGAATCTGGGTCTGAAAATATGTGCAGATCACAGCAAGAACCAATTAATATTCAAGCAGTCCAGCTGAATTTGTTTTTTAGAGAATAAGTACAAAGCAGATATACTTGCTTAGTTATCATGCCAGAGACTAGAAGCTTGGGCAGGTATTGCGCAGGTGCGCCAGCAAATGGCGCATAGCTGCTTTATGCAGACAGCAGCAGAGTTTAAAAGAGTCATTGATCAAGTGCAAAGGTGAGTGTTTTCTGCCATGCCAGCTTCACATTTCAATCAGCCCCATCTACGGTATGCCATATTGGGAAATTTTCAGCGAAAGGTCTCTCCCCCTCCCCATACTAAATATTACATGCTTGGAAAGACAATGATACTGTAAAGTATGGGAAATGCTGGCATTTGGGGTTGACTATCCCTTATCCGGACGTCCGATCCAAACACCAGACTTTTTGAGCTGGCATGCAGGCATTATTCACAGGCCCTCAGCAGCACACCAATCTGCTTTCTGATGGTTCAGTGTTCACAAAATTATTAAAAATATTGTTTAAAATGACACTCAGGCTATGTGTATAATGTGTATATAAAACATATATAAACATAATTGAATTTTGTGTTTAGACTTTGGTCCCATCCCCAAGATATCTTTATATGTATGCAAATAGTCCAAAATACAGAAAGATCCAAAATATGCACCACTTCTGGTCCCAAGGAGTCCAGATAAGGGATACCCAATCTGCACTATATAGTTCTGTCTTTCCACCACACATTGTCACCAAGACAACTAACAATTCAATTCAAATCAATATAAAATAACAGACTTTATCATATTATACAAGTTATCCATAGTGTCAGAGGGCAGCCGTCTTGGGTCTGCAGTAGAACAGCTGGATTTGAGTCCAGCATCACCTTAGAGACCGAGATTTTCATGGCATAAGCTTTCAAGAGTGATAAAACTTGCTGGCATGTGCTGTATCATAGACAACGAAGAACAAACCTTTCTTCAGCTAGGCTAGAAGAATAAATCCTCTTCTTTTTTTACCCCAGTGACAAAGAGCAGGATATGGTGCGCAGATGTTCTAGGTGACCAGCCTAACCTCTACCCAACTGTGTTGAAAATGCACTAGAAAATACAAAAGGGTCTTTTCCAGCCTGCATTTCAGTGTGTTTTATCAATTAGACCTAGCAGCTGAATACTCTGTCTTCTTTAATTGACAGTAACTGCTGCCTAGAAGGTGTAAAATGCAGCCATCGTGGCAAATGTCTTTCAAGCAGCAGCCCAATTCCCTTAATCAGCAGCCTGGCTTCTCCTTTGCTTTTCCCCACCAAAACACAGCAAAACTCCATCAGCATGGACTACTCGTCTCCCAGGGCCTTTCTTGCCAACACATTCACAAATCTCCTATTCATGACACTGAGTATTCAGAAGCTCCCACTAGCCTCCACTCAAAGGGCTGATCCTCTACGAAAGGGAGGGGGGTTTAAACGTAATTCATTAGCCATGATGTGGAGCAGCTCCGGAGGAAAAGGAATGGCATAGCATGACATTTTGATGCAGTGTCATGTACTATATTATGAATGCAGTACAGTAGTGAAATACAGCAGTACGGAGACTGTAGGAGTCCATTGGCTTTAAAGGATTTCCATTACTTTCAGGCATTATTTTAATTCCTGAATATTCAAATCCCAAAGAATACAGCAGAAACCCGTTTGGCTTTTTCAGGGGGTTGTGCAGTTGCTCTCCAGGGCTTCCCTGATCTTCCTCCCCTCCCCACAAAGCAGCCAAGAAGGGCACAGGTACCCCTCAAAACAAGATTCTTTTCCAGGAACAGCGCTATCCCCCACCCCATCTGCTACAGTTCTCCTAGTGCTGAATGGAGCTAGCATGCATAGTGGTAAAGATGAGTAAAGTCCCCACAGATTCCAAAGTGCCTTAATCATTCTTAACTTTGATACGGCACGATTGCCATACCAGAAATGGTTAAAAAGTGCCACTGTGACATTTTCCCACACATGTCACAGTGGAACAGAGTTTTAGTGCATTGTCTATCATGAAGTGTGGGGATTTCTCCATTATGCAAATTTCTGTTAATTCCTCAAAATTGTTGTTGTTGTTTTTTGCTCTGTAGACAAGGAATCCTCAGTTTTTCTTACTCTTTGGCACAACAGGCCAGAAAGTGATCTCAGACTCTCACATGCCAAGATGGCTTTCCCTCTATTCACACCTACTTTGGAACGCTGTGAATCATTTTGATAGATGTAGCGGTATGTGGTATCTGACATAGCCCAAGTTGACAACCAGATTTAGTTAAGAGAATGACCATGACGGTGCTTTCCCCTTATGTCTCTTTGGTCATTTATGCATGGCTGTTTCCTTGCGGTCACCCCACCGTCCACTTCGGGCTTTGCTTATGCTTGATTTTCAGACCGTCAGAGGTCGCCTTGCTCTAGCTTTGCCCACGTTTCCTGGAATGAGGTGACCTCTGACGGTCGCAAAATGCAAGCATAATCAAAGCAAAGCCCCGAAGTGGACGGCGGGGTGATCGCAAGGAAACAGCCATGCATAAATGGCCCTCTCTCCACATCAGCCTTGCTTTTGTATGTTCAGTTCTTGGTACCTGACAGGCAATGGATATACTTATAACAAATTGCTGAGAAATGCGGCATTTTCAGTTAATCGATAAACTGAATACTTTGATTTAGAGCTATCAGCATACCGGTATTTAGATTTTTATTGTTCTGCTTTAATGTTCAGTTACTCTGGTAGACCATCCTTCTGCTAATAGGCAATGAATTTGCAGGTTCTAATTTTGCCCTCACAGCAATTCCATGAGGTAGGCTAGGACGCAAGACAGAGTTTGGTCCAAAGGTCCCCAGTGAATTTCATTGGGAATTGAAGTCTCTGCCCATTCTCCAGTATATCCTTGAGCACCTGCTCCCTGCCCATGACCTTTCTAGTCTTTCTCAGAGCATGTACTGATGACGAATTAAATTCATTGCTGAACTACAGCAATTGAACCCCCAACTAGAACCGAGGGAAAGGTTTTCTCAAGCAAAATAATAATAATTACAACTCACTTTATCCCCCACACTTCAGAAACAAGGGGAATATAATAACCACAATTCTTTTGAAAAGCCTTCTTACAGAGTTCTTCAGTGTCCACCCACCCCCCAACCAAAACATTGCCCATTCCCCAAATCCATTCATGATATTCTTCTACATTAGTCAAGGCAATACCTGGAACCTATTCCTGTGAACCCTTGCTTACTCAAAAGTAATCTCTGCCAAATTCAGCGAGCATGCATAAAACCACAACCCGATCCTGCGCAGTTTGCTCATAGGTGAGTACTGCCGATTTCATCGGGGACTGGGCTACTCTGAAAAAGCTAATGGGAGTCCAACTCTAGGGCCTTTCACACATCCTGAAGAATGTACTTTCAATCAACTTTCATTGCCCTTTAACAATTGTTTGCAAGTGGGTGTTGCCATTTTGCATAGGGTTGCCAGGTCCCTCTTCGCCACCAGCGGGAGGTTTTTGGGGTGGAGCCTGAGAAGGGCGGGGTTTGGGAGGGACTTCAATGCCATAGAGCCCAATTGCCAAAGTGGCCATTTTCTCCAGGGGAACTGCTGTCTATCGGCTGGCGATCAGTTGTAATAGCAGGAGATCTCCAGCTAGTACCTGGAGGTTGGCAACCCTACGTTTCACACAGTCAAATCCAGCTGCAACGTGCATTGAAAGTGGACCGAAAGTGCATTATGCAGCGTGTATGAACGCACCCTAGGTCGGTCTTGTCTGCACCCTTGCTTTATCTTCAGCAACAGCACAATTGACAGGAGCCCTCGGTCAGGAAACCCCGAGCAGACTGAAGAGCATGAGAACATAAGAAACGCCATGCTGGACCAGACCAAGGTCCATCGAGTCCAGCAGTCTGTTCACACAGTGGCCAGCCAGGTGCCTCGAGGAAGCCCACAAACAAGACGGCTGCAGCAGCACCATCCTGCCTGTGTTGCAAAGCACCTAATATAATAGGCATGCCCCTCTGATACTAGAGAGAATAGGTATGCATCATGACCAGTAGCCATTTTTACTAGTAGCCATAAATAGCCCTCTCCTTAGGGTTGCCAGCCTTTCGCTAGTAGCAGATCTCCTGCTATTTCAACTGATCTCCAGCCGATAGAGGTCAGTTCCCCAGGCGAAAGTGGCCGCTTGGGCCATTGGACTCTATGGCACTGAAGTCCCTCCCCATCCCAAACCCCTCCCTCCTCCTTGCAACCCTACGAACACGTCCACTCCCCTCTTCAAGCCTTCCAAGCGGGCAGCCACCGCCGCCTCCTGCGGCGGGGAGTTCCCCCGTGGAAGCAGGCGTCGCGCGAGGCAACCCTCCCTTTGGATCGGCCCCGCGGGCGGGAGGCTGAGCCCTGGCCTCTGGGGCCCCGAGCGGCCGTCCCCCGCCGCCCCTCCCTCCCTCCCGCAGCGGGCCCCGCACCTACCAGGCGGGCCAGCATCCGACGGCTCTGCTCGTCGGTGCAGCGCCCCGGCCAGACGCCGCCGCGCGCCGCCAAGAAGACGAAGACGCCCCCTGCAGCCCAGCCCAGCGCCCCCACGGCCAGGAGCACGGCGGCCGGGCAGCGCCTCCGCGCCAGGCGCCGCAGGGCGGGCGCCCCCCGCATCCCGCGCCGCCGAGGGTCCGCGCGCAGGGGGGAGACAGAGACAGAGAGAGAGGCGGGCGGAGGCGAGCGCGCCGCGCCCATCTCCTGCCCCCCCCCAACCCCGGGGCTCTCCGCGCGCGCGCCTCGCCCGGGCTGGGGAGCGCTGCCTCTGGGGACGGAGCCACGTCGGGCCGCCTTTGGTCCGCCGCCTCCCGCTGCCCGGACAGTTACTAGGCGGCAGGGGGGCCCCCCCTCTCCTCCTCCCTCCTCCGCCCCCCACCCGACAAACTTTCGGAGGCGCGAAGAAAGCCCTTGGGGAGAAAGAAGCGAGGGGAGAAAGGGGACGCTGGCGTGGGTGGTGGTGGTGGTGGTTTGGATGGTTGATGGACACTTTTGAAGAGGCGAGCCCCACATGCTTGCCAAATTCAGCGTTCGCTGTACGGTTTTGCCCTTGAACGCCAAGAATACTGGCCTGGTTTAAATGACTGCAAAATATTATTGCACAAGCGCAGATTTCATTTTTCTCATTTGCTATATTCTTTCTACTGCCCTCTTTCTTTCTTTCTTTCTTTCTTTCTTTCTTTCTTTCTTTCTTTCTTTCTTTCTTTCTTTCCTTCCTTCCTTCCTTCCTTCCTTCCTTCCTTCCTTCCTTCCTTCCTTCCCCTTCCTCCCCTATTTCTCTTTCTTTCTCTCTTTCTTTCTCTCTTTCTCTCTCCCTTCCCTATTTCCCTTACCCCTTTCCTTCCTCCCCCTTCCTTCCTTCCTTCCTTCCCTATTTTTCTTTCTTTCTTTCTCTCTCTCTCTCTCTCTCTCTCTCTCTCTCTCTCTCTCCCCCTTCCTTCCTTCCCTCCTTCCTTCCCTCCCAATTTCTTTCTTTCTTTCTTTCTTTCTTTCTTTCTTTCTTTCTTTCTTTCTTTCTTTCTTTCTTTCTTTCTTTCTTTCTTTCTTTCTTTCTTTCTTTCCCCCCTTCCTTCCTTCCTTCCCTATTTCTCTTCCTTCCTTCCTGCCAGAAGTCTGATACCTTTTTATTAGGGTCAGCTCAGCCCAAAGTTTCACAGATTAGTGAAATTAGTGTCAGTTTTGGAGCTCTTCAGGCTGGATGTTAAACAAAAAAAGAGAGGGGAGGGTAAGAAACGCTTCTCATCAATCTGCAGGTTGCTAAGATCCACAGGCCGGTGGAAATGCTACGCAGGCTTAATTGAATTAAGCCCTTCGTGGTGCAAACAAGATCTGAGGTAGGCCAAAGGCTCCTGGCATGAAGACACAATGGCTGCTCTCACTTGTGTCTGTGTGGGTATAAAGTGCTTTCCAGTTGCCTCAGATTTATGGCGACCCCCCGTGGGGTTTTCAAGGGAAGAGATTTTCAGAGGTGGTTTGCCGTTGCCTGGCTCTGTGTGGGCTGAGAGAGTTCTAAGGGAACTGTGACTGGCCCAAGATCAGGTAGTAGGCTTCATGTGGAGAAGTGCGGAATCGAACCCGGTTCTCTGGATTAGAGTACTGCTGCTCTTAACCATTACACCACACCTGCTCTCACTTAGAAAATACAAAAGCCGGATGCAATATGAATCCTACTGGAGCACTAATCAGAATATGGGTAAAGCGAAGAGAAGTAAAGAACAGCATATATTAGCAAAGATGGAGACTAATTTTATCAGAGGAGGTGCATCTTAATTAATTATCATAGCAACCTTAACAAATATGAATGGCTACAGGTTCATTAGAAGCGAGTTGTTTGGCTTTTGGCCAGGGGCAAATGCAGCAGGAATTGGAGACATCTTTGGACAATAGACGTTTAACAAACACGGGGTGGATAAAAATCAAATATTTTTTTAAAATGGATTTTTAAAATTTAAATTGAATTTTTAAATAAAATGGTTTTGGAGGAAACATCTGTCTAAAAATAGTTTTCTATTTAAGATACATTATAGTCCAAAAGTTATTTCATCATGAAGTAAGGATTAGTTTTTAATTATGTACCATGAGGCTGCATATTGATGCAATGTTTACATTTTTTTGGTACATCAATTCCATTAACCCATTCACAAGGTCATGCTCTTCCAGAGGTTTCTGTAATATTATTTGGGGCAGTTTTTCTATCTAGAAGATATTATCACAGATGCTTGCTTTTGCAGTTCTCAAAACTGAGTTTGTGTCTGCAGAGATAACATGCCTCTTCTTCACAGCAAAAATGTTACAAAATAATCATACAGACTTGAGAAAAAGACCTTAAACCCACTGCTCCTTTGCAAATCTATGTACACAGAATTAACCCCTTGCCTCATAAATGCTAAGTTTCAAGAAGTTCTATGAATAGACGATTCGTTGGAGTGGAATAGATCTGCACAAGGAGCTAGGTGTGAGGAGGGAGGGGCAAGCAGTAAAAATTATAGTGAAACCTTTTGAGCAGAATTCTCCACAAGTCTTGGGATCTTTGTGTGCATAGCCTGAGGTTTATCATATTATTCTCTCCCTGGAGGAGAAAACCTATAATGGCAGCAGGCTGTAAAAGAGACCCAGTTTGGGAATATTTTAATGAAGTTTCTCTCCCTATGGGTAAAGCAAGCCTGTGTGCAAAATGCAAAAACGGCAACAAAGAAATGCGAAGCCCAGTGGCCCGAATGAAACAACATCATGAGAAGTGCTGTTTATGCAGAAAACTATAATTTAAATATAGTCTTACTGACGAATAATTTAAATCATGAAAATCTAGTCATACTGGCTAGTGATTTAAATCGTGATTTAAATTGATTTGATTTAAATCAAATCCACCCTGATTTAACATGATTGAAACAAACCAAAGTGGCAAATTGTGGTGTCCTTAAAAGTGGCACACAGCACTTTTTGTCTCTTTTGAGAACATTGTGTAGGATTAAAAATTTCAAATGAAATGAATGTGCTTATCTAGGTTTCCCATTTGAATTACCATCAAGAAATGCAAAAAAAAAGAAAAAAGAAAAAAAAAAGAAACCTGAAGCATAAAAACACCCTTGTGCAATGTATGCAAATCTTTCTGGACTATTGTGAATGATAATATTGCAAACAGCACAAGCATAGTGGCTCACAAAAATATTCAGCATACCACCAGC
The DNA here is from genome assembly GCF_029931775.1 of Euleptes europaea. Lineage (NCBI taxonomy): Eukaryota > Metazoa > Chordata > Lepidosauria > Squamata > Sphaerodactylidae > Euleptes > Euleptes europaea. The sequence goes on from NC_079319.1 coordinate 65,074,524, forward strand.
TGCCACATAAATGTCAAGCAGGGAACACACCAGTGTTAGCCAAAATGCTCGGTTAAGAATTATGATATGGGGGAATTAGCATTCAATAACCGGCACTGGACATAACCTGCAGGATCTAACCTGTGTCTATGGGAGTCCAAACCGTGATTCAAAGAATAAGCGGAGTCAATGGTTTTAGTTTCAAGGATTTTACTTATTACTCATATGTACACAGACACTCAAATAACGTGTACACAACAACACAGAGAGCCTAGGAATTAAAGAGAGTAGTATAGAGACATTTGCCAATGTGACAGGCCCTCTGAAGATGGGTAATACTGCACCTGGTCCAGAAGTGGAGACGTCAGGGGTTCCGTGGGCTAAGGTATTGAGAAAGCGGGGAGAAGAAGAGGGATTCCCGGGACTCGACCAGCGAAGTGGGAGGGGAGCGTGGTCAGGCGGCGCAAAACCCAAACCAGCAGAGTGACAGCAACTATGCAAGGGGAAGACTTAAGGTAAGGTATGGACTACGGAGACCCCAGTTATACCTTTTTCCTGGGGGCGGGGTAATGAGATTACCCCTTCGTGGTTCCCATTGTGAAACAAAAGGTGACAATAATAGTAATGGTCAGCTGCCGGGGTGGGGCAAAATGGCAATTGAGACAAACTATTCTACTCCTACTGATTTGTGCAATTCCGGGAGGACTGGGAGTCGTTCGTAGATGGGATTAACGAGCTGGAACAAAGACGCGTACAACTGGGTCCGGGGCGGGTCGCTTTGCATAGCTGGGGGAGCGATCCTCTGTTACTGCTATCTTGATGTTTTCCGATGGGCCATCAATCATGCAGATGATGCGGGGAGAGGGGGGGATTGGTGACGATTACATGCTTGACAATTCCCTGCGAGATGGCTTCTGCTGGAACGGGCCCACAGGAAAATGGATTCCCTCTGGTTCACAGGAGGGGTTGACCTGGCCGTGGTTCCTTGGCTTCCTGTTTCACGGGACGGGATAGGAGCCCTTTCAGTGGCAATTCGGACTGGCCGTCATGTTTGGAAAGGTGGTGTCATGCATCTGTCGGGGTTACCATGACCAGTCCGGGAGATTGGCAACCCATTTGCTTACACCAGGGGCATTTATGCTCATACATAGAGCTGCATGGATGTTAAAAAAACTTTGTTGGTCACAGATTTTCTGTGCCCTTCTTCTCAAAAGAGTTCCCTGACACTCCTCCCTTCCAGGTATTTGACAGGACCTCACCTTCTTGGCATCAGCAGGAGGATGTGATCATGTCTTCCAATCATCTTCCAAACTGTTCTCCTTGTGGAGGTATTTACCAATGCAATCTTAAGAAGAGTTATACCTATTTAAATCCATTGAAGTCAACAGGCTTAGAATTTTACTGGGCTGACGGAAAGTGCCGTCAAGTTTATGTTGACCCCATAGGATTTTTAAGACAAGAGACATTCAGGGGTGGCTTGGCATTGCCTTCCTCTGCATAGCAACCGTGGACTTCCTGATGGTCTCCCATCTGAGTACTAACCAGAGCCGATGCTGCTTAGCTTCCCAGATCTGATGAGATCGGCCTCACCTGGGCCATCCAGGTCAGGGCAGAATTGCACTGTGGATGACTCTTATCATTTCATTGATATGAAGTGCTTTCCATTTACCTTATCCAAGTGGTGTAGTAGTTAAGAGCTGCGGACTCTAATCTGGAGAACCAGGTTTGATAACCCCACTGCTGCACATGAGCGGCAAACTCTAATCTGGTGACTGGGTTTGTTTCCCCTCTCCTCTACATGAAGCCTGCTGGGTGATGTTGGGCCAGTCACAGTTCTCTTAGAACTAGTTTGCCAGCCTCCAGGTAATAGCTGGAGATCTGCTATTACACCTAATCTCCATCCAATAGAGATCAGTTCACCTGGAGAAAATGCCCGCTTTGGCAACTGGACTCTATGCCATTGAAGTCCCTCCCCAAACCCCGCCTTCCTCAGGCTCTGCCCCCAAAACCTCCCACCGGTAGTGAAGAGGGACATGGCAACCCTACTCAGAACTCTCTCAGCCCCACCTACCTCACAAGGTGTCTGTTGTGGGGAGAGGAAGGGAAGGAGATTGTAAGCCGCTTTGAGACTCCTTAAAGGTAGAGAAAAGTGGGGTATAAAAACCAACTCTTCTTTTTCTATTACAAAGGAGAGGGGAAAAGGCTAAATTAGAAAGATGGTGATCTTCCTTATTTATGTGATGTAGCTGCTTATTCAATTTGCTTCTTAGATATGCCAATATGTATACTTCCATGTGGAATATTTTGCCATCTACCTTGTGTAGTGCTAAATTACATTCAGGTGTTTTCTCATCTAAACAGCAGAAGATGGTCCAGACATTAAAGCAAAAATAATATGTTTGTGAGAGGAACGTGTGGTGCAGCATCTCAACGTACAACAAAGAGACAAAGATTTTTTTCCCCCATTAAAATTTTTCCCCTTCTACAAACGGTGATGGATTTCCTTTGCTATAGAGATGGTAAGAGACTGGAAGGAGCATTATGCTTGCAAACTCTGTGTAGCCTAGACAAAGATCCCCTTTGGGAGGCTGCAGGGGTCTGGGCTGTCACAGGTGTCTGTAAGACATGAGGTGACAAAAAGCTCTGGAAGATTAAAAATGCTGCCCATGATGATGCATAATAGAGCTTTCTTTAGACTGGCAGGAGGAATGGAAAGGAGAGGCAGGAGACAAAGGCTCTACTATTCTATCCTGAGAAGCCCTGGAGGCTGAAACATTATTACAAACCACTCCACCCCCCCATGATAGGATCTTTGCTAACCTCTCCATGCTCTTTCCTTCCCTGTTTCCATTTGCACTCTTCACCAAAGCCAGCCACCCTAATCATAGCGTTTTAAGTGATCGTATTAAATGCAAGGCACCTAATTTGATATTGATGGAATTGGTGAGTGATGTCTATCGGCAATGAACTAAGGGCCCGTGGCTATAAAACGGGCACTTTGAAGTTTCCAGCTGTACCTGTAACACAGCCAATAGATCTTTTCAAACTCTTTTAAAACAATTTAACATCCATCAGCAGTTGTCCTTTCCCACCCCCAACTCTCTCTCTCTTTTTAAAATAGACTTGTCAGGTCCATTCAGCCTTCAGGTGACTTTTAATCATAAAACCAGGTTGTCAAATGCAGCAGAAAGCCTTCAAGCAATACCTGCTTGCCAGCCTTCTTATGTGAACCCACAATCCAAATTGCAGATGGCACAGAGCCCCGTGGCGCAAAGTTGTAAGCTGCAGTACTGCAGTCAAAAGCGCATGACCTGAGTTCAATCCTGACAGAAGTCGGTTTCAGGTAGCTGGCGCAAGGTTGACTCAGCCTTCCATCCTTCCGAGGTCGATAAAATAAATACCCAGCTTGCTGGGGATAAAGTGTAGACGACCGGGGAAGGAATGGCAAACCACCCCGTAAACATAGGCTGCCTAATAAACGTTGGGATGTGACATCACCCCATGGGTCAGTAATATTCTGGTGCTTGCACAGGAGACTACCTTTACCTTTGCCTTGCAAACAAAGCAAGTCAAGTTACGCATTGCAGAGGAAGGGGCAGGTGGCCATTGCCCACCTCTATAGCAAATCCTGAAGCCCGAGAAAGGTCTTGATCTAGCAACATTTCCCAAAGGAAATGTTCTTGGTGTTCATGACCGCATTACCCAGTATCCTGTGTCTACCTGTGCCGGTCCCAGACAACCTAGAGAAAGATCTCTGCCGAAATGGAAGCCTCCCCCCAAATAATATACTACCCATTAATACAAATCTGTTTAATGACCCTATGAAGGTCAAAATTTGACCCCAGTGCTACCCCAGAATCCCTTACTTACTAAGGAGATTTGCCAGCGCATATTCTGCTGCATCAAGCACATCATTCTTTTTCCATAAGTATATCACTTGTGTTGTCTTCGATCCTAGTCACATCTGATAAGTGTACAGATTTCCCAGGGTTACCTGTGGAAACTGATAAGAATGTAAACCGAACTAGATTGAAAACTGAACCAGATTTCCTCTTAGGGAGGAGCTGGTAGTTATAGGCAAACAGGTACAGGTAGCAAGTTACAGGTAGCAACAAGTGGTAGGCCAAAGTCTCCTAGCCAGTGTGATATAGTGGCTATTGGCTAAAGTGTTTGATAAGGATCTGGGAGGCCCAGGCTCAAATCACCACTCTTCCATGGAAGCTGTCTGGGTGGGTGACCTTGGGACAGTCCACATGCTCTCTGCCTAGCCTACCTTATAGGGTTGTTGTGAAGATAAAATGGAGGAAAGGAGAATTATGCACAGCACTTTGAGTTTCCATTAGGGAGAAAGGCAAGGTATGAATAAATACATCTTATGCCTCCTTTGGATATGAAATGTTGGCAAATAAGACTCTTTGCTCTCTGCTTGAGGTCTTTCCTGGCTGTCTCTTGATTTGCACGTATATGGTTCTCATATTCCTCTCGAGCTGGTGCTCCTGATTATGTATCCCTGATTATGTATCTCAATCTTTTGTACAGCTGCTTCACTCACCCTTGGTTCTGATGTCAGCCGTATACTGTGACTGACCTTTATGTAGCTTGAACCCCAACCATGAGGGCATTTGAGAAGTCTTTACCCTCCCAAGCCTCAGAATCAGTTCACACTTCACCCAGCCAACGCATCTGCTGTATGTAACACTGATGTTTGAAGTGGTAAGCACTGGGGAGTGATGTATTTGTAAACAGATGGAAACAAATGCCGGGTATGTACTAAAGAACTGAGACTGGTTTCAGTCCCCTGGTGCATGTTCACAAATATGCATTATAGTGACAGACACCAGTGTATGTGCAGGAATTACATTTGACAAGTAATTCACAGTGGGTAGCCGTGTTAGTCTGTTTGCAGTAGTCAAGTAAACTGTGCCAAGTAAACTGTGATTTGGGTCCTAAATACTCCAAGACCAACTTTTGGGTTGCAACAGTGACCTGACAACAGTGTGCTCTGACAAAGAATAATTATGATGGGAAATGCATTCCTTAAGCATTTGTAATTCTGGCATGCTTGCAGTTGTAATTTTCATGTAATATTGTAATTTGTTATAAGGACAGGTGGCAGTTACAAACGTCACATCCAAATTACACTTTCCATAAAAGTTGAAGAAACTCAGATTTTTGTCATTTTACCTCCAAGTTCTGACTCTTAGAAAAGCATGTATCACAAGATCCAGGAATGGAAATTTTCTCCAGCACTTCACAAATTATATTCACAGGAGCAAAAACTCCCAACATTGTAGTGCAATCTCTTTGCAATGCTATGCGTGTTGTGTATGACACGCATTGTGCGGGATGCTTCGGGGGAAACAATACTTTTGTGCTGATTTTCTTTTTTTACTGAGATTGAAGGGTGACAGCAATTACATAAAAGAAGTCCAAATCAAAGCAGACGATGCAAAACAGAATAAAAAGAAGCCCAGAATGTGTCCTTGGGCAGTGAAGCTGCTGCAGAACTAATAGGAATGTGCTTGGCCACATCTCCTTTCAATATTCACAACTCGCAAAGCCTCAAGACAGTTTGGCTGATCCCAAATTGTGGGTTGGCTGGTGCAATGAACACCAGGAGGGAAATGCCTCAGCACACGGTTGCTTGGAAACCTGGCTCAGAGAGTATCCACCATATCTGGTTCAAGCTTGGATTTAAATGCTAATCCTAGATGGTGTTAGCAAAAAGAGTAACCAGTTAAGGAAACTGCCCTATACATAGGATTGCCAACCTCCAGGGGGTGGCAGGAGATCTCCTGCTATTACAACTGATCTGCAGCTGATAGAGATCAGTTCCCCTGGAGAAAATGGCTGCTTTGGCAATTGGATTCTATGGCATTGAAGTCCCTCCCCTCCCAAACCCCACCCTCCTCAGGCTCTGCCCCCAAAACCTCCTGCCGGTGGTGAAGAGGGACCTGGCAACCCTCCCCAAGAATCACTACAATACGATAAAAGTTTATTGTTTGTGGCCGAAGGCCATCACAATCTATCATACAAAACATTCAAACAACATTCAGATAACATTAGAACACCCCCAAGAATCTAGTAATTAAATTTATTAAACACCCTTGTTAAAAACAGCTTTAGCCCGGATTTTCTTGGCTGCTGAAACAAAGAGTGACACTTTGTAGGAAACATTGGCATCTGATAGGAAACATTGGCGTCTGATAGGAGAAAGAGCAGCTTCTCTGGATCTGAAAACAAATTTAGAATCACTAAAATTGCTCCTACGTATTACTTTGGGGTAATTTCCCCCCCACTTCCATTGAGGCCTAACGTTATCGTCTCCACTCAGCTCCGCTCATGAGATGCTCAGTAGTTTGCAAGCAGAGTTTTCTAAAAATGGTCTTCTGAAGCAAGGTATTATTGCCATGTTCAGCATATGAGATGCGCTAGCCCATGACCAGGGAATGCAACATTTCAGGGATCACGTCCCATTATTGACTACATTTTAAAATCTCCTTAGGAATAATGGTAGGAAACTAGCTACTGAAAACAGGCTCCTTTTCTGATCTGCACTCTGAACAAATGGATCTCATTTAGGCAGAAAGCACATGAAACGTTCAAAGCCTACTGAGAAGAAATTTTAAAATACATTTCACCATATAAATATTTCTTTCTGATTTCTGGCAGCCAAGACGAACATCAGAAGAGGTGGCAGATGTTTTGAGTTTCTGAGACTATCATTAAAAACCAAATATATCTTTCTCATTAATGCCACTAATGCAAACTAAAACTTCTGTGAGCTCTTGGAGAAGCTGTGCTGCATCCTAATTAACTGATTGTTTCATTGAGTAATGAGGCATTGCGAATCAAGTAAATAAATGGCAAAAGGTACAGTTTTGGAGAGAAGTAGCCTACGTTGATTTATGTATATGTCCACAATGAACTTGCTATAATGTGCATGATGACACACTCCAGAATAGTTCGACATATTATACACCCCACATTCAGGGGACTGTGCTCTTCGAGATGGCGCATGCTGGGTCCTGGTCCAAAGTCCGGTTCTTCTGCTAGCGGCTCCCAAGTGGGGTGACCCAGGACAGATGCAAATACAGACACTGCACCCCAAAATAATCTTTGGACCACCCCAAATGACACATCCCCACACTCCAGAGACTGTCCCCTCCAAGAAGACATACAGCGGTGCCCTGTCCAAACACCGGTTCTGGCACCAGTGGCTTCTTTTTGGGTCCCCCCCCCCCCGAAACCTGTACTGCAAACAAGTTTTGAATAAGGAACTGGAGCTCTGCACCCCAAAATATGGATTGGACCACCACATATCATACACCCCCACATTCAGGGGACTGTGCTCTTCGAGATGGTGCATGCTGGGTCCTGGTCCAAAGTCCGGTTCTTGTACCAGCGGCTCCCAGGTTGGGTGACCCAGGACAGATGCACATACAGACACTGCACCCCAAAATAATCTTTGGACCACCCCAGAAAGCAGAAACAAGGTCACATGTGCTAAGGTAGCTTTGTCTGTGTTTCTGCTGTCTAGACGTTAGTGCGCCTTCGTAGCTCTTCAGTTAGATGATAGGATTATTGATGAAAATCCCAGTTCTGTTGTAGTTTTCTCTACTCCACTTTTTCTGTACTCCAGTTGCAGTTTTCTCTACTCCACAATGCCCCACTTTAGGTACCAACAGATTCGGAAGGATAGTTGTATACCCCATGTTCCTTTGGAGCCAAGTATATTAATTAATAAGCCACCATCTAATGGATGTGTGGTGTAGTGGTTAAGAGTGGTGGACTCTAATCTGGAGAACCGGATTTGATTCCCCACTCCTCCACATGAGTGGCGGACTCTAATCTGGTGAAATGGGTTGGTTTCCCCACTCCTATGTATGAAGCCAGCTGGGTAACCTTGGACTAGTCACAGTTCTCTGAACTCTCTCAACCCCACCTACCTCACAAGGTGTGGTGAATGGAAGGGAAGGAGATTGTAAATTGGTTTGATTCTCCTTTATAAAGGTAGAGAAAGTTGGCATATAAAAACTAACTCTTCTGAATTCGATGATCAAGTAAAGAGTATGCAAGATTGACTAGATTGTTCTGTTAAACTCTTGTCATGGAACACTGTGGGTTGGTATTTAAAGGTTGTGATCTCAGAAACAGAGAATTTTCTGAAATAATTTCATATTATCCTTCTCCAAGAAACATGGGCAGTAGAGGAAATTTATTTGGGGGTATACGTGTCATTTGTATTACTGGCTCAAAGAGGGGAGAAGGCTAGATGAGTAGGACAGGCATCGCTTGTCTGATCTCTAATTCTATTCTGGTTAAAAATAGGGAAAATATACTCTTCCATTTTGGGTATTTTGTTGTTGTTTAAAGAGGAAATTTGGATTATATTATCAGTTTATCTCCCTCCATTGAGGGAAGTGAAGAGACACTGGAAGGTATTGATAGGTTGATGGAATACTTGAGAGAGTCTTATTCAAACAGCAGGGAGAGGAAAGGAAGGCGATTGTAAACCAGTTTGATTTTCCTTAAAAAAGGTAGAGAAAGTGAAAGTCGGCATATAAAAACCAATTATTCTTCTCAGTTGCTGGTGATTTTAATGCTAGGATTGGCACTAATGATGAGTGGGGGTTAGAGGCTTTTGATATGATGGGCTATGGTGTAAAAGCCATGGACTATAAATTTATGTATGATAGGAATTCCATGGACAGAAGGATCAATAATAGTCCTCATCATCAGAGGTGGCTTGGTTATCTTAAATGGCCGGCAAGGGATTAATGACCTAGGAGACTTTACTTGTACAACAGCAAGGAATGCTAGTCTGGTTATTTTTTAGTCTTTCCAGATTAGCTCCCCAGTATATTAGAGCTCCAAGTAGAGTCCTTTGCTAGTAGTGATCATTTTACCTGTTTCATTCCAGATTACGGTTGACTATACTCCTTTCCCTTGTGAAAGAGAATCTATAGATTTCCAGGAAGGAGAATCTTTGAAAGTAATACAATGATCTCCCTTTGTGGAAGAGAGGATACTACAAATTTTAAATTCCTCTGAGGCACAGTATCTCCTTCTTCCCTTTAGGGAAGTAATGTATGTGGAACAGTTGCCAGAGCTACTGGTTCAATTATTGGGTCTGTTGAAGTCAGCATTTGTTGTGCGATGTGATGGAACGAATTATTATAGGAGGAGGAATCGGTGGCCTGATAAGGATTTCAGGTATTTGAAAAAGCTATTCCACGGAGCCTATAGAGAATATGGGAAATATCTGGACCCAAGGCTCCTGACTTTATCTCAACTTAAGTAGGATTTTAGAACTTTGTGCTGATGCAAAAAGCATGATACCATTTGAAAGGCTTGGTTCCTTAATGTGGGCCTGGGAGAGTAATGATACAAAAGAATTCTGGAATTTGGTGTCGTCTTCAATAGACTCTAGGAATGTTGCGCCTTTTTGTATCCCTGTCCAAACGTTGGAGCACCATTTTATAGAGTTGTTTGGTGTCCCTATGTCAACAGAGGTATCCCCTGTTATTGGGAATATACTACCCTCTTGGCCTCCAGCTACCAGTGAAGAAGTGGGGCCTCTGATTAGGAAAATGAACGTGGGAGAAGCCCCTGTCCTGTTATGGTTCCTGCGGTAAATTTTTGGAGCGGTTTGTTAGCTCATGTTTTCACAGTAGTTAACCAAGCAAGTAAAACTGCTGATATCTGGAGAAAGGCTATAATTGTTCTGATCTATAAAATGGGAACTAGAAAGGACCCGACTATTGTCCAGTTAGCCTTCTCTCTTTAACTGGGGAATTATATGCTTCATGGCTTCAACAAAAGCTTAAAGACTGGGGTTTCAAGAAAGGGTTAATTGATCCAGAGCAGGAGGGTTTTATGGCCAGAAGATCCACAATAGATCATTGTGTAATTCTCTATCGTCTAGCAAGGAAATATATTGACTACCCAAGTGGTTGTTTGTTGCCATATATGTTATATATGCTGTGTGGTTAGGCGTACCCAGGAGGGTCAACTTTGAAGGGCTTTCCCAATACGTAAAGGATGCTTGTTGGCACCTATGTTGTTTATGTTTATCTGATATGGCAATTTCTTTTAAATAAAGTTAATTCACAGGGTCCTATGTTGTCAGATTCCCCACCATCTATTCTCCTCTATGCTGTTGATGCTGTTTTGTGCACCAGAAGCCCTGGATCTGTGTTTCGTAAAAGCCTTTGCTGATTAGTAAGGACAAGAGAGACGTTCTGTTAATTAAGATAAGCCAACAATTCTTACTTTTTCTAAGTCATATACCCCAAAATTTACTTGGAAAATTGGAGAAAAAGTTGTGGAGCAAATAAATAACTTGTTATTTGGTTGTTTATTTCCAATCAAATCTGTCGTGGAAGATCCATCTTGAAAATATGTGGGGAAAGGGTTGGTTATCTGCCAAGACTGTAATTCGATTATTTTTAGAAAAGAGCAAGAGTCCAGTAGCATCTTAAAGCCTAACAAAATTTCTGGCAGGGTATGAGCTTTTGTGAGCCACAGCTCACTTCTTCAGATACAGCTAGAATGTGAGTCCATCTACCCTTAAGTAGAGACGAGTGAATGACACACACAATGGCAATGTAAATTACACATTCTTTTGTGTAGCAGTGTGACAGAATAACACGGCTAATTATTTTTAGTAAGGGTGGGCAATATCTCCCTGCAGCACTTACAGTATTCAGCTCTAAAGTAGTAACACAGATGCTATACAGAGCTCCAGTATGGATAGAGGCCTACCAGGTATAACTAGATTATATCTTAATAAAATTTCTGCAGAAGATTGCTGGGATCCCAGGTTGTGTAAAAGGAACTATGCTGCAATAAGAACTGGGAGTTCACTCTTTAGATTTATGAGCCTGGACTACTGCATTTTCATGTGGATGAATGTGGTCTTTGTCCTTGATAATATTGGTTATCTTTTCTTGTTGAGGGAGGACTCTTCTGTAAGTCCTTGGATACAATTGATTGAATCTAAGCTTGCCTTTTTGGGAATTCAGAACGAGGACCTGAGGTCATGGGGGATGGAAGCTGCATGAATGCTGATTTTGAGCTGTTTGTATTAACTGAATTTCTTGAGCTCTTAGGATAGAGCACGTAGAGTTTGCTCTCCCCTTTATTTAGTTTTGTCATATCCAAGGGCCTTTCCTGAATATTTCAAATATTTAACCATCCCACAATATAGAAGAACATTTATGTTAGCTAAATTAAACACGATACCTTCTCAGGTAATGGATGGTCATTATAGAAGCTTCCTTACTCAAATTAGGATTGCTAACCTCCAGGTACTAGCTGGCGATCTCCTGCTATTACCACTGATCTCCAGCCAACAGAGAGCAGTTCACCTGGAGAAAATGGCCGCTTTGGCAATTGGACTCTATGGCATTGAAGTCCCTCCCCTCCCCACACTCCGCCCTCCTCAGGCTCCACCCCAAAAACCTCCTGCCAGTGGCGAAGAGGGACCTGGCAACCCTAGGTGAAATTGACAGTAGGTATATCTCTCACCCAAGCAATCCCCCCAAATTTCAGGCAGAGAGACCATATTTGTTCTATAGCTAATTAATTTTTTTGTTTAGCAGACACAGGGAAGTATGAATTACACTGGGAGCTCAAGCATACTTTAGCTTTCTGCACTGTTTCCCCCCCCCAGCAGTTTTCTTCCAATCTAGCTGACTTCCATACCATGCTGTGGCTGGGAGAAAAACTCCCAAAGTAAGATGTAGGATGGGGCAGAGGTTAGCTCTCCTGACTCCTGGTTTTGTTTAAAACAAAGCCCCCCCCCCCGACTCCACTTTATTTATATTTAAATGGAACGGCCCTTCATTCCCTCTAACTGGGGCTAAGAGAAACTGGAGTGGGGGCGGGGGAGCGATTTGTATCAGGAAAACGAGGCTTCTTAGTGCTTTTACATTAAATTAAAGATGTTGAGAGATCTCAGCTCAATAACCAATGGCTCTCTGTCACAACAGCAGATCCTTCCTCAACAGTCTTTCCTCTCCACTCATCTCTCACATCTTGTCTGGTTTCGGGTGTTTTTCTTGTTGTGAGGGTGAAGCATTAGCCTCTTCAGGATCTGGTTCAGGAACTTTATTAAGAAGGCACTATATATATATATATATATATATATATATATATATATATATATATAGATATAGATATAGATATAGATATAGATATAGATATAGATATAGATATAGATATAGATATACACACACACACACACACACACACACACGAATAAAAAAATACGGGGGAAGGCAAAGATATGTGTATTTAGAATATTTTAACTGTGTGCTGTCTTAGCTATATCCAGAGTAGACTGGGATATAACCCCTAAATAAATTACCCAGAGCTAACAACACCATCGCTACTATGTGGGTCACCCATGCTGCCTAATCCTATGCAGAATTAGGTATCCCTGATTGTAACCCCACTAATATTGATGTGCCCTAGGCACTCCTTAACTTTATTTAAGCATTTCTGCACTGCTTTTCTTCACACTGGGAATTTAAAGTGGCTGACAAAGAAACATAAAAAAAAAATTAGAGAAAGAGAGAAAATGCACACGACAACGTCTTGGGGTACTTTAATCAATAACTATTGTAAATAGTTTGATTTGTAGGAGACAGTTTTTGTTTCTCATTATAAAACACATTGAACTGTTACATATATACATTTTTTGTTAATTCACGGTCTCTGGATATTGTTTTTATTACAATAATACAAGAAGCTAACATTTGTCCACCTGCCTCTTGACTCAAGCAGGAGATGGAAAACCAGTGATTTTAAAGTGAATTTTCATTGCAGATAAAAGAGACCACCTTGTGGACTGTTCTAGTTATTGCACAGGGCAGATTTAAAGTATTGAACATTTAGTATTGACACTCTGATTACTTTTTCATACTTCCGAGCATATACTTGACCTAATAGTGAACAACAAACCCACAGTGCCATCCTGGGGACCACCAGCTGCCAGCACAATAGGGGCACAGCTTGTTAGCTCCCTACAAATATTTCATAGGGGGGAATCAACATGCGCCCCCTGCAAACACAGACCACAGAGTGTGCTGGAGTCAGCAGCAGCCCCAGCATCACCCATCAGTCAGCAGCACAGAAGCCCATGGCCTAGGTGTGCCCCCCCCAGAGCCCACAGAGGAAGGGCATCCACACAGAAGGCAGGACACCCACCTGTCCCCCTTGCAAGGGTCCAAACTAGTAGCAAAGGTGCATTGCACATCAAACCAGCCCTGCTCCAAGCCACACACCCTCTTCCCCTGAAAAAGGAATAAAGAAGGAAAAAAGACAGAGGTTAGGCACAGCCCTAAACCCAAGACTAGCATCCTAACCACTGGACCAAGAAGGCAGATGCCAAAGAAGCATAGCATCAAGATGCCAAAGAGGCATACCATCGAGAGCCAGTGTGGTGTAGTGCTTAGGAGAGGTGGGCTCTAATCTGGTGAACCAGGTTGGTTTCCCTACTCCTCCAGCTGGGTGAGCTTGGGCTAGTCACTCTTTGAACTCTCTCAGCCTCACCTACCTCACAAGGTGTCTCTTGTGGGGAGAGGAAGGGAAGGCGATTGTAAGCCGGTTTGATTCTCCTTTGATTCTCTATTACAACTGTTCTCCAGCCAATAGAGATCAGTTCACCTGGAGAAAACGGCCGCAAAAACAAAAAAATGTTTTGAAACTATTTCTCACATAACGCAAATATAAAACTACAGCCTACAAAACAATTAGGAAGGCTAGGGACTAGAAGACAGACAATCTGATGCTAATATTGTTCAAGGAAGCTGAAGATTATGCAAACAAGTAGACTGTTTTCAATCCGTGTTTACTCAACCCTTCATGGCACCATCAGAGATATGCCCAGATTGGGGTCTGTTGGGAATCTCTCACCCTCAGGTGGCAAGGGAACCATGCTGTGGCTTATGCCCATGTGGGATCCCTCGATTTGTCATCCTATGTTGCTGCCCGGGCAAGGGGGCTGGGTGGATGGTTGGTGCCATCAGCCAACAGGCAGGTTGCCTGATGCCGGATCTGTGCCCTTTGCTGTGCCAAAGCTCTTGTGGTTGTGTCCAGTAAAAGCTGGGGCCTGTTTTTGTCTGCAGTCATGTTGTTTGCTTTGTTTGTTCTCCTTGGGGCCTTGCTCCCTCCCCTAGGATTGCAAGTGTAAATACCACAAGAACATTCAAGCCACCTCCAAAATTATCTGCAAAAAAGTATGTTCACCTCTTATTTCAGAGGTAAGTTCCTCCAGTTTCAACAGAGCTTACTCTCAAGTGCGCATGCATAGGACTGCATCCCTAGAGACTGCTATAAACATGAAGAACCTATATCTTAGCGCTGTTTTGCATACAACTTTGTTTCCTGCACAGAAGTGACTACACTGAAGGAAAAGTGGGCACACTGTCACTTCTGAAGTTCAGTGCAAAGCCGCAAGTATACAGGCTGCAACCAACATGCTTAGTGAGAGAAAACTAAATATTTGTACTGCATTTCCCAAATTATGGTTTGCCCCAACAACATGGCAGTTACTTCTGTAAGTAATAAACCACGTTTTAAGACATATGGAGTCAGTCTGATCCTGCATTCCAAACACAGGAATTTCAATGTATACATGGACCTGCATGCTCATAATATCTTTGTGATTCATTTCAGTGGAAGGATATAAGCAGCATATGCATTCCTTTGCATGCACAGATTGCTTCGCATAATTCAAGCAAGTACAGATACCTGAATACACACAAGAAGCTCAGGCTGCAATCCTCTCAGCCCATTCCTGAAATCTGCAGCAGCCGGGGACGGCGTGGCTGCAGTGCTGCCACTGTGCCTCCACAGAGGATGTGCAGCTGCTGCAGCGGGAAAAGGGGCATTTTTCCCCAATTTTTTTTTTAAAGGGGAAACAAGCCCCATAGAGAACAGCAATACTGCACCAACAAAAAGCTGGTGTAGCACCACTGTTACAAACAAAAGGGGGCGTTCCTGGGCTGAAAGGGGTTAGGAAGCTGCCTACTGGCAGCTCCGCCCCAGAATACCTCCCAGGATGCTAGTATGAGAACTTGCTCTGGCAGGATGCTGACGGGAGGCCAAGCCAGCGTGTTGAGTTAATCAATCAAGGCCCTTGGATTGTGATTGTGGTTAGAAAGAATCAAGTCAAGCACACAATAAAACAGAGTCAAAGATTTTTCTCTTAATCAATCAAAACTCCTTTACTTTCCTAAATAGGGAGGGTTACATGAATAAAAACAAATAATCTTTCTATCTAGTTCCCTATAAATCTTGCTAGAATTGCTAGCAGGTACTAAGGGTTAAATCCCTTTTGTCTGTAGCTTAGGAGAGCTAAGAACAGGCATCTTGCATTTGTGAGTTTGAAAAGCAACTGGCACATCCTGCCCCAAAGCTTCACACCTTTAACAAAGGAACAGGGTAATAAACAATTCTGACTCCGTGCCTTTCTGCATGTTTGCAATGGCGATTCCCCAGCCAATAGAATACTTACATCTGCCATTTCATCATCACCTTGAGACTATCTAAACTGTTGATGTAAACAAGTTAACTTTTTAACTGTCCTGACAGAAATGGAACTCACATTGAATCCTCAACAAACCCCTTTTCGAGTTACACTGCCGTCAGATTTATTAACATATCACATAAATGTTCAAACGTTTGTCTATGTAATAGCTTGTGAGTATATCTGTCACTATCTCATTATTAACACATTATTTCACATAAGTAAGTCCTCTTTGTTGCTTGTCTTTCACTGAATTAATCTTGAGTTGAAGATTTCGTCCTTGTCTTGCTTGGTTTGCAGTCTTGTAATTTCATGAACTTGAGAAATTCCTGTATTTTGTACATCCATCACTTTGGTCTTTTTCTGTTTCCATGCCAAAACAGTTCTTTATCTTTCCAAACAGTTTGGATCCTGCTGACTTGTTCAGTTGTTCAGCAATTTTCCTTGCGTTTGACTCAGTGTCACAACAAATTAAAACATTGTCCGTTAATATTAAAATGTATTGCCATAGTCCATTTTCCTTTCTGCTGAATAGACGCTTCTCTTTATTTCCCCTTTTGAAGCCTTGCTTCTCTAGTGGCGAGGAAAGCTCGTGATTGTCCGTCACAGCAAGCATCATCACTGGCATTCTCCTTGAAGTTGCAATATTCAAAAGTATGCGTATAGCTTTATATTGTTGCAGTGATTCTTTCTCCCCACTGAGAAACTTTTCTTCTCTGTTCTCCCAGCTTGAGAAGTCACTGTCGCTTTTGAGCATCTTTTCAGGATGGCATAAGGAAGGTGAAACATCTACATCTCCATCAGCTTCAGGACTGCCCTTATCTGATGCTATGTCCTGTAGACACTTCATTGCACCAGGTGGCCTTTGCTCCCACGCTGAGGATGTAACTGGCTCGGTTTCGCCTCTTCCAACCTTCGCATCACCCATTCTCTTAGTATCAATTGCATTCATCTCATTCACGATGGGAATTTCCTTTCCCCTTTTGTCTCTCGGGAGGCTAACATTTCCTTCACCAGTAGATGGCGTCAGAGGTTCCGTTGAATCACTGCACACGCATCAGCATTTCAGGTTCCAATTCGTTTGTTCTCTTCACACGCTCTGAAGCTTGAACACAAATCTCACATTGCTCATGACTTTTCGCACAGTCCTTTATGGGCAAACCAAACTCATGTAGTTGTTGCCTTACAGATTCCATATTCCTGTGTGCTAATTTCACATGCCAAGAATACACCCAATCTTTATGCTTACAATCCATAGTACTTAAACTTTTGATCTCCTCATTGTAGCCAACAAAGCATTCTTTCTCATCATCAACAACATCTTCTCTACAAAGTCCATTGTCTTTCTCATACTCAAACAGTTCATCAGCGACATTAATCAGATAAAGGTCAGTGTCCTCCATCTCAATAACATATTCCTTGCCTTCTGGATCAAGTAAGGTATTATATTCATCCATTAAATTGAGTTTATAACCTGCTTTGATCATCTTTCCCATTGAAAGGAGCCATTGCTTAGCCTTTGGAAGGTACATAACATTCTGCAAATTAATCTGCATGGTTGTGTCATTTAAACTGCATAAATAAATGGTTGCAGTTCCTACTTCATTGCATACAAATGATTCCCCATTTGCATTAATCAAAGTCTTTTCACATTTCTTAAGCGATGTAAAACATTTTCTTTGATTTAGCACATGAACGTTTGACCCTGAATCTAGAAGTAAAGCCTTTATATCTTTAGATTTGTAATTATTCATTTCATAAGCATCATCTTCTCATTTCAGCATAAGCGTGGCCACATCTTTTACAATTCTTTTGTTCTGCTAACAACCCCTTGTAGCCGAATCTGTTCTCTGCTGCTCCCTCTCTGGCCTTTGTTTAAAATTGGCGCCTTTTCTAGCAGCATATTTTTCTGACTCAGACTGGCTACCTTGAAAATGCGATCTTTCTCGATATCTAGCACGGTCATCATCAAATCCTTTTCCACAATCATATGACTTATGTCTATATTTTTCACATTTGAAACATTTTACAGATTTCTTCTCATGTACATGCACTGCTAAAATCCCATTAGTCACTTCACTGTCCAATTTTTCATCTGCTTCATATTCGCGTAATGCAGTTATCATATCTTGCAAAGTTATATTGTCTCTGCCTAGCAAGGCCCTCTTTTCAGTTTTGTATCGGGGATGGAGACTTGCCAAAAATACTGTAATGAACTCCTCATCTAAGATTTCTCCTCCAGCCAAATTAATCTCAGCGCGAATGTCTTGCATATCCCGTAAATGCTTTGTTAAAGAAACATTTGTCTCCATTCTTTTAGAATAGAAAGTGGCCTTCATGGTTCTTATTTGTCCTTTTGTTTTCTTTCCATAACGCTGTATAAGCACGTCCCAGATCTCCTTAACAGATTTGTGGGACAGAATAATGCTATTTTCAGAAGAACCAATTGCACTTATAAGTATACACATAGCATGAGATTCATCCTTTAAGAACTTTGCATATGCAGGGCTTGTAGCATCATTTGGTTTGGGTTCTGTTAAAACATATTTAATGTCCAGTACATTAAAGGCATTCTCAATTGCTGTTTGCCAAAGAGTAAAAGGAATTTTGTCTATCGCCGGAATAGGCACATTCTGGCTTATTTTTGCACTCACGTGACCGGTTCGGTTAGTTGAAGTTGTAGTATCATTGTCAGACATCTTTGTAGATTAACCCTGTTTTCTTCTTTGCAGAAAGCTTGGCGTCATGATCCTCTAACAGTCTGTTTAGAGACAGTGGCTACTAAAAGCGCTGAGAGAGAGAGACTGCAGGCTACTTTCTTTGATCCTTTGTAATCCTCAGTTCCCCAATGGGATAAGATTCAAAAATCAAAAATTGTGCTTTTAGACTCAGCTTTCATAACCAGCAATCATATAGATCATAAAGATCACCAACCATCCTCTGCTACCTCTTGTTGAGTTAATCAATCAAGGCCCTTGGATCGTGATTGTGGTTAGAAAAAATCAAGTCAAGAACACAATAAAACAAAGTCAAAGACTTTTCTCTTAATCAAAACTCCTTTACTTTCCTAAATAGGGAGGGTTACATGAATAAAAACAAATAACAATCTATCTAGTTCACTATAAATCTTGCTAGAATTGCTAGCAGGTACTAAGGGTTAAATTCCTTTTGTCTGTGTCCCAGCTCAGGAGAGCTAAGAACAGGCATCTTGCATTTGTGAGTTTGAAAAGCAACTGGCACATCCTGCCCCAAAGTTTCACACAACAACAACGCTTTATTGTAGTGAAGAACAGAACTGGAGAACTGTGAAAACCGGCCCCGCTTATATGCCCCCCTGGCCGCCTGTGGCCACTTCCCCCCTGATCCGTGATAGGGGGGGAACAACCCCTGGGTCACTAATGGCGCATCCCGGCTTAGGGCCAATGGGGTACGCTGGCTAGGGCCAATAGCGCGTGCAGGGTTTAGGAGCCTTCGTTGGGGACTGAAGCGCCTAAGTTTCCCCCCTGCTTACTTGTCTACTATTTACATACACAACACCACCCATCTGAAACCATTACACATATTAACCATAAAGAAACCGCTATGCTGATATACTTATAAATAAACAAACTCTATTTGTTTTAGAGTAAAGTATCCCCTTTTATCCCAGAGCCACCCCCACGCACTGACCGCTCTGTCATTCTACTACCATACACAACTAAGCCATCCTGTTCTTTGGGTCAAACTAAGAATCCTAAGGTATAGGGTCCAGCTCCAATCTGGGAAATACCTGGCAAATTTGGGGGTGGAGCCTGAAGAGGGCAGGGTTTAGAAAGGAGAGGGTCTTCAATGATGCCATAGAGTCCACCTTCCAAAGCGTCCATATTCCTCCAGGTGAACTGATCTCTGTCTCCTGGAGATCAGTTGTAAGAGCAGGAGATCTCCAGCCACCACCTGGAGGTTGGTAATCCTACCAAGGCGAGAGCCTTTTGGCGGCAGGGAAAATAAGGAAGGCAAGGAGGCAGCATAACAAACATCTCAGAACACTACAGAGAGGTGCCTTTACAGAAGTTACACATAAAGGGATTGCAGAACGAGCCAAATGTTACACTCATTGTCTAAAATATTGTCCTCAAGTTTCTCTAGCACAGGGGAGTCAAACACTCATTTGTCAAGAGGGCTGGGTGTGACATAAATGTCACTTGGACAGGCCGGACCATGCCGCAGTGGTCTCACCAGCCCAGATCAAGAGTGTGTGTGTGGGGGGGTGGCTGCCTTGGTTGGCTCGCGGGCCAGATAGGATTGTCAGGTCCCTCTTCCCCACCAGTGGGAGGTTTTGGGGGCAGAGCCTGATGAGGGCGGGGTTTGGGGAGGGGTGGGACATCAATGCCATAAAGCCCAATTGTGAAAGCGGCCATTTTCTCCAGGTGAGCTGATCTTTATTGGCTGGAGATCAGTTGTAATAGCAGGAGATCTCCAGCTAGTACCTGGAGGTTGGCAACCCTAGGGCCAGATAAAAGCTTTCAAGGGGCTGGAAGGCCATATGTTTGACACCCCTGCTGTAACACATCTTGTAATGAAGTCTTCTACGTAGCAATGTACCTAATGGCTACTCTGGCCAGTTCCATGCTGTTCTAGCGTTTACACCCGTCTGGGCCGCATGAAGCAGCAAAGAGAGATTACGTGAGTCAAAACGACTAATACTGGTAAACAAAAGTAAACAACCCCCCCAAATTCATTAAGCAGCAGCAATGTTGCGTTTCCACAGGCTTAAAAATGAAAATGGGGTGAAGATTTATCGTTGGACCCAATGGGCAACGGAGCTGTGGTCCATCAATAGGGTTGCCAGGTTCCCCTTCGACACCGGCAGGAGGTTTTTGGGGTGGAGCCTGAGGTTTGGGGAAGGGAGGGACTTCAATGCCATAGAGTCCAATTGCCAAAGTGGCCACTTTCTCCTGGGATCTCTATCGGCTGATCAGCTGTAATAGCGGGAGATCTCCAGCAACTACCTGGAGGTTGGAATTCAAAATACAGCACAAGACTATTATTTCCAAATTAAAGGAATCAAACAAAAGCAACTCTTGCTATTAAAGATATATATTGGAAACATGCAACTCTAGAGCAAAGAAATGTATATCACAATTGGTCTGAGTCAGACCCCAACTCTTAGCATAAGGCTTTACAGTGCAAAATATAAGCCAAAATGCTCAGTTCTTATTCAGTCCTTTATTTTCTTGTTCCCTGATTTGTAATAGCAGATCTCCAGCTAGTACCTGGAGGTTGGCCACCCTAGCTAAGTGTCATCTGTTCCTAGCCTGCTTTTTCCATAGGAAACACCTTTTAAGTGATTATTTAGCTAGCTAGACTTTATTTTCGTGTTCCCTGATTTGTAATAGCAGATCTCCAGCTACTACCTGGAGGTTGGCCACCCTAGCTAAGTGTCATCTGTTCCTAGCCTGCTTTTTCCATAGGAAACATCTTTTAAGTGATTATTTAGCCAGCTAGACTTTTATTATCTTGTTCCCTGATTTGTAATAGCAGATCTCCAGCTACTACCTGGAGATTGGCAACGCTACCCATCAAGCCCAGCCTGCTTGCACATTGGATATTGTTTTATAGGTTGATATTTTAATCAAGAAAATGCAAAAAAAAATATTATTATTATTATTTTTTTTAAAGCCCCGCCTGCTTTCATTTCCCCCTCGAGCAAAGACGCGGCTTCCTCTTCCTCGTCCCTCCGCCTTAAGCCAAAAACGCTGTCGTCAGCGGATCGAGGCGTCCCCGGGCTTCTGCCGGAGCGGTCACAAGGCGGCCCCGACGGCTCCCCTGGCCGGTCCCGTCCAACTTCTCGCCCTGTCATCGCTTCCCTCCGGGGCTCAATGGAGCGCGGCCCGGGAGGCGCAGGCGGGCCCTGATTGGTCCGCCGGCCGGGCGGGCCCGAAAGGGGCGGGCCCAGGGAGGCAATGCTTTATTGCTTGCAAAGGCTCGCGAAGAGGGTTGCTTGTGTCCGCCGGCTGCTTCCCGTGCGCGCAGGAGCAGGGGGTGGGATTCCCGCGCCGCCGCATTGCTCGGGGTGAGTCGGCGGGGCTGCTGGCCGTGCAAGTGGGGAGGAGGAAGAGGAAGAGGAGAGGCCATGCCAAGTTGGCAAAGTTTGCAAAGGCTCTCCGCCGCCGCCGCCGCCTGCCCGATGGGCAGATGGCGAGGAGGAGCCACGAGGGATTTGCGCTCCGCTCATCCGTCCTGATCCCGCTTCCCCCCCCCCCGCGCTGGATCCCCGGGGGTGGGAGGCGGCGTGGGAGTCCGCGATGGCTGCGGCGTTGATCCTGTCCAGGGGTTGCGGGTCTCTCCTCCGCCGCAGCAGCAGCAGCCACGCTCGGAGATGGAGGCCTGCCCCGATCCGCAGGGTGGGTGGCGTATCCGGGGGCGGCTTTCCCCGAGATCCGGAGGGCCTCGGCGTGCCTCCGCCCTTGCACGGCCCAGGGCTTTAAAGGGGCCAAAGCTTGTTTTCCAAGCAGGGTGCAGCGACCCCCCCCTCCCCCAAGCCTATTTATTTAATATTTAATAGAGGCTTCCCCAAGCCTTTTTTAAATTATTTTATTTTATTTTTATTTAATAGGGGCTCCCCCAAGCCTTTTTATTTATTTTTTTAATTATTTTATTTTTATTTAATAGGGGCTCCCCCAAGCCTTTTTATTTATTTTTTAATTATTTTATTTTTATTTAATAGAGGCTTTCCCCCCCCCCTCTCCCATCCTCCGTGTTGGCTCTGGCTGTTTATGCACGGGAGGTTTTGCCTGGGGTTTTCCGCTCTCTAGATGCGCATTTCCCCCCCCCCATCCTAATTCTAACAGCTCTGCCTTCAGGGCCGGTGCTCCCACTAGGCGGTCGCCTAGGGCGCAGACCTCCAGGGGTGCAGAACTGGCCCGAGGGGCACCGTTTTAAACAGATGCATTTCTTGGGGGGGGGGAATGCAACTGTCAATTTATATTATTTTATTTTAAGGGAAGCACCACAACGGTGCTATGGAATATCACGGATTATAACGTCTTATCAAAAGTGGAGGGCAGCAGGGAAAGAGGAAGACCCAAGAAGAGATGGATGGACTCAATAAAGGAAGCCACAGCCTTCAGTTTGCAAGATCTGAACAAGGCTGTCAAAGATAGGACATTTTGGAGGGCTTCCATTCATAGGGTCGCCATGAGTCGGAAGCGACTTGACGGCACTTAACACACAACACACATCAAAAGTTGTGTGCTTTTGTTTTTCTGCAAGACATCTGTTTTTGAAAATTGGTTAGCAATGGGGGTGGGGCCCCCGCAAGTCGTCATCCTTGCCTAAGGCGCAAAAACGACTGGCACCGGCCCTGTCTGCATGGGGGCTTTTTGGTGAGTTGGGAGAATTTGGGTGGGGGAAATGCGCATCTAGAGAGCTGCAAACCCAGTCGAGACGCGTGGGCCCGGGGCATGCCTCGTGTGCTGGACCCTTCCAGCTGCAGAAGGGCGTGCAATTCTCTGTCTGTCCCCCTCCGGCCCTGGTTTTTTGGCCTTGAAGCTGGCCTTGAGAGGGGAAAGGTAGAGGCCCATTGAAGGGAGCAAACCAACATAGGAAATGCTCTGCAGGGAGGAAGAAGAGATGCTTGGGCCTCCTGCAGAGGAGCGTTGAAGCTGCTTTGCAGGGTAAAAGGCAGGCCCAGAAGCGTGGTGCTTCAGGTGCGGGAGTTGCCAGCTTCCAGGTGGTGGCTTGAGATCTGCTCTTACAAGTGATCTCCAGCTGACAGAGATCAGTTCACCTGGAGGGAATGGCTGCTTTGGCAGTTGGACTCTATGGCATTGAAGTCCCTCCCCAAACCCCGCCCTCCTCAGGCTCCGCCCCAAAAACCTCCCACTGGTGGCAAAGAGGGACCTGGCAACCCTATCGAGGGCTCTTATGTTCGTTTCGTTTAAAGGGGCTTGGTCTAGCTACTACTTTATGTTTTGTGAAATGTAGTTGTCACTCCACTGATCCTCATGGTAACCTTGCACATAAGGCCACGTTTACACCCTGATTTCCCTTTTGTTTTTATTTTCTGTCTCTCGGCTTCCATCCCTCTCTGTTTCATTTCTTCGCTACTGACATTTACAGTAGCCTGGTTGAATGTCTTCTCTTGGTTGGTTTTTGGGGTCGTTTCAGGGAATTCTTGCAGGTGGCTTGAAGTAGGTGTGGCCAAGCTGACAGTGTTTTGTGCTGGAGTTTAACTGGCCTGTTGTGTGGCGCCCACACGGCTGCTCCTCCCATTTTCAGTGACATCTGTAGAAAGGTGACATGGGCCTAGATGCCCTGACTGCCACTACACAGCAAATCGATTGGTGTTACATGTTCAGCTTATGTAAAATTAGAATGCAGGATCATGCAACATCCTAACTGGGCCCATCAAGACTAGGGGTGTTTTCCTCCATGCTGAATAATGCACATTCATTTCATTTAATTAAGTGGATTTTCATAAAGGGGCTTTAGGATCCAGAAACCAGTTAGTAGCAGTGTCTGTCTTTTTTTTGTTTTTTAATATATTTTTTATAACATAACATAACACATAAAACAAACAAATACTATAAAAATAAAAAATAAAGTACAAAAGAGTATAGATTATATAATCTGGTTAATACATTCAAAATTGCAGTTACAAAATGCAAAAAATACCCTTTTGACCCTCCACCCACCTTAAAAAGTGACCCATCACCAGACTCCCAAAGAGGTGTCTAAACAGTTTAAAAATTACTTTATTAACAATAAAATTAAAGAATAAAAATAAAACTAGTTTCTAGAACTCGCTAACTTAATTAGTAAAACCCATTTTTGCCAGTTTGTCCCAATATGTGATGGCCTTTGCCCATGTTTTTTTAAATTCTTCCATATCTTTTCCAGGTTGGAATTCTGTTAATTTGGCCATCCTCATATACATCCATAATTTCTCTCTCCAGTCACGTATTGATGGTTTATTTACTTGCTTCCAAACTTTAGCTATTACAATTCTTGCAGCAGCAAAACTATATTGACAAATGACCCTATCATTTCTATCCATATTTTCTTGAGGAATTCCCAATAAACAGAATTCAGGATTTCTTTTTACTCTTATTAATCAAATTATTAGTTTCTCTAATAACTTTTTTCCAAAAACTTTTAATTTTTTTACATATCCACCATGCATGCATAAAAGTTCCTCTTTTCCACATTTCCAGCATAAAACCATATCTCCTTTTTTCATTTTACTTATCATCACGGGAGTTATATACCATCTATAGAACATTTTGAATAGGTTCTCTCTAATTTCATTGGTTATTGTAAATTTAAATTCTTTCTTCCACAAATTTTCCCATGTTTCCAAATCAATATTATATCCTAATTCCTTCATCCATTTCACCATTACTGGTTTAATTCTTTCTTGTTCTAAATTTACTTCAATTAATAGTCTATATATCCTTCCTAACAATCCTTTATTTCCCTTTATTAATATCTTTTCCAGTTTGGATTTATTTTTGTTAAATCCAACTTGTTTATCTTTATTGAATATATCTTTTAGTTTATAATACAAAAACCAATCTTTAATAAGTTCTTCTCTACTTCTTAAAGTCCAATCTCCTTCTTTACATTCAATAATTTCTTTATATATGTTCATATCTAAATTTAAGTGTATCCCTCTCTTCATAAATGCTTCTATTGGACTGATCCATCCCGGAGTTTTATTCTCCAAAAACCTTTTGTATTTTTTCCAAATTTGGAATAAACCAAATATAATAATATGAATATTAAAATCTTTGTTTACCTTTTCCTTATCATACCACAAATATGCATGCCATCCAAAACGTAAATTGAAACATTCTATTTCCAATATCTTGGGATTCTCTAACGTAATCCAAGTCTTTAGCCAAACAAAACAAGATGCTTCATAATACATTCTTAAATCTGGTAACCCCAAGCCTCCTGTTTCTTTTAATTCAATTAAATTATATGCTATTCTATGTCTTTCTTTACCCCATAAAAATGTAAAATATCTTTTTTCCAAATTTTAAATATTTTAACCCCTTTTATAATTGGTAAATTTTGTAATAAAAAAAGCATTTTGGGTAATACCATCATTTTAATTACCGAAATTCTACCCCATAATGATAAAGTATTTTTCCCAATTTTATAAATCTATAACAATTTGTTGCCATTGCTTAATATAATTATTTTTAAATAAATTAAAATTGTTTGAGGTTAACCAAATGCCCAAATACTTTATTTTATTTTCAATAGTGAAGCCTGAGCTTTTTGATAGTTCTTGCTGTTGCAAAGGTGTCATATTCTTAACCAATATTTTAGTTAAACCCTGCGAGCTTTCCATAAACCTCAACCGTTTTATTCCAATTATCGATTTGACTAGTAGGATTATTCAAAAAACAAACGACATCATCAGCATAAGCTTTGACTTTAAAATGATTTCTCCCAAATTGACATCCTGTTATATCTGGGTTAGTTCTAATCTTTCTCAGTAAAACTTCTAACACTAAAATAAACAATAAAGGTGAAAGAGGGCAACCTTGTCTAGTACCTTTTTGGATTTCAAATTGTGATGTCAAATTAGCATTAATTAACAATCTAGCTGATTGATAAGTATAGATATTTCTAATAGCTGACTGGAAATTTTTTCCCAAACCCATATACTCTAATATTTTTTTCATAAATTTGAATAATAATCTATAAAAGTTTCCATGATTTTTTGTTTGTCTGTTGTTATTTTACCCTCCCTTTTAGTTTTTAGTATTGGTAATTTCTTCTCTTTATGCTTGAGCTGCCAAGCTAATAATTTACGCAGTTTATTGGCATGTTCAAAAAATTTATGTCTGGTAAACATTTTTTTCTCTATTTCTGAAGTTATTAAAAATTCATATTGATATTGTAACTTTTTTAACCTATCCGTCTGTTCTTGTTTAGGTGATTTACCTTGTAATTTTCTTAGCTGTCTCTCCCCCTGTTTAATTTCCTCTAAAATCTTCTTTTGCATCTCCCTCTCTCTAAAAACCATCTTGAATTTTGTTGTATTAAAAGACCCCTAAATACTGCTTTACCGGCATCCCATACTGTTTCATCTGAAATTCCTTTGTCTTCATTCTCAGAAAAAATAATTTTGTAGATCTATTTTTAGCTTATCGACTATTTTCTTATTTTTCAATAAGTATTCATTTATACCCGATGCCTCATGAGGGCAGTGGAGTCCATACAGGAAACAGTGATCCTCCGCCTGCTGGGCGGCCCTATAAATTGGCCCCTATTAAATGTAGTTTAGTGACGTTACTTTCCACAGAGCTCGAAGCGCTTGAAATGGATGGCTGACACAGCTGTCCTCGCTTCTCTTACCCCCTCATGTGATCGGAGAATGGTTCACGACAAGCCACCTTGGTCTCTACGGTCCTCGTGACTTGCCTGAAACTGCAGTGATATGGATGCTCTCTATAATATGCCTTATTCATGAAAATGCAAACACCAAATTTCTCAGGCAGTGGAAATGTCCATGAGACGAAAGAGACCAAGGAATGCAGGTCCCAAAGTAAGTTGGTAAGTATAAGTTCAAACAGGACGCAAAAGGCAAGAGCGGTCGCGTCCGCGACCTCTCTTGCCTTTTGCGTCCTGTTTGAACTTATACTTACCAACTTACTTTGGGACTTGTATTCCTTGGTCTCTTTCGTCTCGTGGACATTTCCACTGCCTGAGAAATTTGGTGGTTGTATTTTCATGAATAAGGCATATTATAGAGAGCATTCATATTGCATTAAGAAACTTAACTTTATAAAAAACAAGCGATCTGTTTGTATAATAATGAGCTTGCGTGCTGTTTATTTCCTAACTACTGTATTACAGCAATTTGGTTTATTTACGTGGTTGAAACTGCAGTGCGGCAATTTTAGAAGCGGACGGATTCTAAAGTATAAAGGAAGTTGCTCTCTCTCTGTGACACATTCTGTGGTTGTGACCCGTTCAAATCTAGATTCTAAATCTCTTTTTTTGTCCCTTAGATTTTTCAGCCACACCATTCCGATCAGAAAATGTCATCGGCTCTTGAACCCCTCTTTGAGTATGTTGATAAACACCAGGATCTCTACGTTGAGGTAAGTGGCCCCATCTCTGTCTTCAGTGATGGCAGAGGAGAGCTACTCCATTTGTCCTGAGTGGCTGGAAGTGCATCCTTATGGGCTTCGAAGCAATTATTCCCATTTCTCTGACTATCTTTTCATTTTGTAATTTGCTTAGTCATGGAGCGGTTAAAACTCTTAGGGTTGTTTAGCTTGGAAAGAAGGTGGCTAAGGGGAGACATGATAGAGGTCTATAAAATTATGCATGGTTTGGAGAGAGTGGACAGGGAGAAGTTTTTCTCCCTCTCCCATAATACTAGAACACGGGGTCATCTGCTGAAGCTGGAGGGTGAGAGATTCAAAACCGATAAAAGGAAGTACTTCTTCACACAATGCGTAGTTAGATTGTGGAACTCCCTGCCCCAAAATGTGGTGATGGCTGCCGCCGTGGAAGGCTTTAAGAGGGGAGTGGACACATTCATGGTGGAAAGGGGTATTCATGGCTACATTCTCTCCAGGATCAGAGGAGCACGCCTATTATCTTGGGTGCTGTGGAACACAGGCAGGATGGTGCTGCTGCAGTCGTCTTGTTTGGGGGCTTCCTAGAGGCACCTGGTTGGCCACTGTGTGAACAGACTGCTGGACTTGATGGGCCTTGGTCTGATCCAGCAGGGCTTTTCTTAGGTTCTTTTTTATGTTCTTATGGCACGTAGTGCAGTCATAACTTTCTGCTCTCAAGGCTGCCGGATCACATACTCCTTTCTTCCCTGCCCCAACTTCTACAAATGCCGGTTAACCAGGCTTTGAATCCCACTAAAGCACTGGTTCCCAACTGGGGGTCCGTGGACCCCCAGGGGTCCGCGAGAACTAAATTAAGGTGTGCGAAAGAAAGTTATAAACCCATAATAAATTAATATTTTCAATTAAAAGTTCTCTATTATAAATATATATATATTCAAATATTATTCTAAGTTTAATGTTTAACTAACAGTTATGATTAAAGTTTATTTTCAAATTCTCGGAATTTTTATTTTGAACCTTGGGGTCCCTGCACCGAACAAAAAAGTCCTAGTGGTCCCTGGTCAAAAAAAGGTTGGGAACCACTGCACTAAAGGAATGGAGAATGTAAAGGCTGCACCGGCCCCAAGAGATACTTGAATGGCGATAGACAGTGTTTGGTGGTTCTGCTCCTTGCAGAATACGGTAGAAGCTCTTGCCTGGGACAGAACCTTCCTGTGGGCTTAGACCAGTGTGATTCTGCAATAGGGCTGCATTGAAAACGTCCTAAGAACCCTCACTGGATGCCTAAAGCTGCATCGTAGGGCAAAATTCATACAAACCAACTGCACAAGGTCTAAAACACTCAAAAGATTAAAGAGATCTTGGCCTGGCACTTGGTTCCGAGTGAGCCTCTCTGAGAAGGGGATTTCAAAGCTGCTTGTCTGTTTTCTATATGCAGGGAATTGTTTTATATGGACTAGTGTTCACTCCAGTTTCCCTGTCTTGCCACATGAAGGCTGCGATCCTGAAGGGGTGTGTGCTGAAACACTTTAGGAGCCGGCGTGACCCTGCGCCGGCGTAGGTGCCACCTTATCACGGAATAAAGTGGCACCTACACCGGTGAGAGGGCAAACATGCTGCTGCCAAGAAGCCATGCTCCTGCACGGGGCTCCACCGCCAGCACTGCTATGCCGGCAGCGAAATCCTGGAAGCGGGAGCCCGCACTGGCATGGGGGGCATTCCTGGGGGCGGAGCTGCCCCTTTGGACCTGGGGACGCCCCCTCAAGCTGCGGCATGGCTATGCTACTTATTTTGGTGGTGTAGCCTTGCTTTTTTCAATTGGGGGCATTTTTGCTTTTTGCTTTTTAAAATGCCTTTTATTTTCTTTGTGGCGGCCAGGAGTGGCGCAGCCACGTTTCCTCCACAGAGGCTTCTTGGCCTAACTGCCTCCCCTTCAGGAATGGGCCGGAAGTGGCCCAGCCCAGACACAGATTTATTGCTTCAGTAAGAACTAGAACAAAATAGTGCAGACAGAAACGGTAGCAGGGTTTTGCTTGGTCAGGAATCCCAAGCAGCTGCTTAATAACTGGCCCAGGAGGGCTAGTCATGTCACAACAAAGATGTATATTCGGGAGTTTCATTTTCTGAGTTAGAAAGTTGCTTGACTGGGGGTAGAGCTTGCTATGCCTGTGGGCGGAATTTACATGGTGTCTGGTCTTTCCTGCTGGAAACCTGAGGTTATAACCACGTCTGTCAATGGTTGGACTTTCATATTGAGGGTTTTCATGCATGATAGCTGCATTGATTAGAGACAGCTTGCAAGCGACCAGGTGACACAGAAGCTGCGAGAACTCGAGGGACTAGGAAATGTGTGCTAAAGGGGCAAAGGAGGCTCCGCGTGGTCTCCGCTGTGGCTTAAGCAATAGCAGATTGAGAGCAGAGCATTTGAGCTGATTGTAGCTCTCTAGTGATGGGTTTCACCCAGATCGAAAACACCCTGTTGGTGTTTAAATGAGTTGCGTCCCATGACGTGTGAGCAGAGGGTAGCTCTTTCCTACCTCTCCTGTTTTCCCAGCATCCCCCGAGACTCCTGGGAAATTATGCTGGGAATCATGGGGGCCATGGACACGATAGCACAGGAAGGTCACAATGAAGAGCAGGGAATCGGGTAACTTAGGCCCTGCTTCCCTCTTGGCTGCAATGGAGCTTCTTCTGTCCCTAGAAATTCAGGTGGTAGAAGAGCTGGGGACGGGGGTTGCCTTATTTCCTCTTCTTACCTATAGTACTCCATGTCTCATGGCTTCTTGGCCATACAATTCCCAGCACCTGCTTTTGGGAAGTTTTTGGGGAGCGGCTGTTGGAAAGAGGTGGGAGGCAGTAAAAACTGCAATTTTAGTAGGATTAAATCTAATAAAAACCCCTGCGTATGCAGACTAAGCCAGCAGTAGCTTTTAGTTTGCCCTGCAGAGCATTTGAAATTGTAATCTTGCCGTGCCTCTTTGTAAAACCGGTATAGCATAGGGTGTGGTGTAGTGGTTAAGGTGTCAGACTAGGGCCTGGGAAAACCAGGTTCGAATCCCCACTCGCACCATGGAAGCTTGCTGGGTGACCTTGGGCCAGTCATACACTTTCTGGTCCTGGCTAGTATTTGGGTAGGAGACCTCCAAGGAATGCCAGAGTGATGCGGAGGCAGGCAATGGCAAACTGCCTCCAAATGTCTCTTGGTTTGAAAACCCTACAGGGTCTCCATAAGTCAGCTGTGACTTGATTGCCAAAAAAAATGCATAGGGGCTAAGAAAATAATCTGTGATCTGGGAGATTCTCCCGTTCAAATTTAATGTCTGCAATAACTTCCTAGATCATAGAATCATAGAGTTGGAAGGGACCACCAGGGTCATCTAGTCCAACCCCCTGCACAATGCAGGAGTTTCACAACTACCTCCCCCACACACCCCCAGGGACCCCTACTCCATGCCCAGAAGATGGCCAAGATGCCCTCCCTCTCATGAACTGCCTAAGGTTATAGAATCAGCATTGCTGACAGATGGCCATCTAGCCTCTGCTTAAAAACCTCCAGGGAAGGAGCACTTATCACCTCCTGAGGAAGCCTGTTCCACTGAGGAACCACTCTGACTGTTAGAAAATTCTTCCTAATGTCTAGATGGAAACTCTTTTGATTTAATTTTAACCCGTTGGTTCTGGTCCGACCTTCTGGGGCCTTAGGCAAGCCACAGCCTCTTCCCCCTGTTCTGAAATATGTGGTCATGTTGGTGTATATAAATACTAAAGAGCTATATAGATGTTCACTAATTATGCTTCCTAGTGGTGTAAGGTAAAGTGTATTTTCTCTCCCCTCTCACCATTCTTGCCTAAATTACTTGCGGATAGCGACTGGCCAAGTGGGTGGAAATCCAGAGTGTATCGGCATGGCCAGAGAAGAGAGGAGAAATCCGGCAGATGATGGAAGTTGCAGCCAAAGATATTGAACGTCTGGGTGGCACAACAGAGTTGATAGACATTGGAAAACAGAAGGTAGGAAGAGGTTGATGAAAGCCGTGTCTAGAGAACAGTGTAGAGACATGTGTGTTAAATTGAAATCATTTTTTTCAGCGTCTTCTTTTTCATATCTGGGTGGGAGAAGTACCAGAGTCCTGCTGTGACTTCTTACTGGCCAGTAGCAGCTGGTTGATGCGCAGTTTGTGTGATCAAATCACAAGAGTAGTTTCTATGAAGACTGCCCATGGAGGAATGGCACACTGAGCTTGCCTCTCCGTTAATCATCCTGACTGCTAGCAAGTCAGGCCACTGTTCACTCTGTGAAATAGCTGGGTGAAGGATGGTGGGTGAAGGATGGGTGATGAGAGAGCAGGGCAGTCTCTTCCTGCTCTCTGGTTCTCTGCAGAAGCTGTTCTCTCCTGGAGATGGATGGGTGGATGCATGAGAGAGAATTACTTCTTTTGCATGCCCATCAGCCTGTTTTCCCTGCTTGTCTTTTCCAAGGGACGGGAGTGAAGACTGGAAAGAGAATTCTCACATTCATGGTCCTCTGGATCTCCCTTCCATGAAGCATGGAGAAAGGGGAGGGAGAGGTGGCTGATGACTGGAGGGGCAGGGGAGCGGGCTCCCCTTAGGGGTGGGGTTCACCCTGGAGACTGATAATATTGGTCTTAGGGTAGGTATTTAGACTCTGACACACAAGAATTGCTGCAACATTGTGGTGGCCGACAAAGCTGTGTAATGTATGTCTTGGGAATGGCTGTATTTCACAAAGACTCTGTACTAATGGTACTGAGCCGATTAACAACTGGTAGCCTAGATTTGTAGATGTTTGTAATGAAATAGTTGGAGAGCCAGCGTGGTGTAGTGGTTAAGAACGGTGGACTCTAATCTGGAGAACTGGGTTTGATTCCCTGTTCCTCCACATGAAGCCTGCTGGGTGACCTTGGGCCAGTCACAGTTCTCTCAGAACTCTCCCAGTCCACGCTGAGGCAGGCAATGGCAAACCACCTCCGAACGTCTCTTGCCTTAAAAACCCTACAGGGTCACCATTAGTCAGCTATGACTTGACAGCATGCACACACGTACAATGAAATAGTTATTCTGGTGATAAGATGTGTTTCAGGAAGTTTCCCTTAACACTAAACTTGGCATCTCTAATTCTAGCTTCCGGATGGTTCGGAGATTCCTCTACCTCCAATCATTCTAGGCAAACTTGGTTCTGATCCTCACAAGAAAACAGTTTGTGTTTATGGACACCTGGATGTACAGCCTGCAGCCCAAGAGGATGGCTGGGATAGCGAGCCTTTTACCCTGGTAGAAAGAGACGGTAAGACATGCAAGACACCATTCAATATTAGGGGAGGAGCTGTGGTTCAGTGGTAGAGCAACTGCTTGGCATGCAGAAGGTCCGAGGTTCAATCCCTGGCATCTCCAGTTAAAGGGACTAGGTGAGTAGGTGATGTGAAAGACCTCTACCTGAGACCCTGGAGAGCCGCTGCCGGTCTGAGTCGACAGTACTGACTTTGATGGACCAATGGTCTGATTCCGTATAAGGCAAGTGTTCAAGTGTTCAATATCTGGATTGCCTCTGAATATCTCCCAAGTTAGATATTCAGTGGCAATCTAGATACAGAATGGTGAATTTTCTCTCTAAAAATTTGTATCTTGCCTCTAATGAAACCAGAATGCTTTGTTTCTAAGGAACTGATAAGCGGCTCTTGCTATTCCTTTCATTTCCTGTTTCCTCCTTCTGGCTAACCAGGCTGCATTCCAAGCTGTCACTTTTCTGTGCCATTGAAATATCTTTCCGCCATCAGTTTGCACAATAACCTGTAGCGGCAGACTTTCAGAACGCACGCGCGTAAGCCGACTCAGCGCATTTTAATATCGGTCCTTTAATCAGATATTTTGATCAGACGCAGCCCAAATGAGTACTCTCCCCCCACCCCCTGGTCAAATGGACGTTATTTGTTTAAATGGCAGTTGCTGGTGTCAGCACTAGCGGAGTGCTGAAGATACCGTGGCTTTTTCCCCCTGCTGCCTCAGCATCTCTTTGGGAATGACTTCCCATTTTGTTCATTATGGTAACAGATAAGCTTGTAATCTCAACTCAAAGGCTGATGACTAAGATAAGTCCTGACGCTGCAAACTGGAGCTATAGTAACATGCTGCCGCTTGCTAGCCAAGGTTCCTGGTTATTACGCAATGACAGGTTGCCCTGTAATTGAGAGAGTGCTTTGAAAGTGAACCCTGCACGCCTTTTGAATGCTGCTTTCCCTTGGCTATGTTAATGATTAGTGCCCGTTCCATGTAACTTCAGATGCACACCTGGCTAAATGTCATTTGCTGAGTGAGTAAGTACTTAACTGTGTAGGGCAGCATGTGCCTCACGTCTCGCTTGGAGCCGTGTTGTCTCACTCAAGCGTGCAGCCCTCACATGCAAGGGATGCCTTCTTTCTTTCTTTTCCCCTGTTCTTAGACCGATGTCTTGAACAATAAAACCATAAAACTTAAATAAGACCCACCTCTAAAAACATCTCCCTCCGTTGCTTCTGTGCAGCCTCCAAAAAATGAGCAACAAAATAGGTATGCTGAGGGTCAGTGTCCTCTAAGAGGAACTGAACCTTTTGCTCCAAAGTTGCTCGAGAAGATTTGTTTAAACATGGTATAATCCATTTTAGCCTAAGTTGGTATACTTAAGGACAGTGCAAAAGGATATGTGCCAAGGAGTCCACTGACTGAAGAGGGCAGGGATACAGCCGGTCTGAAAAAGGGACCTTTAGCATACGGCTGCAAGGGATGCAGAATGACTCAGCGTTGGTGGTATGATGACATTGCGGAGGTGACAACTGAGTGCCCCAGTTGGCATGCCAGCACTATGTAACAATAAAAAAGGGGGAAACTCAACCAAATATGTGGAGAGAACTGACAAGGTTGAGCTACAAACTAGACGCTATAACAAAATTATTATGTTTATTGCAAGGTGTACACTATAAAATGGTTAAAAACATAGGGCTTGGAATACAGGCTATATATAAAAATATCAGTTATAAAGTTCTTATATATGCAATCAGTGTAAATGACCAACGCTAGACCAGATGCTTTTCGGCCTGAATAGCCCTGCCTCAGTGCTCATAAATACAGAAATTTATTTAAAAACCCATGCGGAAATAAACCTTATGAGATATTTTTATCTACTATTTTGTGTGGCTTGATGTAAACTCTTAACCCAAATCTTGGGTCTTGTTGCATGGACAGTTGCTCACACAATCGGATACAGAATTAATAATGCTTCCAGATGGGTGTACATCAACCTGTGATACTTCTGTTTTGTAAGTAATACTGGTTGATGTGCACCCATCCAGAAGGCATGCCAGCACGTACAAGTTAAACCTAACTGTGTTTTCCTTTTTCGCCATGGTAAGGTGAGAACTGCAGGTCGGGCAACAAGTTGTTGGGTGTATGCAATTCTGTATGGGTGAGTTAGTCCTGCTTGCCTGGTATCCTGTATGAACTGGGCCTAGAAACCAGAAATTCCTGCTACAGTGTGCATGCCCAGACAGCAATTGCCAACGTTCCTCTATTGCAAAATCAAGGCATGGGAAGCGTTTTGGGGTTCAGGCACCAACTTCTCCGCTAATACGCCAGCACTTGCAACGGCGAGTGAGCCTTGCAGACTATATCGACTTGTGTCAGTCCTACAGGTTTTTTGGCCGCATAGACTGGTACCAGGTGTGCCTGTTGCAGTAATCTGGAAAACTGATATGATAAATCCCCAAGAGGTCTGAGGTTGTGCTCTTTATGGTGGGGAGGGGCAGCTTATCTGAGATTTTCGCAAAGGACTGCTTCATCTCCGTGTTTATCACTTGGTGACTTGCAGCTAGATATGAGAACTAACTTCATTGACAACTGTGGTGTATGAATTGGTGCAAAGTAGGTGTCCATGTCCTGTCTGTAGCTTTTGATCACTGGCAGCTCCATTCATGCATCGTCATCCCTTCATCTTGCAACACCAAGTGGTCATCCTGCATGCTTTCAAAGCAAGAGAACTTCCATGATTAGGATGTTAGGAGAAGGTGGTTTAGCTTTAAAAACAAAAGAAAAGCTGATGAGATGTGAAAAGATGGGGAGGGGCTGTGGCGTAGTGGTAGAGCATCTGCTTGACATGCAGAAGGTCCCGGGTTCAATCCCCGGCATCTCCAGTTAAAGGGACTAGGCAAGTAGGTGATGTGAAAGACCTCTCCCTGAGACTCTAGACAGCTGCTGCCAGTCTGAGTAGACAATACTGACTTTGATGGACCAAGGGTCTGATTCAGTAGAAGGCAGCTTCATGTGTTCATGTGATGGTGTCTGTTCTGTATGCTGCTGTTCTTTGGTGCAGGACGAATGAGTATTGAGCTTCCAGGGGAGAGAAACCCCTGCCCCCTTTCTCACTGCTTCTGTTTGTCTCGTTTTAGGGAAATTGTATGGCCGAGGGTCAACAGATGACAAAGGTCCCGTGCTTGCCTGGCTGAATGCCTTAGAAGCTTATCAAGAAACTAAACAGGTAAATCGCTGTTCTGTTCAACTTGCTGTCTTTGTAAAAGATTAAACTCTAGACTTTGGCACTAAGCCATTGTGTGTCTTGTTGAACATTAAAAAATTAAGCCCGCTCAATTTGATAACTGGGCCCAGAAGAATCCGTTATGAGTCAACCTCCTGAAAGTCGGCTGAACATGTGAATTTGCCTTATATTGAATCAGACCATTGGGTTTATCAAGGTCAGTGTTTGTCTACTCTCACTGGGAGCGGCTCTTCAGGATCAAAGGTGGCGGTTCTCACGTCGTGATCCTTTTAACTGGAGATGCCAGGGATTGAACCTGGGACCTTCTGCATGCCAAGCAGATGCTCTACCGTTGAGCTCCTCTCATCTTGTGGCTCGCTGTGAGGGTTTGTTCACTGTGCATAAAACTGGTCTCCCTGACTACAGTGAGGCCGCACTAAACCGGCTGTATGCGTAGCCTCCCTTTTCTCGCACCTGCAACTGCCACAGTGATGGCTTGGCTTGTCCTTTGGATGTTCCTATAAAGATGGGGAAAGGGCAGAAAAACAATGAGAACCTGCAGCCTGGGCAAATCCAGACAATCTGGAGGAGAGCTGCCCTTCATCCAGGGGCCTCAAATTATGCAGCTCAGCCTTAAAATGTATTGGGGGGAAGTCGTTTTTAAACATTGCGAATAACGTTGATTTAGGAAAAAAATTGGGCAGGTGGTCTTTGTGTGGTTTCCATTATTGTGCCCCACACCAGAGGGCATGCATAGTCCTTTTATCGCAGCTGCTACATTTTGCAGGGTGGCTCGCGCTATGCCCAACCAGATTGCAGAAAATACAGACCATGTTTAAAAAAGCAGCGGACCTCAGCAGAACAGATCACTGAGAAAATTATAAAAATGCTGAGTGAAAAGTCAATATGATGTAGTGGTCTGAGTGTTGGATTAGGATCCTGTAGATTCAGGTTCAGATCCCCCACTTCGCCGGGAAGCTTGCTCGGGGACTTCAGGCCTCACACTGTCAGCCTCATCGATATAAGGTTGTTTGTGAGGAAAAATGGGGGAGCATGTACCGAATATTGTTCACTGAAGTCAGACACACAGAATGCTGATACCTGAATGTCCTTACTAGGTAGCAGTCAAGGCACATCTATTTACTAGTTTCAGATAGTAGGTATTCTTAATTAAATTGGCAAATGTCTTCTGTGTGACATGTTACGTTCTAAATTCTCCTGTGCCGCTAAGCTTCGATGACTAGTAACTGCTGATTTGTTCAGTTGTGCATATTTGCCGGTGTTACATAGTGCCCTGAAAATTGGGCTTCACTTCAGGACATCTAGGTTCCAGTTCCTATTCAGTCCTGCGTGTGCCTTTTCTCTGCCAGAGCCATCATAGAGATTGTGAGGATAGATAAGAATTACAAAGCACTGTGGTCAGTGCTTTAGACTAAATTTGTGTTGCCACGGGTTGTTCGTTTTTTGTTAATTTTTGGCTATTCTCTTCTATTTTCTATCTAGGAAATTCCGGTGAATGTCAAGTTTTGTTTAGAAGGTATGGAAGAATCTGGCTCTGAAGGCCTGGATGAGCTGATAGTTGCACAAAAGGACACTTTCTTCAAAGATGTTGACTTTGTTTGTATCTCTGACAACTACTGGCTGGGCAAAAAGAAGCCCTGCATTACCTATGGCCTCCGAGGCATCTGCTATTATTTCATAGAGGTAAGGAACTACAGAGTAAATGGACTCCAATTGTGTATAACTAGAGTCTGATTCAGCTAAATAATTGTTGATGTTCTGGAGGGGCAGCATCTGTTGGCATTCCAGTTGCTTTGGGTGAACAGAAGAATACTGAAGGTGACTTAACAGCCCTTTCCTGAGGGGGAGGGCTTTGCTGGTGGCTGGAGGCAGCGCCCAAAGGAGGTTTTGGCCCTCCTACTGAAGCCAAAACCTTGCCCTTACCTGTAAAACATGTGGAACTGCTCCATTGGGTTGCACGGGGATGCGGCACCTCAAAAGGTGGCGTATCTCCAGGTAAGGGGAAAAGGGCTAAGGAGGCTGCCTAAAGGCAGCTTCTCCCCTGGCCCGGCGCGGGAATGCCCCTGGGAGGACGACACAGCGAGGCTGTGCTGGCTTCCCTGGGCGGCACTGCCACGGCAGCACCAGGAGGATGGCGTGCATCCCCCCCCCCCCCCGGGCAGCATAAGTGGCATGGATGCCGGCACAGGGGGCCCAGATGCTGGTGCAGCCCCTTTCTGGCCTCCTAAGGACTTTCATCCTTTCGGCTCAGGAATGGGCTGTCAATGCTAAATCTTGCCTAGGTTTAGACACTTCTGATAGCACTTATCTATCACCGTCTATATATTAACAAGATACTATTCCGGTGTCTTTGGAGCTTAAAGCATTTTGCAAATCTTTTACTGATTTCCAAGAGCTAGTTAACTGCGACCACAAGTAAGATTATTCACTGAGCATTTTCTGGGCTGAGCAATAAGATAAATGCTTGCAAAAACAGCCTCTTGCTCAGACTTGGGTAATCATTGTGGGCCCTAGTTTGAGGGATGCTGTAGTCACCTATCAGCTGCATAGCCCAAGAGCAAGTAACAGACATTGAGAGCTGTATAAGAGGCCATTCCTGTCACTTGTTCTAAAGTAACTCGCAGACTTCTGCGAGAGAGAGCATCCCCAAGGCCAAATTTGTAACATTTTCTTTTGAAAAATGAACTTAGAGGTTTTGTCAGTTGGAACAGTTTTTGGAGCTTTGAATAAACAAACAGCCTGTAAATTTAGGAGGATTGCATGAGCAAGTGTCTGAATTTCGGTTTCAGAAAATCCTTATTAGCTATTGTCACCTGCGATCTTCCTCTTCACTCATGCTACTGAAATGGGCCAACAGCCCCATTAAGCTGTACAATGGCGTAGAAATATATAGGCAACTGAAACTCTGGTCGTTTAAGCATGGGTACTTTCACTCACGTTTGCCCCCTGTCTGTCTTGGTTGTTCCTTGGAGTTATGCATGAGTTTTCCCTCCATCAGAGGTGGCCTCGCTGCCAGCCCTCACAAACCCCAGATCTTCCCATTCCTCTTTTAGCCCGATTCTTCCACCTCCCCTGAGCTCAGCCTGGGTGAAATCCCTGTGCATAAGGCAAAGTGTGGGGCACGCAAGCTTAGTTTCTCTCACAGCCAATTACAAAGCAGTGTGTAAAGAGGCGGGGATGCAAATTCTTCCTGCTTCCTGGGAGTTCTTTCTGGGAAGAAGAATGGACTTTTAAGACGAGGCTTGGTTCCCTCCCCCCCCCCATTCTTTTTATGATGCTCTGTTTTGTTTTTGTCTTTTAAAATGCATTTTGGCTGGGCACTTGGATTTCCGCGGGTGGGGGGACTTCTCTCTCAAAGAAAGAACTACAGCCAATCACAAAGCGGCATTTCAAGGGGCGGGCTTCTTTTTTTGAGTTCCGAGACTGCAGGTGCATAGCTTCTAAAGAAGAAAGTGTGGATCCAGTGAGCAACAAACCTCAGGGAAAACTCCCATGCATAAATGACCTCTGAGATATTAGCATGTAGGTATATGTGATGGTTGAATGGCCTTTGTTTGTTCCCCTACAGGTGGAATGCAGTGACAGAGACCTTCACTCAGGAGTCTATGGTGGCTCCGTGTACGAAGCTATGACAGACTTGATTGCCTTGATGGGTAAGGCCTGGTCCTGTGGTTTTAAGTGCCACCGCCTTGAAACTGAGGGAATTTACTTATAGTTCAAAGGCAAAAAAATCTTTAATGTAACACTCCCAAGTTAGCAGTAATGTTATGGGTAGCCAGAGAAAGGGCAGAGAACTTCTTACAGGATCAAGGCAAACACAAATATTCCAGTTGTTGGTGGACTCAGTAACAGCGATGTGAACAGTGCCTACAAGACATCGTAGTGAAGCCATTTAAAGAGAAGTGTGGCTTGTATATGTAAAAGGTCGGTGGGCAGATGCACCTACAATTCTGTGCCCATTTGGTTTCCAGTTCTGTGTCCAGCTGGACCGAGTGAACCTCTGTTCTTCCATCCCCCCCCCTTTGCCATAGACGTTTTTTTCTCTTACCGCCTCTTCTGCTGCCTGCAGCATTCACATGTGCATACCCAAATTTTCTATGGACGTGGTGGCAGGAATTAGTTCTAAGTTTTTTCGTGAGCAACTAGAGCATGGGACTGCTGATGGCCCTTGGCACAACACATCACATGGGAGGTGGCCAGCCCTAGTGTGTAATCCCATATGATGTAACAACTGCCAGGGCCAGTTCCAGGTCTAGGGAAGAGCACTTGGCAAGATGCCCTGTAATGGGCCAACTTCCTAGTGGGCCTAACTTTCAATAACCTTTGGGGAGGGGGCGTGGTTCCATGGTAGAGCATCTGCTCGGCATGCAGAAGGTCCCAGGTTCAATCTCCGGCATCTCCAGTTAAAGGGACTGGGCAAGTAGGTGATGTGAAAGGCCTCTGCCGGAGAGCTGCTGCCCGTCCGAGTAGACAATACTGACTGATGGACCAAGGGTCTGATTCAGTACAAGGCAGCTTCATGTGTTCACTAGCAGTGAGACATGCTTCCCATCCACCACACACACACACACAAAAAGGCAAGTAGTGACAGGGCTTCTACCGGGTGGTATTTGTCAGGTAAGGAAGGGGCGGGTGGCAGTGCCTGCTTCTACATTGGCTAATCACTTCCTTGGTTGAGGAAGGAAAAAATGAGCTGTGGCAGGAAGCATCAGCTCTTGCCACAATCTGCTTTCTACATACATGTGGCAGACCTGTTGGGGTAGTGGGGGAAGCTTTCTCAGTGGCTGTTGGACCTCCTGATGAAAAAGTAGGCTGAAACCGCTATTCTTCCTCAGCAGCAGCAGATTTGGGATTGGTGTTGGGCCTTTAAGCAGCACAGGACCTCAGCAGTTGCCTGATAGGGTTGCCAGGTCCCTATTTGCCACTGGTGGGAAGTTTTGGGGCAGAGCCTGAGGAGGGTGGGTTTTGGGGAGAGGAGGGACTTTAGTGCCATAGAGTCCAATTGCCAAAGCAGCCATTTTCTCCAGGTGAACTGATCTCTATTGGCTGGAGATCAGTTGTAATAGCGGGAAATCTCCAGCTATTACCTGGAGGTTGGCAACCCTACTGCCCGATGATGCTGGCCCAATGTATTTGTTTTGACTTTCTTTTTCCAGTGTTGCTCTTAAGCACAGTGGAATAAATGGGCATATGTATTGTGTTGCAGGACCAAAGGGTACGTCGTTTTTTAGTGGCTGTACACTGTCTTTGTGCTAAAACCGCTGTGTGACTGCTACGGGGCAGTCCTTGCCTAAAATTAACTCTGCTTTTCCTCAGCGGCTGCACTCTCGAGAGTTAGCATTAAAGTAGTGTGGTATTGTGCAGTTTCCTTGACTGCCTTAGTGCCTTTGTGCATAGCCTTGCATATTGCTCAGCCTTAATTTTGGCTGTGTGGTTCGCCCTGAATCTTGCCTGAAGGGAAACCTGTCCGATTGAGTTAAGTGACAGTTTTGTCAAATGTTGACTCCAGGAAAAGGGTGGGGGGAGAAAAGAAAGAAAGGTCATTGGCATTGTTCAAAGGCAAACTTTGAAGTTTGCTCTCACACAGAAGATTGTCTGCAGAGGAGTATCTTTGGACTTAACCAGCAGCAATAATTTCTAACCTCTTAGAAATTAGTAACTGGAAGCATGTGACTGGATAACTGTAGACCAAGCCTTGGGAAGAATTGGTGCTCCGTGGATCCATCTTGTGAACACGTGGTTGTGGCAAAGGGATGGCATTGTTTGCCTTGCGAGCTCATGGCAAATCGGGTGACTGTTTGCTTGCGGAACGCTAGGCAGAGTTGGCTGAGCTCTGGTTTCTGTACCAAAGAAGGGAAATCGGATCTGTTGTTACCAAAATTGGGCCCTAGGTGGAGCTTAACAACCTGTTCAGAACTTCTCAAAAGTACTGCCAAGAAACAAATTAGCATTTAAAGGATGTGGAGAGGCCTCTTTTAAAGAATCCTCCCTTCAATCCTTCTGATATGGGGCTCAGGTGGAAGCAGTGGCCAGAGCACTTCTGCTGGTTTACCACTCACACACCCCTTCCTGGAACAAAAGGATTTGGCTACCACTGCTGTGCATGATCCAGTCACTTTCTACTAGAGTACTGTTGCACTATGTGAATTTCCTAAAATAGCAGCCCCATGGTGAATAGAGTTGGTGTAGAATGCTACAGTTAAGTTGGTTTCTGGTATCAACAGGAGGGAGCATCTATTACATGTTTTGAATGAGCCTGACTGGCTACCAGCATGTTTAAAAGCAAAATTAAAGGTGCTGATTCTAACCTTTAGTGCCTTTCATTACCTTGCTTTTGGATATTTGAGGGAGTGTTTTCTTCCATATCTTTCTCTGTCACTG
Source organism: Euleptes europaea (assembly GCF_029931775.1). Classification (NCBI taxonomy): domain Eukaryota; kingdom Metazoa; phylum Chordata; class Lepidosauria; order Squamata; family Sphaerodactylidae; genus Euleptes; species Euleptes europaea. The sequence continues at coordinate 65,117,050 of NC_079319.1, forward strand.
GAATCAGCCTTGGGAATTTGCCAATGGTGGATAGCCACCAGGTTATGGAACCAGTTTCTAGCCGAGTTTCATAGGATTCAAGATTGTTTATAAGATGGGCCTTGAGGAACCATCTGTTGGTTTGGACCTTTGGGTGTAGACTTGTACGCTGATTAATATATTTGGTGTTTAATGCAAGAGCTTAATATTTAATGGCTTTATTTTCTGCATCCAGCTTTGTTATAAAGAACACAAGCCCTCAGGCTTAAGGCAAAACTTGCTGTTTCATCATATGGTTTGGAATAGGGTACCGTATTGTGGGAGACTGTGTCAGTGTGGTTCTGGCCAAATAGACACTCTTCAGCATTACTTGTTTAGCTGTGACCTTCTCAACAAAGATAGAGACTGATGGATAAAGCCTTTTATCTGGGAATCTGTCTGTGAATTGGGTAATTTGAGGGTTCTTTTAGCAGGGGTGGATTTTAATACTACATTGGCAGTTGCCAAGTTTCCCCCTCCCCAGTCAATTAAGATAAAAAGAATACTAATTTTCTTATTATCTAGATATCTGTGATACAACAACAGCACCTTTATTGGCATATGTTTACAATTACTATAAAGACTGTAGAGTGCAAAAACTAGGACTAAACAAAGTCAAGATTTAAATTCTCTGAGCTACTGTGTCTACCGTGGCAGGATTTTGTCTGGAAAGAAAAAGTTGTACCTTGAACTTGTTCAAAGCTCCATTCCAGTTGACTAAGACTGAGTTAGGGAGCTTGGCTCGAATGTCCGCATAAAAGGCAATTCAGAAAAAAACATGTTGTAATGATTCTACACATCTCAGTCTGCACGGGCAGAGTCTATTTATGTATGGGGTTTTCTGAATCCTCCCTAATAGCACAGCTGAGGGTAGAGCATTATCCCTTGCAAGCACAAAGGCTGTACGTTGCTGTGGGTTAGTCAGGTGGTAGAAATAGGGTATCTGTTTATATATGTATAGTTCTTTTTCTTAATTTTGATCTTAGTGTGACACTGCTCAGGGCCGAATTGGCCATATGAACAGCATCATTAAAGTAAAGTAAGTATGGTTTGGAGTCACTCTGTTTTCACTCTTTGGATGCCGGCTGCCCAAAGAGTCCACAGCGGTGCACTAAAGTGGGACCTAATGGCACAGCGGAGTGGCTGCCATCACTGTGTTTGAACTGGACTGATCGTTAGGGTTGCCAACCTCCAGGTAGTAGCTGGAGATCTCCCACTATTACAACTGATCTCCAGCTGATAGAGATCAGTTCACCTGGCCGCTTTGGCAATTTGGCAATTGGACTCTGTGACATTGAAATCCCTCCCCAATCCTCCTCCTCCCCAGGCTCTGCCCCAGAAATCTCCAGGTATTTCCCAACCCGGAGCTGGCACCCTACTGATTGTTGATATAATTCCCCACAAGACCTGTGTGAATTGGCTGTGAGGTAGGCTTGACAGGTAGTGCTTCTTAGCCAAAGAAAAGATAATTGCTAAAGCTTTCAGTTTATTTTCAAGTTGCTGAGGAAATTAAGACAGCCTGAAGGCAACATCATATTGCTTCTGCTCCCTCTGGTCCTAAGGAAGCCATGCCAGTGACCACGTTGTTTATGATGCATTGGACTTTGTTGCTCCGTTTTATGAACCACCACATTGGGAGGGTCTCTTAAATAAATGTTGTCATGCGTCAAAGCAAGAAGGTTGCGGACACCAGCAGGGCTGTATTTTAAAATATCTGGCTATCTCTAATACTCCACTCTGTTGCCTTGTAGGATCGCTAGTGGATAAGAAAGGAAAGATCCTGATTCCTGGCCTTTATGACATGGTGGCTCCCCTCACTGAAGAGGAGAAAAAGCTTTACGATCAAATTGACTTTGATCTGAGGGAGTATGCGAAAGATGTAGGAGCCACACGACTGCTGCATGAAACAAAGGTGTGATATTTTCCCATCTTCTGGCTCCAGCTCCTCCAGCTGTAAAATATACAGATCTGTTGGAGGAGGAAATAGAGCAATATGACTGGAAAGGTCATAATTGACATCTGTAAGGTATTACTGAGGCCTGTTTGCTGCCTGGTGGACAATTGTTGCTGTGTTGATCCCAAAGATTAGAAGGTACAATGGTGGGGAAATCAATCTCTTATCACACCCTTTTAGGCTGGTGTGTTTACAGTTACCTAGCTCATTCTGCCTGTAGAGTGAATTCTTGTGACTGACTTCACAATCTAGTCTCATATCTTCATCCCCACCCCCAGAATGACATCTTGATGCATAGGTGGCGATACCCATCCTTATCCCTCCATGGAATAGAAGGAGCTTTCTCAGGATCGGGCGCCAAAACTGTGATTCCACGGAAAGTTACTGGCAAATTTTCGATAAGACTAGTGCCAGACATGACTCCAGAAGTTGTGACCAAGCAGGTATGTGTGTGTGTGGGTTGGGAGAGGTGTGTGTTTATATGGCAGGGGGTTAATTTGTATCTTCCTGCTTGAATTGCCTAGACCAAGTAGCCACCATTTTTCCTCCTTGGGATAAGATCTATGGCAAATTTTGGCGCTGATCTGAATTTTTCAAATGGCAGTAGCTTATAAGTGAATTATTGTTATGTCTTAACCAGATGCTGTTTAAGCTTAGCAGCTATTGAACTTGTGTTCCATGTAATGAGAATGCAAAAGAAGGCGATTTGAAGTTAACTTGAAGCTTTGCGGTACAGATGATAATGTATGCAATCTCCTTAATATAATTAGTTTCCACTCCTAAACGTCACTGCACATTCTTGTACTGGGAGGCTCTTTATTTTCACAGAATTCTCACATTCGTGTCCTCAGACATCTTTGTGACGGTGCTCTGAAATTAGTAGAGCTGTTAAGTGTTTTTTTTTTCACTTAACAAATACAAATGTCCATTAATTTTAGTGCACTATTGGAGTAGCACAACCTGCAGCATAATATGGGCGGAGGAGAGGGTGGAAATGAAATACATAATGTTCCTGCTCTGTGACCTGGCAGGATTTATGCAGACAGACCCCTGCTGGTTTTGTGCCTTTTATAGTGCCCCCACCCCAACAATCTACCCAGACTATAAACATGTTAAAATGGAGAACTTGATTTCCATGGGATTAGGTATTATGCTTTGAAATAATAAGTTTGAACGTGGGAGAAACATGGGAAGCTTAATCTGACAATTAAGTATAGTGTTTTAGGTGGAAATGTGAGACTTCTTTGCCTGTCTAGAGATTAATGTGTGCCTAAGCGCTGGGCATCCGTTTAGGTTCTAGCTGCGTTGTATTAACTGGCCGTACCTTCTTATTGTCAAAGGTTCAGGATTACTTGTCCAAAACGTTTGCTGAACTGCACAGCCCCAATAAGTTCAAAGTCTATCTGGGCCATGGTGGAAAACCTTGGGTATCGGATTTTAACCATCCTCACTACATGGCTGGCAGAAGAGCCATGAAAACAGGTCAGTAAATCTTGAATGGGATCAATCTCAATCTGACTGGCCTAGGGGAAAGATGCTCAGTTTACTAGGATGCACCCACCAGTACTATCAAAGAGGTCCATTTGCCAAGCCATGCAAGAAGCCTTGATTCTGTCTCTGCCGTTGACTGGGTTAGGTTTATAGTAGATTGTCTGTAACTTAGGAAATGGTCTTCCATATTTTCCCTCCACCTGGCTAAACTTCATCATGTCAACAGTAGTTTTACAGTAAGAGTATCCCTTGTTCGGACATCCCATATCCAGACTGATCCGAAAACCGGACCCTGTGAGCTGGCATGCAGGCAGAACCATGCAGCCTGCTTTCAATGTTTCCTCTCACCTAAAAAAAATAAAATACAGTGTACACTGCATCGTAGGTGGAGACTGACAACTGCTTGTATCCCATTTGGGAACAGAGGAAAGGTGAATCTGTTGGTGCAACCTATGAATGGATATCCATTGTGGAAATATTGGAACTAAAAAATTGTATGTGGTTGCTGTTATACTTAATAAGAAGATTAATCATCATTGGAGACAGTATTGGAGCTACTGAGGCTAAAATTAAGGAATAAGTGTGCAAATATAATGACTGAATGGGACTGATGAAGAACTGTGAAACGATCTTCTCCCTAGGCATCGTCACTGTGCACCATCCTTCAGAGAAGATTGTATTTTTGGAATGAATGTGACTGTACTTTTCGTACTTTTTGTAGTACCAGTGTAATTTTTATGGAACATTGGCCTTGTAGCCTTTGTGGATCATTCAAATACACTTATCATAGAGTTATATATAGCCATTGTTAGTTAGCTGTTGCTCTTGTTTAACAGCTGATACAGGTATTCTGGTGAGATAGTTACACCTTTGGTTTCTGATTATTTAATGTACACAATAGTATTAAAAATATTGTTTAAAATTACATTCAGGCTATGTGTCTATAAAACATAAATGAATTTGTGTCCCATCCCCAAGATATCTCATTATGTATATGCAAAACTTCAAAAATATTCCAATATACGGAAAGATCCAACATATGGACCGCTTCTGGTCCCAAGCAGTCCGGTTGAGGGATACTCCACCTGTATACTATTTCCACTTAAAGGAGGAAAATCAGCCTAATTTAAGAGGAACCCCTGAAATACAAACCCAGATTCGACTGATCTATGATACATTCAGTCACTTGTCCTTTTACAGTCCTGGCATCCTCATTCACTCTGTTGGACCCTTTCATGCTTATCCTTGGGCCTCAAGAGCTGTTGCCTTTTGGCAGCACCTTTCATTATGCTGCTCCGATCAGCTGGATGTGTGGTGTGTGTGGAGAACCAGCCCCGCTAAAGCAGTCATTTAGTAAAGGAGACAGCCGCTTACAGAGCAAATGCTTTCAGAAGGAGAAATGGCATATGTGAGGAAAGTTGTGTACAATGCCATCTTAAGCAGCATTAGACTCTTCTAAGACCATTGGAGTCAATGGTTTAACTTGGCTTAGGATAACAGTGTGCAATGGTTTAGCAGTAATACTCTTGTGTTCTAGCTCGGCTGGAGATAGAGAAGCACAAAGAGACAAAAATTATCCTGAAGATTGTATGCAGTTGTAGGGCTTTGAGTTCATTAGAAACAATGATGTGTGAACAAATCCTTTGTTTTTTTCTAAACTGTAAAGATTGTTTGTCCCACAGGATAGCTATGCATATGGCACATGGGTACAGTACCTCACACAGAGGGGCACAGAGCCCCTGAGCAGGCATCGGGAGGGGCTGTGGCTCAGTGGTAGAGCATCTGCTTGGCATGCAGAAGGTCCCAGGTTCAATCCCTGTCATCTCCAGTTAAAGGATCAGGTAGTAGGTGATGTGAATGACTTTTACCTGAGAGCTGCTGCCAGTCTGAGTAGACAATACTGACTTTGCTGGACCAATGGTCTGATTCAGTAGAAGGCAGCTTCCTGTGATTGTCATGTGATATGATGATTCTGATCCTTCCACACTTTTTTGTGAAAGATACCCACCACCCATTGTGGTTGACTCAGTCTGAACTGGAGTCCGGCGTGGCTGTACTTCAGAGCTTAAAAATAGTGAGAGATCCATTAATACCTAATTTGGCCTTTAAGGGAACTGGCCTCACTGCTACCCATCAGTCACCTTCTTTCTTCACGTGAATACTCTTAAGTGTCAATGGCTGCATGGTGTAGAAAAACCATTTTCCTTTCTCTTTTCCTCTCCCTGCCCCCTCCCAAGTATTTGGTGTGGAGCCAGACTTGACCAGAGAAGGAGGGAGCATTCCTGTCACGCTAACCTTCCAAGAAGCAACAGGCAAGAACGTAATGCTCCTGCCTGTTGGATCTGCAGATGATGGAGCCCATTCTCAGAATGAGAAACTCAACAGGTAAGGCATGGGAAGGGACACTTGACCAATCTATAAAAGCTTTCAAGCTGCAGACCTATGATGGGCTGCTCGGAATAGTAGCTGTGCTCCTGTCTCCCAGTCAGGAAGCGGCATGAATGCGTACCCTGTTCCCAGTTAATGCTGGCATTGCTGGGATCTATTGACTTTTCTTTGTTCAACATTAATGCCTTTTCTCCTTTCCAGGTACAACTATATTCAAGGGGTGAAACTGTTGGGTGCGTACCTGCACGAAGTTGCCCAGCTGAAGGACTGAATCTTTTGGTCTTGTTGGTCGTGCAAACAAAGTTGCTCAGGGGTGGGGGGCTGCAAGTTCTCGCAACCTACTTCCTTGCAACTTAAAAAAAAAAACTGCACTAATTTTCTCCCCCGCCCCCCTTTCTACCTAACTCATGCGGAGATGCCTGGCAAAATATTTTTGATCGCCATATTGAGCACCTTATACAGATGAATCTTTGGCCAAAATGACTGTTCTGTTCGAGGCAATTATTGGTATACTGCAAAGCCCTAACTATACTTTAATGATAAGAGCCCTAACTATAATTCAAAGCCAGGGTGGGAATGGGGACACAGATGGGGAAAGCTGTCTACGGAAAGGCCTGATTTTCCCAACGACTGTATGTGTAAGCTGCCAGCAAGGGATTTTGTTAATGCCCCATCAGCTTCTCCATCCGTTTTCTGTAATCGTCTCCTAGGTCTTATACGATCCCTGTCACCAGAATCTGTGGCAAATCCACACCTCTTGCTGGGCAAGAACTGTGCTTGTTTTCAAAAGCTCAGACAAGGCAACAACATCCTCTTTGGAAAGTTTTGAAATTGGAAGATGGGAAGGGGGTGCAGAAGAGGCAAATGAGGTCCCTGTCCCCCACGCCCGCCCACTGGGCTCTTGCTGTGTCTCTCTAGACAGCTGTGCCTCTTGGCAGACTCTGTGGACCTTGTTGACATTGCACACTCCAGGTTATTTGTAACAAACTGGTATTTTTCTAGAGCATTCTTTGTACTCCCAAGTGGAAAGCTGCTGAATAATAAATAAAAAGGAATCTGCCTCTACCAACTTTGTGATAACTTTCTTGTCAGAAAACAGAAGTGATTGGTGGTTGGTAGGTCCATTAGGAATTTCTCAGGTGTCACTAGACAAGGGTTTTTAAAACATGTCTCAGGAGGTTACAGCTGTACTATTGCACTTGGGGGAGGAGGAAAATGTGAACAGATCACTGACGGTATGCTAGGGTTTGTGTTTTCCAACAGCTCCCCCTGCGTGGAACAGTGTCCAATGGCAGAGAGCCAGCATGGTATAGTGGTTAAGAGCAGTGGACTCTAATCTGGTGCACCGGGTTGATTTCCCCACTCCTACACATGAAGCCAGCTGGGTGACCTTGGGCTAGTCACACTCTCAGCCCTACCTACCTCACAGGGTGTCTGTTGTGGGGAAGAGAAGGTGATTGTGAGCCGGTTTGATTCTTCCTTAAATGGTAGAGAAATTTGGCATATAAAAACCAACTCTTCTTCTTCTAGTGCAGGATTCCAACATGAGCAGTTTATGACTTTTTTCACACTGCTAGGTGTTTGAGGCAAGCTACCCTCATCCACTACAGTACTTAACCCCTAATAATTTGGGGGAAAAGTATATGGACCTCACATGGAAGACGTGGCTCCTCAGAGGCTAAGTTAGTACATTTTCCAGAGTTGCACGGTCAATTTTTGGGTGTTACCCTCTTCCCATTCTCTTTTCAAACTGGGTATCAGCTGCCAATTAATCCAAAACCCGTATGGTTATGGTATATGTTGGACAGATTTAGAACTGATTATCAGTTTACTGTTAGCAGCAAGTTTATGTATTAGAAACAAGCAGAAATACAAGCACAGGTTCACTACGTTTTGGAAATAGTCAGCAAAATGGGCATACTGTTGCGGATGTATGAGACAAAAAACTTGAAACAGATTTGTTGAAACATGGTCAATGTTAATGTTTTCCAGTTACATACTGACATAACTTTTAAAACATGTTGAGATATATTCTTGGTGACTTGCCTTCATCTTCATGATAAATAGTAAAAGCGCCTCTATGCAGAACCTGGATTTACACTGGCTTCAGATTAAAGACAATTTAGGCCCACTTAATTTAGTTTAATAGTCTTGTTTAAACAAATTAAGCTCATGCCTCTGAAGGAGCAAAGTGTCATTTGTAATCTAAGTCAATCATATGGTAGCCCACATGTTGATATTTTAGTGTACCGTTTAGAAAGACCACTGTGAATTACACACGGGGGGTTCTGTGTGGGGCTCTAGTATGTCACAGCATGCAAAAATCCATGTATACACACACACACACACACACACCTGCTCTTTTAAACTAACCCAGTAGCTGTGGGAAATAGCTTCTCCAGAGATACGCATCCGACACCCACCTGACCCGCAACAGTTAAGAAATATGGCTGCTCTGGCGCTTGCATGCCAAAATATCAAAAGGAAGGATCAGACCACATATTGTTCTGCCTTTTGTACTTGTTGCCTCAATCAGCTCCAAGTGAATCCTCTTTAGGCTGCCCAATCAGTCTGGCTTTCTACCAAGGGTTCCAGATCACCCCCTTGGCGAAGAAAGCATTAGAGAGTTAGAGAACTCCGAAGAAGAGGAGTTGGTTTTTATATGCAGACTTCTCTACCTTTTAAGGAGAATCAAACCGGCTTAGTCTCCTTCACCAGATTAGCCTCTGCCGCTCATGTGGAAGAGTAGGGAATCAAACCCAGTTCCCCAGATCAGAATCCACCGTTTTTAACCACTACACCACGGTGGTGTAGGAGGGGGAGATAGATAGGTTTTAATATCACCATCTACAAGCCCTAAAGATCAGTGGTGTATAACATTGGCAAGCTTTAGACACAACCTCCAAAAGTTAAGAGCTGGTCCAAGGAGAAAAAGGATGCGAAGGTTGCAAGGTAACAATACACCTGTTTAGGCTGGCTAGTTATTCTCTCTGGGGTATATTTTCCTAGTCTATACTCCAGCGCATGCCTACTTCATTTGTGTTGGTTCCTTTTGTGTAGAATGTATGTCAGTTCACAAAAAGGGATAAAAAAGATTTAATAGGAGTGTTGATATTTACACCTTTTTGCTGCCTATCGCTACGCTGGCACCATGAGTGTTACGTAAACTGAGGATGCTGACTAAGGCACGCTCTATTGCCACCCATTTCTGGCTCGTGTTGGTGCAGCTGCTCTGTTGCCAGGTTCACATCAGCGCAACCTTGATGGGGTGCTGTGCCATGCTACCTGGGAACCCCAGAATGTAGGCATCCAAGAACCTCTGCCCCTGAACCCCATCAGAACACGCCTAAGGAATTAAAGGCTTATAGGTTACAGCTGAGATTAAAGAGAGCTTGATAGAAAAGGAGATGAGAGAGCTTGCTAAACTTCAGTTACGCAGGAGATTGTCTATTATTGGAAGATCCTTTATGTAAGCCATCAGGGAACAAGAGATAAGGTAAGTGATTTGTAGTGAAAGAGCTTTATTCAGTTCGTTCTTGGGGGGTCTCTGTATGTCTGAGAAACGGATATAGTTGGTGCTAACTTACAACTAGAATGCAGAAGAGGTACTGTTGCTCGAAGCAATATGCAAAGACATGAAGACAATGAAATTATTAGGAATAAATGTTGGCTTCATTTGTGGTTAGCCATCTGCAGCAGATGTAGCCAGTATGCAAGAGGAAAAAACTATTTCAGGAGGGTGGTACAACTGACATTTTGACTTAGGCATTGATTGATACTTACCTGGCAGGGGAGACACCATGATCACTTGGGCATTGAAACTGACAGAAATGCTTCCTTTCCAGAAATGGACTATTTGGCAGCTAGAATTCAAAACACTTTAGAGTGGAAGAAACTGTGAAATATCATACCAAGATACCGAGCTTTTTTCTATGCTCTCCAACACAGCAAGAGCAAAGCTAGATGTAACCCCAGGTGGCTGCCTGTTTCCTTGCAATTCCTGTAAAGATCTAGCGTGGTATAGTGGTTAAGAGCGGTGGTTTGGAGCAGTGGACTCTGATCTGGAGAACCGGGTTAGATTCCCCACTCCTCCACACGAGCGGCGGAGGCTAATCTGGTGAAATAGATTTGTTTCCCCACATGAAGCCAGCTTGGGTGACCTTGGGCTAGTCACACTCAGCCTCACCTACCTTAGGGTTTCTGATGTGAGGAGGGGAAGGTGATTGCAAGCCAATTTGATTTTTCCTTAAGTGGTGGAGAAAGTCGGTATATAAAAACCAACTCTTCTACTTGTGTTCTCTGCCACTGAAGTATCTCAGCTGGTAGTATTGATATTTATGCATGAAGTTATATATTTGTATTTACTTAAAAAAAAAAAAGCCATTGCTGACGCTGAGCAACTGTGCTCAATAAACTGGTTTGGTTTGTAAATCGAACCAAATCACCTACATGGATGTTCTTGATACCAGAACTCTGAATACTGTGACCTACTCAGATGAGCACAGTGTATGAGTGTGGGGTAGTAGTTATAGTGTTGGACTAGGATCTGGGAGACCCAGATTCAAATCCCTACTTTACCATAAAGTTTGCTTTGGGCCAGTCACACACTCTCAGCCTCATTGACCTCAGTTGTTGTGAGGATAAAATTTGACTTTTGACTTGGGTGTTGAAAGAAACAGAAATGCTTCCTTTGCAGAAAAGTGGACTATTTGACCTCGAGAATGCTAAAAACTTTAGAGTGGGATAAACAGGGGCCATGGCTCAGTGGAAGAGCCTCTGCTTGGCATGCAGAAGGTCCCAGGTTCAATCCTCGGCATCTCCATTTAAAGGGACTAGGCAAGTAGGTGATGTGAAAGACCTCCGCCTGAGCCGCTGGAGAGCCACTACCAGTCCGAGTAGACAATACTGACTTTGATGGACCAAGGGTCTGATCCAGTATAAGGCAGCTTCATGTGTTCAACTGAGTGAATTACCATACCAAGAATACCATACCAACTTGGAAGGCTTTACGAGGGGAGTGGGCATGTTCATGGAGGAGAGGGCAATCCATGGCTACTAGTCAAAATGCATACAATGCATACCTATTCTCTCCAGGATCAGAGGAGCATGCCTATTATATTAGGTGCTGTGGAACACAGGCAGGATGCTGCTGCAGTTGTCTTGTTTGTGGACTTCCTAGAGGCACCTGGTTGGCCACTGTGAGAACAGACTGTTGGACTTGATGGGCCTTGTTTTATGTTCTTAAAATAGTGTACTATAAAGTATGCTGCCCTGAGCTCCTTCAAGGAAGAGTGGGATAAAAATGTATATAATGTGTTTATTATTTCTATGCTATCTCTGCAGGTGCCTGCTTGAGGCAGCTTATGAGTAAAACATGATAGAAACACCAAAGAGATAAAACAGTTAAAAATTAACAAGTTGTTAACACAGCATTAAATGCCAGCAATAAAAGCCCCAGCCAGAGCATAAGCATGGCATAAAACAAATATTTTATTTAAAAGGCTCATAAAAGAGGAGTCCCGTGGCGCAGAGTGGTAAGCTGCAGTACTGCAATCAAAACCTCTGCTCACGACATGAGCTCGAGCCTGACAGAAGTCGGTTTCAGGTAGCCGGTTCAAGATTGACTCAGCCAGCCATCCTTCCAGCTTGCTGGGGGTAAATTGTAGACAACTGGGAAAGGCAATGGCAAACCACCCAGTAAACATAGTCTGCCCAGTAAACTTCGCGATTTGATGTCACCCCATGGGTCAGTAATGCCCCAGTGCTTGCACAGGGGATTACCTTTATCTTTTAAAAACAGGCTAGTGCTAACTGTAAAAGCAGTTTTGTAATTCAAGTCCTAATTAAAATCCCAGGTACATACAGTGTGAAGTTTAAGCAGTTGGGGGAGGGGCTGTGGCTCAGTGGCAGAGCCTCTGCTTGGCATACAGAAGGTCCCAGGTTCAATCCCGGCATCTCCATTTAAAGGGACTAGGCAAGTAGGTGATGTGAAAGACCTCTGCCTGAGACCCTGGAGAGCCGCTGCCGGTCCGAGTAGACAATACTGACTTTGATGGACCAAGGGTCTGATTCAGTACAAGGCAGCTTCATGTGTTCATGTGGGTTCAGATGTACCCGGACCTGGATAGCCCCAGGCTAGCCTGATCTCGTCAGATCTCAGAAGCTAAACAGGGTCGGCCCTGGTTAGAATTTAGATGGGCGGTCCAAGGACTACTAGGGTTGTGACGCGGAGGCAGGCAATGGCAAATTGCCTCTGAACGTCTCTTGCCTTGAAAACCCTATAGGGTCGCCAGGAGTCAGCTGTGACTTGACGGCACATGTACACCCCCACATGGGGCCAGGCAAGCCTTATTTGGGAGGGCATGGAAAGGCCTTGTGTTTGGTCACTATCTACCTCACCTCTGTCAGCTGGGCCACAGAGAGCATGGCCTGTGAGAAGCATCTTAACTGAAGAAGTGTTGGTTTTTATATGCCGACTTTCTCACCCACTTAAGGAAGAATCAAACCGGCTTATAATCACCTTCCCTTCCCCTCCCCACAACAGACACCCTGTGAGGTAGGTGGGGCTGAGAGAGCTGTAAGACAGCTGTGACTAGCCCAAGGTCACTCAGCTGGTTTCGTGTGTAGGAGTGGGGAAACAAATCTATTTCACCAGATTAGCCTCCGCCGCTCGTGTGGAGTGGGGAATCTAACCCGGTTCTCCAGATCAGAGTCCACTGCTCCAAACCACCGCTCTTAACCACACCACGCTGGCTCGAGCCTCCAATGATAGGCTAGAATGCAGTAGCACCCCCAAGCTAATTTCCTGCTCTTCAATATGCCAAAATAGGGGCTTGTTGCACAATTCTAAGAGTTTACACCCTTCTAAGTAATCAGTAAAGTTAGAAGAGTATAATTCTGCAGAGGACTGTACTATCAAATGTCATAAAAAATAGCGCTAAAATGGCTTTTTAATTACACACTTAATCTTCTAGCCTCAAGGATGAAAAATAAACAAATATAAAATAGATTCCTTGACTATTGTTATGGTTAGGTGTTCTATATTTCATTTCTTGAATTGGTTTTTGACATTTTCCACATCTCAGTCTCAATTATTTCAGCCAGAGAGGGCAGGTTAGAAATATAATAAATATATGAAATAAATTTCTAGTGAGGTTCCTATGTGCATTTTGGGGTGGGGCTGTTTTTGAAATTGTGAATACGAAATAGTTTGTCTTCATCCTTTGTTTTTTCTTTACTACTACTTGGTGTTGGTACTATATTTAAGAGTCAGTCTCTGCAGGGAAAGATTCCTTTGGAAATGTGTTTCCCCCAGGATAAAATAATCTGGAACTGTAGCCCTCGTTCAATGGATCCTCCCTGCCAAATGGCAAGAGACCCCATTTTGCAAGGATATGCAAATTAAAATGCCTCTTTGCAGAGTGGACATAAGAAGATGTGACAATATTGGTGTATGATCTGGGAGCTGGTGTGGTGTAGTGGTTAAGGTGTTGGACTAGGATCTGGGAAACCCAGGTTCGAATCCCCGCTCTGCCATGGGAACTTGCTGGGTGACCTTAGCGAGTCACACGCTCTCAGCCTCGACCCTGGCTAGGGTTTGGATGGGAGACCTCCAAGGAATACCTGGCTTGACGGCGCTTTACTCACACACACGGTGTTTTCCCACTGGGATCCTCATGTGGGGTGGAAGTGAAGCATCTCTTTTTGAACAACAACAAAATGAATGGGCAAGGTTAACAAACAGAGCGGTTCCTCAGTGGAACAGGCTTCCTTGGGAGGCGGTAAGCTCTCCTTCCCTGGAGGTTTTTAGGAAGAGGTTAGATGGCAATGCTGATTCTATGACCTTAAGCAGATTATGAGAGGGAGGGTATCTTGGCCATCTTGGAGGCATGGAGTAGGAGTCACTGGGGGTGGGGGGGTAGTTGTGAATTTCCTGCATTGTGCAGGGGGTTGGACAAGATGACCCTGGTGGTCCCTTCCAATTCTATGAACTCCAGCTCCCATCACCACAACCACCCTACTTTGCTGCGCTTGGTTCATTTTCAGCATGTTCTCTCAGGTAGCCGGCTCAAGGTTGACTCAGCCTTCCATCCTTCCAAGGTTGGTAAAATGAGTACCCTGCTTGCTGGGGGTAAATTGTAGATGACTGGGGGAAGGCAATGGCAAACCACCCCGTAAGCATAGTCAGCCTAGTAAACGTCAGGGTGTGACATCACCCCATGGGTCAGTCATGACCCGGTGTTTGCACAGGGGACTACCTTTACCTTTAAGAGAAAAATGGTTTAAACATGGTTGTGCCAAGAAGTAAGGTGGGTGGAGGGGTTAGCTTCCCTTGCCTGTACACCCCATTTCTTTAAAAAATGAAGAAGAGTTGGTTTTTATATGCTGACTTTCTCTACCACTTAAGGGAGACTCAAACTGGCTTATAATCACCTTCCCTTCTCCTCCCCACAACAGACACCTTGTGAGTTGGGTGGGGCTGAGAGAGCTAACAGAGCTGTAACTTGCCCAAGGTCACCCAGCTGGCTTCGTGTGTTAGAGTGGGGAAACAAATCCAGTTCACCAGATTAGCTTCCGCCACTCACGTGGAGGAGTGGGGAATCAAACCCGGTTCTCCAGATGAGTCCACCGCTCCAAAACACCTCTCTTAACCACTACCCCAAGTTTCTATGTGCCACTAGCCCAAGTTTCTATGTGCTTATACAGAATGGAAAGCCAGTGTGCTCCCAATCTGATTGGTGGAATCGCTGGGCACAGAAACTCCAAAATGAACTGACCCTTTTCTTCTGGTTTCCGTGATGTCCCTGGGACTTGTGTATCTTCTAGATTAACCTCTCTCATTGTTGCCCTTCCCACTACCTGTAGTACTGAGCCAGTCATATATCAATACAGGCGCCAGATCTGAATGTTTCCATTTATTACCTAATGACAATATTTTTTGCATCCAGATGTTATTTTAATTATATTTTTAAAATTCGCATCACTTGAGCTGGATTTTGCTTAATCACAACCTTTGCACACATCCTTTTCAGACACCCTGCTGTCTTAGGAAACAAACTTCTTGGATCTGTGTTTTTGTTTTTTGCCAATTTCTAACCTTATACAACAGTATTTACAAAGAACAAACAACGGATGAATTTCAAAGTGGAGAGATCTGAAGAAATGGGATACCTGCTTTAAAAATCATCTGTTGGGGGATGCTTTAAACTCAGTATGTGGAAAGTTGGATGCTTTCCTTATAACATAGGGATGTTGACATATCCTTTCTCCTTCTGTTCTAGCTTTGAACATTGCCTTCGTGACAAAACAAATAAATACATATCAACAAATAAAAATATACAGAGGTTTGCGTTTATAGCTACAAATTGAAAGAAGATCTGCAGTGAGAACTGGAACTTGAGAGGTAGTTTCGTATTCTGCGCTGAATAAGAAGGTGAAAATTTGATCCTTTTGCCATCCAGACTTTTATCATGGTAAGCCACTTATCACCAACATTTCTTGGGTTTGGGTGTGGATCATCCAGCTGGAAAACTTAAATATGGACACTTTCAAAGAAGAGGAAGATCCCGTATGTACAACCAAACCTTCCTAGGGCAAGCTGTTTCTAAATAAGCTGTTATCATCATGTCCAGGTGGTAAGGAGGATTTTGCTACATATCATGATAAAATGGTCACCTGTTGAAGACTTAACTCCTGGTTATTCCTTAACTTTGCAGGCTGTTAATATGTTGCTTTTGTACAAAAACAACTGGGGACTTTCTTTCTTATCAACCTCCTGGAGCTTCTAGAGCTGACCTGTGCCATATGAAACCCATCTGGGAAATTAGATTAGTGATTATAAGAAGGATCTTCTCTGGTGGCACTATCAGGTAAGGTGGGTAGCAACCAGAGACAGGGCTTGGCACCTCACCTATTGAATGCCCTCCTTCTTGACTCACCTAGAGCCTACTGTACTACTCTAGAGAGCCAGCATGGTGTCATGGTTAAGAGCGGTGGTTTGGAGCAGTGGACTCTGATCTGGAGAACCGGGTTGGATTCTCCACTCCTCCATATCAGCGGTGGGCGCTAATCTGGTGAACTGGATTTGTTTCCCCACTCCTACACTTGAAGCCAGCTGGGTGACCTTGGGCTAGTCACAGCTCTCTTACAGCTCTCTCAGCCCCACCTACCTCACAGGGTGTCTGCTGTGGGGAGGGGAAGGGAAGGCAATTGTAAGCCGATTTGATTCTTCCTTAAGTGGTAGACAAAGTCTGTATATAAAAACCAACTCTTCTTCACTTTTAGGTGCCAGGTGAAAACATTTTTTACCCAGGCTTGTAACTAAGGGTGTTAATCTTTGAAAATTGGGTTTACAGAATGGTTCTAACCTGACAATTGTCTTATTAGGAACATTTTAGGCTGCTAAATATTTAATGCTGTGTTTATGTTCCGGCTGTTTTTTTTTAATGGCTGGGTTCTTAATGGTTAATTGTACAGATCTTATGGTTTTATCATGTTCTGTTTTCTGAGCATCTCTAGATCTCTGGGGAGTTGAGGGCATATTAATTTTCTAAATAAATACAACTCCCACTCTGCAGTATGTAGTTTTTAAAGAATTAGCGATGTCATTCTTCCTTAGTGGTTACAGTATGAAATATAACATTGCAGGAAGGGTTTCCAGAACTCATCTGGCCAGCTGTTTTCAGCTGGGGCTGTCAAGCAGATGTGACTGTGGCCAGCTTTTAAACCTTGTTGCTGCTTCACATGAAACATATGAAGCTGCCTTAAACTGAATCAGACCCTTGATCCATCAAGGTCAGTACTGTCTACTCACACCAGCAGCAGCTCTCCAAGGTCTGTTAGAGGTCTTTCACATCACCTATTTGCCTAGACCCTTTAACTGGGATTGAACCTGGGGATTGAACCTGGGACCTTCTGCATGCCAAGCAGATGCTCTACCACTGAGCCACAGCCCCCACTTCCTTTTACCATCTGACAGATCACCTGAGCAGGCTCCTATACAAGGGCCCCAGGCATTAGCACCAGAAAAGGAGCATTCTGGTTTGACCAGTACATGCACGAGAAGAGTATCATGACACACAAAACCCATTATAAAGTGAATACTCTTGTGAAAGTGCACAAGAATCAGGTTAATACTGAGTTGAAAGAAACCAGCAAGCTGCTTTCCCTAACTGGATCCTGAACCAAGCAGAAATGTGCTGCCTAAGTATGTATGAATTACTTACTGCTTTGTTGAGGTGCAATGCAAATGCACCCAGTGTCAACCAATGGCACAATATTATTAAATCACTTTAAAGAGAGTCTTGCGATTCTTTTATTCAGGTTAATACTCCGGGTCCGCTCCTCTTGAGATTACTTTAGCATTAACAATATAAAGGGTGTGTGACTCACAGGATCTGACCTAGATCCCGTTGCACGCAGCACCCAGTAAGTTCAGCGAAGCCTATGAGTGTCAGGATGCAGATGCGCACCAGTGCCTATAATGAAACTCTACTCTCTAGCTAGGATTGCCAACTTCCAGGTGGCACCTGGAGATCTCCTGCAATTACAACTGACCTCCAGGCAATCAAAACCAGTACCCCAAGAGAAAACAACTACTTTGGACAGTCCACTCTATGGCATTATACCCTGCTAAGGTCCCCCCTTCTCCCCAAATCGTGCCCTCCTCAGACTCCACCTGCAAAATCTCCAGGTATTTCCCAACCCACAGCTGGCAACCTTCTCTCTAGCTAGGGTTGCCAACCTCCAGTGGTGGCTGGGGATCTCCTGCGATTACAGCTGATCTCCAGCTGAGATAGGTTCACCTGGAGAAAATGGCCGCTTTGGCGATTGGACTCTATGGCACTGAAGTCCCTCCCCAAACCCTCCCCTCTTCAGGCTCCGCCCCAAAATTTCCAGGTATTTCCCAACTAGGGATGCCAGGTCCCTCTTCACCACTGGTTTTTTGGGGCGGAGCCTAAAGAGGGCGGGGTTTAGGGAAGGGAGGGACTTCAACGCCATAGAGTCGAATGGCCAAAGCAGCCATTTTCTTCAGGGAAACTGATCTCTATCGGCTGGAGATCAGTTGCAACAGCAGGGAGATCTCTAGCTAGTACCTGGAGGTTGGGGGAGAAATAGACACCACTGTACTAATATTGGGAGGATGAGGAACTCAGTACAGGTGTATACAAAGTGCAAAAAACTTTATAAGCTACCAAAATAACATAACAATACAGCTATACACACTATATACACTATTAAGCTGAAACATACAAGCTAAGACAAACAACGTGACTGTACAAGGTGGAAAAAAGTGTCAAAATGACACAGCTAATGTTCATAGAGTCTCTCTCGATTGTAGAAGTGGTATCCAAAGGATTTTCAACGAGGTTCCCAATGTTTCAGCTTAATAGTGTATATAGTGTGTATAGCTGTATAGTTATGTTATTTTGGTAGCTTATAAAGTTTTTTGCACTTTGTATACACTTCGCTCCTGTACTCAGAGCTGGCAACCTTATCTCTAGCTGTTGATTAGAGTAGCCAGGTCCCTCTTTGCCACCGGGGGGAGGTTTCGGGGGCGGAGGCTGAGGAGGGCGGGGTTTGGGGAGCGGAGGGACTTCAATGCCATAGAGCCCAATGGCCAAAGCGGCCAGTTTTCTCCAGGGGAAAGGATCTCTATCGGCTGGAGACCAGTTGTCCCAGCAGGAGATCTCCAGCCCATACTTGGGAGGTTGGCAACCCTACTGTGGATTGGTCTCTCTTCATTTTGTGCTGGAAACCCAACGCAGGCTCCAGGATAGCAGAATCAATACTATAGAAGTAGAAAAGAGCAATAGTCCAGTAGCACCTTAAAGACTCACAAAAATATTTTCTGGCAGGGTATGAGCTTTCGTGAGCCACAGCTCAATTCTTCAGATACCTATCTGAAGAAGTGAGCTGTGGCTGACGAAAGCACATACCCTGCCAGAAAGCTCATACCCTGCCAGAAAATACCTTCAGATAGGGATCTGAAGAAGTGAGCTGTGGCTCACGAAAGCTCATACCCTGCCAGAAAATATTTCTGTGAGTCTTGAAGGTGCTCCTGGACTCTTGCCCTTTTCTACTACTGCAGACAGACTAACACGGCTACGCACTGTGAATTATCTTCAATACTATAGAAGAGGAGCTCCCTTTCAAGGCCCGCGTGCTTGGCTGCCTCTCGCCGCTCCCGCAAGTCGCTTTTGGCCTTGGCGGCGGCGGCGGCCTCTGCGTGGGGTCGGGGCCCGGGGAACGCGAGGCCTGCGCGGCAGATGAAGGAAGGCGGGACTTTCCCAGCGGGTCCCCGGCGTCTTGGCCGCCGGGGGTTTCGCAACGGGCTCCTGGGCGGGTGGGGGACCGCGCGCCTCGCCCGAGCCCGCTCGCCTTCCTGGGCCGCCGGCGCTCGCCCGGCTTGGGAAGGCGCCTCGAGCGCCCTGCATGGCAGTGCGAGCGCGCACGCGGCCGTTGGGCAGCCTCGACCGTTGATGCCGTTGCTGCACGTGGGGCGGGGGGCGGGGCGGGCGGACGCGCCCCTCCCAGGTCCAGGGCGAGGCTCCTGCAGCGTCCAATCCGGGGCAGAGCCTTGGCGAGCGGCGCCTGTGCGGCCCACCCCGCCTATCACCAGTCTCTCTGTAAGTCTGACTAGGGTTGCCAGGGCCGGATCTAGGTTTGATGAGGCCTTCAGCTATTAAAGGTAATGGGGCCGTTTAGATGTCCAGCTGTCCTTTGCCAACGACAAATTGTCGCTGTTTTTTTTGTGTTGGATATATGGTAATTTGTGGACCTAATAGGTATCAAAAGCCATTTGCGCGTAACAAAATACGTAGTTTATCAAAGTCCTTGTTGAACTGACTGAAATAATTAAGTTTTTTTTTTCCTTTCAATTTTTTTTGGGGGCCCCCCAAGAGAGTGGGGCCCTGAGCTATAGCTTGTTTGTCGGTTTATGACACAACCCCCCCTTCCAACCGCTTCGCTCTCCCACTCGCTCAGCCCAGCCACATATGCTGAGGGGAAAAGGCGTTGTTGGCCTGAGTATATTTGTGAGGAGAATTGTTTTTTTTCCTTCTCTTCCTCCAGTCCCACACTCGTGTTTACCTCAGTGAGAAATAGGAGACAGGAGGCTTTTCAACTTAAACAGAGAAAACAGGGAAGTTTATTAAAGAGAACTCACAGAAATTGGTTTTTAAGAAAAGGCAGAATATTTTGGAGGGAAAACTCAAAGTTAGATTGATACAACCAAGATTACTACAGAGATATAGCTTAGATGTTTCCTTCACACAAGTTCCTTCAGTAGTAGAAAAGGGCAAGAGTCCAGTAGCACCTTAAAGACTAACAAAAATATTTTCTGGTAGGGTATGAGCTATTGTGGACTGTAGTCTTTTGTTAGTCCGGAGGTTTTCAGGACGAAGCCAAGCCTTATTCATTCTTAAACTCTCTTCTTTTCTGTTAAAGTTGTGCTGATGTTTATGAATTTGCAGGAAAATGACTCAGCTCAAACCTAACCCCCTTCTGACTATATATTACTCTTCCTACACACTTGACACTGAGAGACACTGTCCTTCAGTGTTACTCCTCTGAAGATGCCTGCCACAGTTGCTGGCGAAAGGTCTGAGACACTGTCCTTCAGTGTTACTCCTCTGAAGATGCCTGCCACAGCTGCTGGCGAAACCTCAGGAAAGAAAATACCAAGACCATGGTCACACAGCCCGGATAACCTACAAGAACCGATGAACTCTGACCGTGAAAGCCTTGTTTAGCTTATACGTAAATCCGGCACTGGCCAGGACCCTCTTCGCCACCGGTGGGAGGTTTTGGGGGTGGAGCCTGAGGAGGGCGGGGTTTGGGGCGGGGCTCCAATGCCTTCGAGTCCCATGGCACGAGCAGTCAGTTCCTCCAGGTGAACTGATCTCTATCAGCTGGAGATCAGTTGCAGTAGCGGGAGATCTCCAGCTAGTGCCAGTAAAGTTGTTTATATGGATTGTAATTACTGAGCCTTCCTGCTGCTTGTTTACTCCAGCAGTACCTGGAGGTTGGCAACCCTAAATATTACACCACCTTGCAACTTTGGGAGTGTCTTCCCTGCCACTGTCATGCACAGCACTTGACGTGGGACCTTGTCATGGGAATTTGGACCCCGTTCAGAGCCTGTACTTGTTTGCAAAACAGCAGTCTGATTCTGGGATTTTTTTTTTTTTTTTTGCAGCAATATAATTTCAGTCTAGTGAGTCAACTCAACAGCTGGGAGGCGGTCCTGAAGATTTTCTCTCTCCCCCCCCCCCTTTAAAATCCAGCCTGATGGAAGAGTTCTGGAGAACTTGAACACATGAAGCTGCCTTATAGGGAGCCGCTGCCTTGGTCTGTCAAAGGCAGTATTGTCTACTCAGACCGGCAGCGGCTCTCCTGGGTCTCAGGCTGAGGTCTTTCCCATCACCTGCTTGCCTAGTCCCTGTCGTGGTGCAGGCGAGGAGCGAGGGCTGTAAGCGTAGTCTGGGGAACAGTCCAAGGTCATTCACAGTGAAGGCAGAGTCCGAGATATCAATACAGGCAAGGGAAGTCCAAGGTATTAGTCAGAGCCAGTCCAAGAAGTCAGGATACCAGGAATCCAAAGGATAGCAGGGAAACAAGGCCGGTACACCAGGAGGTTGGTGACAAGTTGCTTGCACAACAGCCAAGCCTAACAGATGCCTTAAATCCCTTCCCCTGCTGCTGTAGCAGAGCCAGCTGATGCTGATGAGGCTGAGTTCACAGGTGGTGCTTCAGCCCTGCTCCTCCTCATCACTGCTATTGGGGAGGTTCCTCTGTAAAGCCTTCAGTCTAGCACTCTGCCGTCTCTGCTGCATTGCCAGACGAACCGGTTTTCTTTTCTGCTCCAGTGGCCTTGGCGAGGCAAGGTGTCAGGTCCAACTGGAGTCCTTGAGCTGGCAGGCTGCAGGCATGGTGAGTCATCCCCTGACTCTGGCTGATCCTCTATTCTGGCCTCTACTTCCTCTTCGTCAGAGGAGGTCTCTGCAGGCTGACTCATGACGTTCCCTTTAACTGGAGATGCCAGGGATTGAACCTGGGACCTTCTGCATGCCAAGCAGATGCTCTACCGCTGAGCTATAGCCCTTACACTTGAAAGCTTCCACACTTGTGTTATTTGGGTTGTTCCTAATGCAACATATATTAGGGGGCTTCTGCTTATGAATACACATAGGAGTCTTCTGTGACTACCAAGGTTTTATTCCACTTTACCTTTTATGGACGCAGTCAGATTACACATTGGTCAGTTGGTGAACGTTTATGCTGGAATAAAATCTTGATGGCCTTTAAAGCCCCACAAGACTTCTGTTTGTTTTTGCTTCAGCAGACTGACACAGACTACCTCTTCTGAAATGGGAGATATACAAACGTGGGAACGTTTCCGCTCTCCAAAGCATTTGTACCTGTTTTTCCCTTCATGACAATTGCCGCCTAGCAGAACTGGCAGCGAGGGCTGGGTCCGGCGGTGTCCATGGGGTCACTTCAGGAAGACTTTGTCACTCTGCAGTGTTGCAATGTTAAGACCGCTGCTGTTTTTGAAAGAGAGATTTAACAGGTTGTTTGCTGAAAAGGGAAGCAGTCATGACTGGTGTCCCCTGGTGGCTGGGCCTGGTTGTGCACCCGCCAAACATTCTAGTCCCTCTAACCCAGTGGTTCCCCGAGTGGGCGGATTACCTGGGGGGGCACTAAGAGGTGAGAGGGCAGCAGGGGGTGGGTGCTAGTGGCAGGTCCTTTCAACTGTGTTGTTCACTAATTTACAGTAAATTAAGCTATGACACTATGCTGGCAAATTTGGTGGAAACTATCAGAATTTTCCCCCAGACTTTGAAGAGCAGGTACCATGGATCAAGTTCATCAGTTTTGTTGACTAAATTTCAACTAAAACGTTTTTATTTGATTTTGAATAGATGTGCAATTAATTGTTACTTTTTGAAATTTTATTATTATCTTCTTTAGGGAGTCATGCAAACCCCTATTTTAAATAATGATTTTTATAGAATAGGGTAGGGGGCGCTGGGGTTGAGTTTGTGGAACCAAGGGGGCAGTGGCCCGAAAAGTTTGGGAACCACTGCTCTAACCTAATTTGAAGGAAATCAGTGGGGGAAACATCCCCTATAAGGTAGGGGAAAATGAGCTTTCTCGTTCTCTAGCTTCTAGGATTTTTGCTTCTTTGTTTGTTGAAAACCCATGAGCTGGCCTTCACAGGCTCCCATTGAGCCACGGCCTACTTGCTGTCGGCTATACATGTGTAGCTCTTATACAAATTACTCTCCCAATTCACTTCAGTGTACACAGAGCTGCCTCTTCCATTTGAGAGACTGCTGAATTACAACTAATAATGAAACTCAAGACTATGCATTCTCCTGGATTGAATAGAGATATGGGATTCCTGTCTCATTACCAATGCTAATTTTTCCATGCCTACTACCCCTCTGCATATCACACCTAATCCAGTCATGCCTGCTATGTCATTTTCTTGCTTTTGACATTTACATTGCCATTGTGTGTCTCATTCACTCTTCTCTACTTAAGGGTAGATAGACTCACATTCTAGCTGTATCTGAAGAAGTGAGCTGTGGCTCATGAAAGCTCATACCCTGCCAGAAATTTTGTTAGTCTTTAAGGTGCTACTGGGCTCTTGCTCTTTTCTTCCGTATGGGAATAGGAAAAATATTGGAGGCAGAGGACCTCCCTGAACAGATCACACCCTTAAGGAGGCGCTGAGCCAGAGCAATTCTATTTAAAAGAGTTGCGGTGTCACTGATCTTTTAGCTCAGAATTCCTTCACAAACATACATGACAAATTCCAAGTAATACTCCTCTAAAGAAGAGGTTTGCTGCCAATAAACTCTTCTATGGCTGCAGTTCTAAGCATGTTTGCTAAGGAGTAAGTGCCTCTGAACTTGATGGGACTTCATTCTGAGAGTGCAGTACCCAGTGACTCTCCTGGCTCAACTATCCCGAAGCACAGGTTGTTGCTTGATACTGTGAGCTGTTGCCCTGCTTCTACAGGATAAGTTCCAGTCAACATGGCTAGATCAAGCATCTAGTTTCTTGAAGCAAAGGGTGGAAGACATTGAACGCCAGACAGACCTTGGAAAATCACAATTTTTCCTAGTACCTGATAAATGTAGATACTTGGTCTCACCTGCAGCTTATTTTTATCATCTCGAGTCTATTAATTATAGGAAAGCCTTTACCCTTGCTAGATGCCAGGCCCTACCATCGGCTGTTTTAGAAGGGAAATATAAGAAGATCCCTAGATCAGAGAGGTTATGTCCGTGTGAAACGGGACATTGAAACCATCGAACATGCACTGATATGTTGCCCATTCTACCACGAAATTAGATCAAAGCTTATTTCCCCCCTACTTGGTAAATTCCCTGATGAGTCAGTTGAGCTTTTGGCAAAGAAGCTCCTATAATTAGGAGAAGATCCTCAGCTTACGCTCCAGACTGCCAAGTTCTGCGCTGTTGCTATTAAAATACGCAGAGCTTTATTAGAGAATGATTGCTAGAATATTTTACAATTTTATCAATTTTAATGTGATAATTTTAACCAGGGGTTGCTTTTATTGACCTTACACCTTTATATGTATGGAGAGTCTGTGATTCTGCGGTGCAAAACTATTGTGTTGGGAAATTTTGATGTGTTGGCACGTGATTGGCCAGTTGACCGTATTAATAAACTTGACTGTGAGCTGTTGTCTTAAGAGAAAGACCACATAATCCAAAGGGCAGAGGTACAGCTGGAGCATTCACACTGAGCCCTGTGGCTTGATGTTACCAACCTCAGAGCAACAGCCTTTGAACACTTCCTGTTCTTGCTTGGATGCCGAATGCTGACCAAGGTCATTTATGCATGGGAGTTTTACCTGAGGTTCGTTTCTCACTGGACCCACACTTACCTGTTGGGAATCTATGCACCAGCAGTCTCCAAGCTCAAATCAAGTACCACCCCTTTAAATACTGCTTTGTAATTGGCTTACTTGTAGTGCTTACTGTGAGAGAAAATTCTCCCCCCAATCCCAATTGCCACATAAAAAAGCATTTTAAAAACAACATAAAAAAACAATCTGAAAGGAGGTGGTGCAGGGGGAGAAATCCAAGCCTTGTTTTTTTTTTTTTTTTAAATCTTCTCAAACGAGCTCCCAGGAAGCAGGAAGTATTTCAGTCCCCGCCTCTAGACATGCTGCTTTGTAATTGGCTGTGAGCAAAACCAAGCTTGCGTGCCCCACACTTTGCCTTATGCATGGGGATTTCAACTGGGCTTTGCTCAGGGAGGATGGAAGAGTCAGGTTTACAGAGGAATGGGAAGACCCGAACATTGCGAAGCCTGGCTGCGAGGTCATCTCTAATGGACTGAAAACTCATGCATAACTCCAAGGAATAACCGAGTCAGACCGGGGCAAATGTGAGTGAAAGTACCCATGCAAGAACGACCAAAGACAAAGGTCAGGCCTCCCTGTTGCTCTTGTATTCCTCACGGACCAGACCCAAAGAATTGCTGTTGGAGACCAGTTATCGTCAGTGTGGGACCTATCTGGTGAGGTTCCACAGGGCGCAATCCTATCTCCCATGCTCTTGATGTGAAGCCCTTAAGCCAAATCATTTGTAGTTTTGTAGTTGGCTGTCATCAATATGCTGATGATGTGTGTGTTAAGTGCTGTCAAGTCGCTTCTGACTGATGGTGACCCTATGAATCAATGTCCTCCAAAATGTCCTATTCTTAAAAGCCTTGCTCAGGTCTTGCAAATGGAGGGCTGTGGCTTCCTTTATAGAGTCAATCCATCTCTTGTTGGGTCTTCCACTTTTCCTGCTGCCTTCAACTTTTCCTAGCATGATTGTCTTTTCCAGTGACTCTTGTCTTCTCATACTGTGACCAAAGTACGATGCAGATAATAAACAGCTATATATATCCTTATCCAAATCTGCTGCTGCTGCAGCAGAGGTCCCAAACCGCTGCCTGGTGGCTGTGGTAAAATGGCTAAGAGTGAATAAGTTGAAACTAAACCATGGAAAGATACACGTATTGCTGGTTAGAAGAGTGGAGGTCTTGAAGGACATTATGCTTCCCACTTTTGATGGGGTGGCTGACCCTTGCCAACTCAGTTAAGAGCCTTGGGGTTGTACTGGACCCAACATTATTGCTAGAGGGGCAAGCTAATGCAGTTGCAAAAAAAGGCTTTTTTCTAACTCAGCCTAGCTTGAAAAAATGGCCCCTTGCCTTGATGCAGCTGATCTGGCCGCCTGGATCCATGCCATGGTGACACTGAGATTGGACTGCTGTGATGCACTGTACATTGGTCTCCCCTAAAATCAATTCCGAAATTCCATTTGGTGCAGAATGCCGCAGTTTGGCTATTATTGGGAGCTAGAAGGAGCACACGTATCCGTTCTACAAGAAGTAGAAGAGTTGGTTTTTATATGCCAACTTTCTCTACCATTTAAGGGAGAATCAAACCAACCTTCCCTTCCCCTCCCTACAACAGAGGTAGGTGAGGTAGGTGGAGCTGAGTGTGACTTGCCCAAGGTCACCCAGCTGGCTTCATGTGAGGAGCGGGGAAACAAATCCAGTTCACCAGATTAGCGTCCGCCACTCATGTGGAGGAGTGGGGCATCAAACCCGGCTCTCCAGATTAAAGGCCACTCAACTGGCTGCCCATCAGCATCTACAACCCAAAGCATATTTCATTGTTTATTGAATGTCCCATCTTGTTGATTGCATTGACTCACTCTGTTTAATCCACCTTGAGTCCCAGTGAGAAAGGCTGACTGTCAATAATGTAAATAAACAAACAAACGTAAGTGTAAGTATTTATCACTTGCTTGTATTCCATTTCTTAATTTCATACATTTCCCCCCTCTGTATTGTCTAGAAATCCCCCCCCCAGTGAACAATTAGGAAGCACTTTCATGTATGCATGCATTTTCTTTTGTCAGCAGTCCCCCCATGGGTGTCATTCTGGAAGATCCCTGACCTCTGGTGTATATGGGGAGGCTCCCATTGGAAGGAAAAAGCTGAAAAGCCCCCATACCTGCAGCAGCCATGGCTTAGTGGCAGATCATCTGCTTGGCATACAGAAGATCCCAGGTTCAAGGTTCAGTCCCTGGCATCTCCAGTGAAAAAGATCGAGCAGTAGGGGATGTGAAAGACCTCTAACAGATCCTGGAGAACTGCTGCCATTTGAGTAGACAATACTGACTGATGCCCCGATGGTCTGATTCAGTATAAGGCATCTGTTCATAAAGGGAACACCAACTCCAGTGCTTTGGATCTTGACTACTGTGTATCATCCATTTATTTATTTGCTGCTTGGCTCTAGTCAAAGCATCAGCATGACAAATTGTAATTCTTTTAATAATTTTTTTTGACTGAGAAGGAAACTCCTTCCTCAGAGAATTTTTATTTTTAACTTGTATTGTTCTTGCTTTTAAAACATTGAAACTGCCTACACACTTGTTCTGAAACGAATAACATGTCACCATAATTTGAATGACTGTATTAAAAGATACAATATAGAATTGGAGAAACATGCCTGAGAACTGGAATCCAAAGTGAAAAGGCATTCTGCAAAAAAGAGAGGATTTCCAACTCTAATATTTAGCATGCATGAATGCATTCATTTAGATTTCTAGCCTACACTCTATGTAAAGATCCAGAGTGGTCTACAATAAAGCAAGTAGTAGAGCATCAGATCTTAAGAGTTAAACTGCAATCCTGTACAGATTTTCTTGGGTATAAGTTCCACTGAACTCAGTAGGACTTGCTTCCAAGGAATTCTGCATAGGATTGGGTTGCACATCCAGCAAGATTATACTCCAGTTGATATGCATCCCCACCTATCTGCCCTTTTCTACTCTGCTACGTTTAAAGCTTTCATTGGCTCTTTGAATTCATTCACTAATATGCTCCACTTATCGCTAGCTGCACAATTCCTCAGCTGTGTCCCCCTTACATACATTTTCCCACATCTCAGACAGTGAAGATGAACACATTTTGAGAGGCAGGTAGTTTACTGCATCCTCTAAAGTACCCATGGCATAACCTGCGAAGTGAGAGCAACTCTCTTGGTTTCCTTTCTTGCATAGGGCCAGCAGTGTCTGCGATCATATAAGTCTAAGTAATGCATGTCATATGTGAATCTCTGTTTCATGTCAGACTTCCATAATTACAGTATGAAGGTGACCTCTTGAGGCCACGATCTTTTTCAGTATAAACTTCAGAAGAATCCAGGTCAGTGAAAACCAGCTGAAGAATCCAGAATTTAGGAAATCAGAAGGTGGAGTCACTGAGTCTGCCAGAATTGTTGCAACATTTTCCTAGATAAACAAGCTGTGTTATATACGTTTGTAATCTATAGATCTGTAAAGCAAACTGTTGTGCAACTTGAAAAACTGTCTTATCTGATTTGGGAATTTCACGTGATGTAGTTTGTGGGAAATAGACAATATTTCATTTATCTCCCTAACGTCTCTGAATAAACTATCCCAGTTTATAATGTCTGCATTCTCTGTGCTATTCTCTTTGTGAGTGTTACTCTAGAAAAAGGAGATCCAGTACTGTGTGGAAAGGCCTGAAACCCAGGCTGTAAAAGAACCTACCTTTTTTCTGGCTACAAATACAGGGTTAGATCCAGCAGTAATATTCAACCGGTGGATGGGAGGGGTGATTTTCGCTGATTTCCCCCTCCCACTGCAGACTTCCCTTTCTCCTCTCATGTGGTCCCATGTCCCTGCCAGAGCAGTATTTTGGGGAGCACAGTGGGAAGTGAGGGGGAAGTCCTGTTCCACTCATAGAAGGGCTTAAATTAGCCAAAAATTACAATTGGATTCTATTCACTGCATGTATAAAATATGTACAGGTTGAGTATCCCTTATCCGGCCATCCGATATCTGGACTGATCCAAAAACAGGAACTTTTGAGATGGCATGCAGGCATTACTCACATAAGAACATAAACATAAGAAAGGCCATGCTGGATCAAACCAAGGTCCATCAAGTCCAGCAGTCTGTTCACACAGTGGCCAACCAGGTGCCTCTAGGAAGCCCACAAACAAGACGACTGCAGCAGCACCATCCTGCCTGTGTTCCAATGCACCTAATATAATAGGCATGCTCCTCTGATACTAGAGAGAATAGGTATGCATCATGACCAGTAGCCATTTTTACTAGTAGCCATGAATACCCCTCTCCTCCATGAACATGTCCACTTCCCTCTTAAAGCCTTCTAATTTGGCAGCCATCACCACATCCTGGAGCAAGGAGTTCCACAAATTAACTATATTGTGTGAAGAAATACTTCCTTTTATCTGTTTTGAATCTCTCACCTTCCAGCTTCCGCAGATGACCCGCATTCTAGTATTATGAGGGAGAAAAGCTTCTCCCTGTCCACTCTCTCCGCACCATGCATCGTTT
The DNA here is from genome assembly GCF_029931775.1 of Euleptes europaea. Taxonomy (NCBI): domain Eukaryota; kingdom Metazoa; phylum Chordata; class Lepidosauria; order Squamata; family Sphaerodactylidae; genus Euleptes; species Euleptes europaea. Next base: position 65,146,336 of record NC_079319.1, read on the forward strand.
ATAGGCCTCTATCATGTCTCCCCTTAACAGCCCTCTTTCTAAGCTAAACAGCCCTAAGCGTTTTAAACGCTCCTCATAGGGCAGTTGATCTAGTCCCCTGATCATTTTGGTTTCTCTTTTCTGCACCTTCTCAAGCTCTGCAATATCCTTTTTTAGGTGTGGTGACCAGAACCGTACACAGTATTCCGATTGTGGTTTCACCATAGATTTGTACAAGGGCAGTATGATAGCAGCAGTTTTATTCTCTCAGCAATGGCATTGATGGTTCAATGTACACAAAATTATTTAAAATATTGTTTAAAATTACATTCAGGCTATGAGTATAAAGTATATATAAAACAAATGAATTTCGTGTTTAGACTTGGGTCCCATCCCCAAGATATCTCCTTATGTATATGCAAAAATTCCAAAATATTCCAAAATACGGAATGATCTGAAATATGGACCACTTCTGGTCCCAAGCAGTTCAGATAAGGAATACTCAACCTGTACTTCCTTAATCTTTTGGGTATTCCCCCCTAATTATTTATACAAGATGTCAAATTGCTCTCAGAGAAAATGCTGAAATCTATCCCGCTTTGATCCCATCTTTTTTCCTAGGAACTCAGGGTAGCATATGTGCTTCTTCCTCATTTTATCCTCACAACAGGTTAGATTGAGCAAGAGAGACTGATCCATGATCCCTAGAGGATACGGATTTGAAGCTTGGTCTTCCCAATCCTTGCATGATTCCATTATCACTAGACTACCTGACTGCAAGTTAGAAAATGCTGACTGAAGTGTCGAAGTGTAGCTTTAGTGCATTTTGTGCAAGCGACGCTCTCACCTTGTAAACTAAAGATGTGCCTGTGTAACAATCTGAATTGCAGAAGGCTTTCACGGTCAGAGTTCATTGGTTCTTGTAGGTTATCCGGGCTGTGTAACCGTGGTCTTGGTATTTTCTTTCCTGACGTTTCGCCCGCAGCTGTGGCAGGCATCTTCAGAGGAGTAACACTGTCCTTCAGTGTTACTCCTCTGAAGATGCCTGCCACAGCTGCGGGCGAAACGCCATGAAAGAAAATACCAAGACCACGGTTACACAGCCCGGATAACCTACCAAAACCAATCTGAATTGCGTTTGCTTATGTCAGGGGTCCTCAAACTTTTTAAACGGGGCCAGCTCACTGTCCCTCAAACACTGTTGGGGGCTGGCCCCCTCCCTGCCCAAACGGGAAGGCAGCCAGGCGCCCAGGCAAAGAAAAGTTAACTTACGGCAGGAGGACGTGCCGCCCCTCCCCCAGGTATATTCCTTGGAGGTCTCGCATCCAAATGCTAGCAAGGGTCAGGGCTGAGAGTGTGTGACTGGCCCAAGATCACCCAGCAAACTTCCATCATGCCATGATTGGGGATTTTAATGATCCTTAAAATAATCTACTGAATTTCATTCACTTGACTGAAATAAGAATCCTAGAAGAGGCGAGTAACTGTATTGAATGACATCTTTTTTGTTCCAAAATATTTACTTCTTTACATTGTCTTCCTGCGTTAAACTGCCTAATTTGCATTCTGCATATAAATATGAATATAAAAATAATAGAAACTGTTAACTCTTCTATATTGCCAAAAATTACAATCCTAGAAGTAAGAGTATACAAGTCTTCTGCAAATGGTTCTGCATGGGCATCTGCAGAAGCCAGTTACTGCCCAGTATATTTGTCTACTGCAAATACCCTTGAAATACACTGCATTCAAAACATGATTTGAAGTAGTCCTCTTTTCCTTTTGAAAGTGAAAAGGGAAGTACCATGAACAGGTTTTTATTTTTACAAGTTTTCACCTCTGTTTTTCTTGGCAGACCCTGCTGTTCGATGTTGTTTCACAACTAAATGGTCAGGAAAGATAGATGTCTGTGGAAAGAACACTGCACGTAATTTTGCACACAAAGTTTATCTAAATATTGCGAAACCTATTTGCCCGTTACGTTTTGTCTTCCTACAATGTGTATTGAAGTGATTCACGCATTTTACCTCTCTTCGGGCCCCTGTGTTTGCGTGATCTGCAGCAGTTGCTTTGTGGCTTGTAGGCGACAGGAAACTATGGCCAGGCCATATTGCATAAATACGACGATGCTCTCCAAAATGGTGAATGTAATCTTTATAATTTACAGATATTCCTTGCCTGTCTTATCATGCCGCTCCTCAATGTGAGCAAGGCCTCATCAAATCCTTCAGATGATGAGCAAAAGATTTTCCAGTACATCGATCATCATCAAGACACATTTGTTCAGGTAGGGGGGGAAATCATACAATGCATAGATTCTGCTGCCGCAGACAGATGGGGCGGGCCATCCCTAGTCACATCTACCTAGAAGCCTTACTATGTAGAGTAAGGAATGTGCATAGGAGTGCAGCAGCAGCTTGAACCACAGCACATATGATACTAGAACCTGGGCTAGTCCTGGCAGTTCGGCTTCTTGCCCAGCATCTTGTCCCAGGATCAGTGTAGGTGATAGAGGGGTGTTGCTGGAGTGGTTTCCAGCTCACCTTTTTGGCTGTTCCATACAGCAACACTTTCGTTCAGAAGCAGGGTTGCCAACCTCCAGGTGGTCGCTGGAGATCTCCTGCTATTACAACAGATCTCCAGGCGAAAATGATCAGTTTACCTGGAGAAAATGGCTCCTTTGGAAGCTGGGCTCTATGGTATTATTATATTCCATTATATATAAGTCCCTCCCCTTCCCAAACCCTGCCTTTCTCTGGCTCCATAACCAAAATCTCCACCACCAAAATTTCCCCCAAAACCCAAACCTGGCAACCCTACTCAGAAGCCCTGTTGTTATTGTGGCCACTAATGCAGTGCATGAACACATGAAGCTGCCTTATACTGAATCAGACCCTTGGTCCATCAAAGTCAGTATGGTCTACTCAGACCATAAGTGGCTCTCCAGGGTCTCAGGCAGAGGTCTTTCACATCACCTACTTGCCTAGTCCCTTTAACTGGAGATGCCGGGGATTGAACTTGGGACCTTCTGCATGCCAAGCAGATGCTCTGCTACTGAGCCACAGCCCCTCCCCAAAAACAAATAGAAGTCTTGTGGGTCTCTAAAGGCTACCAAGATTTTATTCCAGCATAAACGTTCATCGACTGATCAATGTGCAATCTGACCAAGTCCATAAAAGGTTATGTGGAATAAAGGTAGCCTTGAAGGCCACCATTGAGCCACAGCCCCTCCCCATCATCTGGAACATCAGCAACAGGACTTCCAGAAAGCATCTTATGGCTCTGCTGTGGTGGTGGTTAGGAGGGTAACAGTTCCTTTCAAGGGAGGTTAGGAGGGGAACACAAGCAAAATATATAGGGTGGCCTGCAAGAACTTGCAGGGGGGCACCTCCCTTTGCCCTGTATCCCAGTCCCAACACTATTTCCTCTTTCCCTCCTCCTAACAACTCACCCGTTCCCCATTTCCTTCTCTCTTTCCTACCTACCAACCAACCTAAAGGTAAAAGGTAAAGGTCCCCTGTGCAAGCACCGGGTCACTCCTGACCCATGGGGTGACGTCACATCCCAACGTTTACTAGGCAGACTTTGTTTATGGGGTGGTTTGCCAGTGCCTTCCCCAGTCATCTTCCCTTTACCCCCAGCAAGCTGGGTACTCCTTTTACCTACCTCGGAAGGATGGAAGGCTTGAGCCGGCTACCGGACACCAACTTCCGTTGGGATCAAACTCAGGTCGTGAGCAGAGCTTGGGACTGCAGTACTGCAGCTTACCACTCTGCTCCAAAGGGCTCTTACTAACCAACCTACCTACCTTTTATTAGCCCTCCCATCTTCAGCTATATTTATTTTTTATTTATTGTCTTTAGACCCTGTCTTTGTCTACAATGGGGACCCAAAGCAGCTTACATAATTCTCCTCTAGGGTTGCCAACCTTCAGGTGGGGCCTGATGATCTCTTGGAATTACAACTGATCTCCAGACTATTGAGATCAGGTCCCCTAGAGAAAAATGGCTGCTTTGGAGGGTAGATTTTATGGCATCATATTCTGGTGAGGTCCCTCCCCAAACCCTGCCTTCCCCATGCTGCACCCCCAAATCTTCAGGGATTTCCCAACTGGGATCTGACAACTCTACAAATCTCTCCTCCATTATTCGTCACAACAACCCTGTGAGGTAATTTAGGCTGAGTGTGTGACTGGTCCATGGTCACCCAGTGAGCTTCCACATTAGAGTGGAGATTTGAACCTGAGCTTCCCAGATCCTAGCCTAAAACACTAACCACTACACCACAGTGGCTTTTATAAGGTGTGCAGCAGCAAGCAGCCAGCCTTGGATAAGTCATGAAGAACCATATGGTACCAAGTTGCCTGGTGGTTGCTGCCAGGCCTTGTCCCGATGAGTCTTCCCTCAGTGTCTGAAAAACCCCTTAAAAAGGCTCTGACTCCTTCCAGAACCTTTTACTGACAGAAACCAAAGCTTGAGGGCTGGCAATACTGTTTAACACCCCCCAAAAAACTTCTTCTTTTTAAAAAAGATTTTAGATATTTCTGTAAACCTGGGGCTTTTTCAGGTTTGTAGAAAGATCTGTCTTGTCTGTCCCTGGCTCCAGTCCCTGGATTTAAGTATCCACATATTTGACCCTGTTGAGAATCAGATATACTGATGATAGACAAACTGTTACTAAATATTTATATGACAATTCATGGGTCTATTTAGTATTGCTGCCTTTTATTTCAGAATCTGTCAAAATGGGTGGCTGTGGAGAGTGATTCTATACAACCACACTTAAGAGAAAATATAACTGAAATGGTAAAGATAGCAGCAGACAACCTCCGGGCTTTAGGAGCTACTGTGGAGTTGAGGAATGTGAGCGCTCAAGATGAGGTACCTGGTTATTATTTGTTTATTTTTATGAACCAAACTTTACAAAGTTGTACCATAGGTGTGTCTCTGGTTTCTTCCAATTTCCCCTCAGCAGCAACCTTCCATGTTGTATTGTGCCAGAGGATCCCCTGACTCTTTGGAAATAGAAGGGCTACTGTGGGAAGAGTGGCTGGGAGAGCTGTGTTGCAGAAGCAAAATTTCATTGGTGGAACATTGGATCCAAACTCTAGTTTTTGAAGTTTTATTCCTGCCTGTTAACTGCTATGGTAATCTGTTTGATACCTAAGTACTTTGTTAGGACTGGAGAGGATTACCTCTTTCCAACAGATATATGTCTTGATGCTGAGCAAGATAACTGACTCTCCCCATATAAATCCTCTTTTGCGCAATGGAAAGGTGTGGTCTTGGGTTTTCATCACCTTCCTCTGCTTCAGCTGCACAAAGGATGTTAGTAGTGAAGATAATATATCAAGCCTGAAGCTAAAATGACTAAACTGAGGCTTTCATACTTTGGTCACATTATGCGAAGACAAGAGTCACTGGAAAAGACAATCATGCTAGGAAAAGTTGAAGGCAGCAGGAAAAGAGGAAGACCCAGCAAGAGATGGGTTGATTCTTTAAAGGAAGCCATAGCCCTCAATTTGTAAGACCTGAGCAAGACAGTTAAAGATAGGACGTTTTGAAGGACATGATTCATAGGTTCACCATGAGTCGAAAGCGACTTGACAGCACTTAACACACACACAGTGAATATAATGTATATTAGGAAGGCTTAGGCTGCATTAATGCATTATAATAGGCCATTGTTTGATTAAGTGGTTGTCTGTGCAACAAACTCTGGTTAATCTACCAGATGTAGATAGCAAATCTCAGTTTGTGCATGTTATTGTTTTTACTTGTAAACTACCTCTAACAGATCTCAGGAGAAGTGGCATATGAAGTCTCTGAACAAATAAATCCTGTTTGTCTGCTTCTTGCCCAGGCCTGGTGTTGTTAATCATCTTCACTGAACATCTCTTAAGGTTACTACTCAGCGGAAGGCCAACCACAAACCTCTTCCCTGCACTGCCGTCTCTGTTGTCAGGCAACCACAAGTGGTACTGCTACTCAGCAAACTGTGGTTTTTTAATTCAGACATTATAAATTAACCACAATTAGTATGTACTATTAACAAACCAACTAAAAATCCTTGTAGAAAACCCTAGATTGGTGCCAACCTAGGGCTGCCAACTTCCAAGTGAGAACTGGAGATCTCCTGGCATTACAACTGATCTCCAGAACGATAGAGATCAGTTTCCCTGGAGAAAATGGCTGCTTTGGAGGGTGGCTTGTATGACATTATACCCTCCTGAGGTCCCTCCCCACCCCAAACTCTGCTGTCCCCAGGTTCCACCCCCAAATCTCCAGGAATTTCCCAATTTGGAGATGGCAACCCTATGCCAACCAATAATCTCTGGTTGGTTTGTATTCTCTGTATTTAAGTTCCCATTTCCTGGTGACGCTCCCCATCCCTCATTCTCACTCATTGGAGCGGCAAGAGAAATTGGAGGTGCTGCATGAGATGTCACTTCCTGTTTTGGAACAGGACTGTATATAGGCACTGCAATCACTGTAATTGTGAATGGTGTTAGCCTTATGCGTAGCTCTTGCAAGGAGATACCAGCTCCTTCAAATGTGAGAGAGCTTGGTGAATACTGCTTGACTGCAAACCCATGGATCTCACACAATCCCTGGGCACAGATGGGTAGCCACCAGAACCATGAAACAGACCATGATTTAAGATTTTGGAAAGTAAATTCCTTTCTGTCTGTTTCTCAGAATTGTTCATACAGCTGTTTCTGTTCATTCTGTTTCTCAGAATTGTTCATCCTAACTCAGAACTATCATTAGATAGATGAGACACCCCCATCAGGTGGAAGATTGTGGGATATCATTAAGGGATAACAAATAGTCAGTTCTTTGATTATTGATTATATTTTACCACCATGGGCCACCATTTGAATTTTCTTCCTCAGGCATTTAAGTATGCTGGGATATCTGGATGAATTTTTTCAAAAAAAATGTATCGACAATAGAAAAATCTGGCTTTTTTATGTCTTTAGAAGTGGGTATCTTCCAGTAGGCATGTCCTTTCAAGAAAGGAGCTTATGGAAGTCCCAATTCATGTAAGGTTTTCAATTTCCTTTGACATTGTCTCAATATCTTCCTACAGCCTTATGGCCAGAACCTTTCATTACCTCCTGTTATTCTAGCAGAGCTTGGGAATGATGCAAACAAACCCACTGTGTGTTTTTATGGACATTTGGATGTGATGCCTGCCAAAAAGGAAGATGGATGGAAAACAGATCCCTACGTATTGACTGAAATGGATGGTTTGTATGCCATCACTGGTTTTGACATCATGCTTTCGAAGTAGATATTTTCAATGTTTTGCTTAACTTCATAACGTGGAAAAAAGGCTTCCTCAAAATGCTGCTCCTGGCTATTCTCATAAAATACCCATGGGCGGGCGGAAGCAGTGGGATGAGACTTGAGGAGTTTCATTGCTGTTTTCTGTAGCTGTGATAGAAATAACCCATTTAGGGACCCAGTCCAACCAAAATTAGTCATTCTTGTATCATCATTGAACTTATCTGTTACGTATTTTAGTTGGATCGGAACCGTGCATGGTGCTCATTCACACTGGATGTCTTTCATTACAGTCTGTGTGGAAGCAGAAAATGGGACAAATTAAAGTTCTGTAGCAGACAATGTTGCCACAGCCTTCAATTTGCAAGATCTGAGCAAGGCTGTCAAAGATAGGACATTTTGGAGGACTTTGATTCATAGGGTCGCCATGAGTCGGAAGCGATTTGACGGCACTTAACACACACACACAGCAGACAGTGTTATCCTGTTTATTGAGTTTAGAAAGGCATAGTAATGCGAGCAGCCTTTTAAGATGGTACAGCAAGTATTTAAAATGAAGCTTCTAATGTGTGGAAATACTACCTCACACCCACAAGGTGTTTTAAGATTCCATGTCGACTTCGGTACTCTCATACAAGATATAACAATGAAACTTGGGTTTCCTGAGGCAAAAGACTATTGTTTTAGTCCGCTGAAAACATCCCCAAGCATTATGTAAAGTTATTCTACCTTCTAGCACTGTGAAAAGTCCCAAAGCTTAATGTCAGTTTCTTTATCTTAAGGAAAACTTTATGGGCGTGGAACAACAGATAACAAGGGGCCTGTCTTAGCCTGGATAAATGCAGTGGGGACTTTCAAAGCACTGAACATGGTAGGTAAAATGTGTATTTGTAGAAACTGATTTTTTAAATGTCTTGTGACATTATGTGGAAGTGACTACTACTCTACTGTGATGTCAGTCACTAAAGTAAGACAGACTTGCCCTTATATATTTGTAAGTTTGAGCATTTGTATACAATGAGTATAATAGTACTATTAATGAGATGGAGCATTGGTTTGAGTCAGTTTAAGCAACTCTTTACATTTTGTGTCTAAAATACTGTTTTCATTGAAGCTACATCAGTATGTGGTCTTCTGAGTTCAACCAAGTTCTTCATGAAGGTGCAAATTATGGATCTACTTTGGGCTGGTTATAAGCATAGAGAAACTATCTGTACACTATAATAGAACTTGTATTACTGGCAGTAGATTTAACCTGACATTGTTTCTTTCTTAGACTTTGCCAGTAAATGTCAAGTTTCTTCTTGAAGGCATGGAAGAAGCAGGATCCCTTGGGCTAGAAAAGTTACTTAAAGAAGAAAACAATAGATTTTTTTCTAACGTTACGTATATTGTGATTTCGGATAATATTTGGCTCAGCAACAAAAAGCCAGCTCTAACGTATGGAACTCGGGGAAATGCTGGCTTCTTTGTGGAGGTAAAGGAATGAAGCAGAAGACATTTGACAGAAATATTCTAAGCATGGTTCTTGTAGCTTTTCTGTTAAGGTGAAGGGATAATACTTCTAGAGCCTTTGTAATTCCATCTCTCCCATGTATCCTCCTGTTAATTGAGTCTGCCTATCCCAATACACTCAATAATTTCAGTGCTGATAACACTTTAACATTCTGGGTGCTTCCACACCAGGGTGATTTTTTTGTGGTTGTTTGGTTGCTGATGCGATTCTGTGTGAAATTGCCCTTGCAATGAAGATTTCACACAGCCCAGGGTAATCCATTTTTCTCCATTATTAACTATGGTTGGGGTTTTTTTTTCCTTTCACACCTGATGGGCATTGAAATCCCCTCTGCTCTGTTCTCATGTGACCCTCAGGATTGTCCACCCACCCTGTTTGTTTGAGGAGCATGGGTAATGCTGCATAGAAATAATGCAATATCTTATTATTATTATTTTTTTAAAAAAACATATTTGCAGTGACATCTATTATGACCTCCTCCCTAAAAGGCAGGGTGAGCTGTGAGTGCTTCTCTTCTGTGTTTTTTAAACCCTTGAGCATGGATAACACTGGATAGGAATAAAGCAATGCCTTTACAACCTAAAAAACCCCCTCCTTGAACAATCCCCTCCCCTCTGTCTAAAAGGCAGTCAGTTCCACTATTCAGTTTGTTAATTTCTGCAGGGGTACAGTCCAGATCACATGGAAGAATAATTGAATAGCACTCAGTTGTTTCCTCTTTGGACACAAGAGACTGCTCTTGCCTATAGTGTCTTGCCCAGGAAACATCAGGGTTTTTGCATATTTAAAATAAAGCAGATTTTGTGTGTGTGGAAGGAATGGGCTGTTAATGGTCTATGCATAAATGGAGGATGACATCACATAGAAACAAGGAAAAATGCACCAGTTGGGTGGCTGAAACACAGGAAATCCTTGGTGTGGAAGCAGTCTCTGTAAGCTTAATTATTGGATTGGATTCAGCCAGCTTTTTTACTCAATCTCATCCATTTCCCCTCCTTACCTGAGCAATAAGCCTCTGAATACTGCTGCTTGGAGGCATCATTAGGGAAAGACCTTGAACTCTATGCCCTGTTGTTGGACCTCCAGAGGAGACAAGATGCTGGACTAGATGGACTACTGGTCTGATCCAGCAGGGCTCTTCTTGTATTCTTACTATGCTGCCTTTCTTTCACTCAGGTAGAATGCTGTAAAAAAGATCTTCATTCAGGATCCTATGGGGGCATAATCCATGAAGCAATGTCTGATTTGGTAGCTCTTCTTGGTAATTGTATTCATTTGTCTAAATGATATTTTGTTAGTAATGGAGTTTACCTCCAAGTAGACCTGCTTAGGATTGGTCTCTAAGATGCTAAGTTTAGTTTTGATAAGCAAGGTTAGAACATGTAAGGGAGGGCATAGATCTTGAGAGGCATCTGTGTAGCTGGGAAGTATTTCTGGTTGTTACGTAATGAAGAAAACAACCCATTGGTGGATACAAATTCATAGACTGCACATAATTAGTATAATAAAATTAAGAACCTGACAAAAGTTAGAAAGGGAGGGTCAGGAGAGCAAATAGGATCAAGAGCATTGCAAAATGTTCACTTAGATATTTTGTACTGTTAAGGGACCTGATATAGTTAGTGTTTCACAAACAGGTGCTAAGTAGAGTGTTAAAACAATGATAGTAAAATGATAATCGGTACATGACATAATTAGTTGCAAACTGGTACAAATCACATGATATTAACTATATGTGCCAGTTTTATTTATATATGCTTTTAAACAATCGGTTTTCCTTGCATTTGTTTGTCATGCAATGTGGAACCTGCACTAACTTGAATGTATGTTTTAAGATAGACCTCTTCCTGTTTCTGTCCACATCACATGTTGGACAAATGGCACGCGAGTCACTCTTGCACTGATTTCTTAATACCAATTGTAAAAACATCCCTAAGTCCTTTTCGTATTTTGCGAAATGGGTCAGCAGGAACCTGGAGTAAATCTCATATGACTGGAAATGAGCACGATACAGCAGCAATTGTGTGTATGTGTATGACTTAGTAATTGTGTCTGTTCCATAGACAGTCTTGTGGATTCATCAGGTCGCATTCTGATCCCTGGAATGTATGAAGATGTTGCTAATGTTACAGACGAGGAGATGAAGCTGTATGCACCAATAGATTATAATTTTGATGAACACAAAGCTAATATTGGAGTAAAGCAATTCCTTTATAAAACCAAGGTACAATATTTTCAGTGAGTAGTGTAAAACAGAAGAATGAGTAGAAAACAAACTGTTACTTCATGTGTTCTTTATTAAGGGTTTTGTGCCCCCTCTTCCTGTTACAGGGACTTGTGCTAAAGCAGTCCTGTTTAGAGGCAGCTAAAATTCTTCCTTGCACAGGAAAGTACAGGATGGCATGGGACTTTCTTCTTTTCCCAAGATACTCAAGCATGGCACAGGGAAGAGGGTCTGCTCCTAAAAAACGATGACGTGTGCAGGAGCGTGGAGCTAAATGTGGCCGCCTCTCATTCCTCACTTGCTGTGCTTTTGTGCTTGGAGCATTTTTCTCTATCCGGTTCCTTTATTAGAAGTTTACTTGGCTGGAAAAAAAATGTTTCAAGCACCAGAGAAGAATAGGTATAGGAGTGGGTGCAGTCTAGCCCCCCATATATATGCATACTGGCTTTCTTTTAAAATAGACACTTGCATTTTCTTTACACATGAATGGTAAGTTGCCTGTCTAGCTGAGCTAATGCTGGTGTGTGCGTGTGTGTGTGTATGTTTTCCAGTGGTGAATTACTTTTACAGGAAATTAGAGATTCAAGAAAAATCGTAGATCCTGAATCAATCGTCAGCTCTCTCAGATTTCTGTGCACAGCTTTTACACTTTCTGTCAATTGAGACAATGGTCATTTATGCATGGGTACTTCTACTCACTTTCACCCCTGGTCTGTCTCAGTTGTTCCTTGGAGTTATGCATGAGTTTTCCGTGCATTAGAGATGACCTTGCTGCCAGCACTACAAAGTAAGCCAGTTACAAAGCAGCATTTAAAGGGGTGGGGACTTGATTCGAGCTTGAAGACTGCTTTGCCTTATGAATGGAGATTTCACTCCTTATGAATGGAGATTTCACTGGGGAGATGGAAGAATCAGGTTAACAGAGGAAGGGGAAGTCCTGGGATTTGCGAGGGCGGGCAGCGAAGCCATCTCTAATGGACAGAAAACGCATGCATAACTCCAAAGAACAACCAAGACTGACTGGGGTCGAATGTGAGTGAAAGTACCCATGCATAAACGACCTTTGTAACCTCTGACATGGAACCTTTCACCGGCTGTGATTAGGCGTGTAAGTTCCTGATGCGAGGATTGGTCTACTCCCATCACTCCAGCACACGGGAGCCGCTCCTGTTTAAAGGTTCCTGTTTAAAGGTTCCCTGAATGTTGCCGTACGGTGTGGTTCCCTCACCAAGGCATTTCCTAGAGAAGGAGTCCCATTGAACTCAATGGGTCTTGCTTCTGATTCTACATGCTTAGGATTGCACTGCAAGTGAACTACGAGTGGCTAAAACCTATCTTTATTTTGTTATGTCTCTAAGGATGAAATACTCTTAAACATGTGGCGTAACCCATCTCTCTCTATTCATGGGATAGAAGGAGCTTTTTCTGAATCTGGACTCAAAACAGTCATACCTTCAAAAGTAATAGGAAAATTTTCAATCCGACAAGTTCCTAATATGAACCTCTCTACTGTGGAACGTCAGGTAATGCCAGTTAAATAAATATTTTATGGATTGTTATTCAGTCTGTTTGCAAATGAGTTAACCTGGACACAGTTTTCAATGCTAAGGCTCTATACTAGTGGAAAGGGTACTTTTATCCATTCAGAGAATAATAAATCACACTTATCTGGTAGAGGGAAAGGCTTCCAGCTGCCTAAACAGATTGCAGTCCATCTTCTGTGGCAGAAGTGAAAGCTGTTAGTTTCTCTGGGACTCAGACCTGCATGGTGTAGTGGTTAAGGTGTCAGCCTGGGATCTGGGAAACCCAGGTTCGAATCCCTACTCTGCTAGGGAAACTTGCTGGGTGACCTTGGGCCGGTCACACACTCTCCGCCTCAACCCTGGCAAGTATTTGGATGAGAGACCTCCAAGGAATACCAGGGGCGTGATGCGGAGGCAGGCAATGGCAAACCACCCCTGAATGTCTCTTGCTTTGAAAACCCTATGGGGGTCACCATAGGTCAGCTGTAACTTGAGGGCACTTTACACCCACAAAACCTCACTGGCAGGCAAGCTGTGACTGCAAAGAGATTCTGGGATGTAACGAAGCTAAGGGACAGGGAGCCCAGAGATAGCTTGAGGAAACTAAAGAATCAGTCTGGTATAATAGCTAGAGGGTCAACTAAGGTTGGAGAGTCTTTGGTTCAAATCCCCACTCAGTCACAAAGCTCACTGAGTGACCTTGGTTTGTAAGCCGGTTTGATTCTCCCTTAAGTAGTAGAGGAAGTTGGCATTTAAAAACCTACTCCTCCTCTTCCTCTTCCTCCTCTTCTTCTTCTTCACCTTCACCTTAAGTCAAAGTGCCTTCTTGCCTCTGTTTCCTATCTCCTCTGCCATTTTCCTCAATCCACCAACATTTCCTTCTGGCATTTCTCACTCGGCATCCTTCCTTCAGCCTTCTTGCCTCTAGGCTCTCAGCTTCCTAGTGTGCCTGCATCCTGAGACCTCTTCAGCCTGCAAGTCTTCAGCCTGCAAGATCTTGCTCCCAGCCAAACTGACATATCTTCTTCTTTTCCTGAAGCTGGATTGCAAACCCCATGATGCTGAATAGCCCACATTTCCATACAGGTTTAGCCAATCAGTAGAAGTTTAACTTCTACAAAGGTAATACAATCTAGATAATATAATCATCTTACTAATCTTTTTTTTTATTTTTTAGGTGAAAGAGTATTTAAATAGTATATTTTCTAAAAGGAACAGCCCAAACAAATTGACTGTGTCTATGCAGGTGGGTGCAATGCCCTGGATTGCTGATATTAAGGACCCGCAGTACGAAGCAGCTAGAAGAGCGATCAGAACAGGTTTGGAGAATTTTTTTTGCATGCAAAAATATTTCTTATTTAAAACTTTTTAGACAAGTACATTTTTTTCCACTTTTTTCTTAGCTAGGTTTTGGCATATTTCTGCAAGACTATGATCCTAACGTTATGGTTGTAACTAACGGTAATTTGTGCCATGTTACCAGATGGTTGTCAAATGGTTTCCTAGATTTTTATGTAGGCTTACTTTGCTTGAATTTGAATGCTTAATGGGATTAACTCTTATTTTACTGTTTTGGTGTTGACACGGCTTTATACATGCATAGTCCATAAGTAACTTTCACAGGAGTTTCATAAGGATTTTATGCTGTAGCACAGGAAAGAAAAGCTGCTCTTTTCAGTCTGGTGCCCTTTCCTTTTTGCTTGCATTAGAAAGCTTGTTAGATCTCATCCTTAGCTTGCTGAACTTGTGATTGGATAAAAGCCAGTCATATGACTTAGCCGAAACTTGAATAGAAGGATGTTACCAATTTTTGTGGCATATGTCCTGCTTCAGAATTAATTGCATTAAGAATTGTAACAAGGAAAATACAACCTCTCCATGTGACTGGCTGGAGTATTTGTGTTTATGGGTATGCTGTTATGTGTGTTATGTCTGTGTGCATGCGAGAATGTGCATTATGCTCCATCACCAGCCAGCTGCAGAATACAGTTTCATTGTGTTCAAACAATGGACATTTTTGCATGTCCATTTCAGTGTTTCAGCAAGATCCTGATATGATCCGGGATGGATCAACAATTCCAGTTGCCAAGATGTTTGAGGATATAACGAAGAAGAGTATAATGATGTTTCCAATTGGAGCAGCAGATGACGGAGAGCACTCTCAGAATGAGAAAATAAACAGGTTTATCTATTAGACTTTCCCCATTTGTGTTATAGGAAACAAGGGGTTCTCATGATCTCATCATTTACATTGCCTGAAAACTGTGGGGATGGGTGGGCAAGCTTTTCTGTTGCAGTGAAGATATTAGTGGTGTAGTGGTTAGAAGCGGTGGTTTGGAGCGGTGGACTCTGATCTGGAGAACTGGGTTTGATGCCCCACTCCTCCACACAAGCGGCGGAGGCTAATCTGGTGAACTGGATTTGTTTCCCCCACTCCTACACACGAAGCCAGATGGTTGACCTTGGGCTAGTCACAGCTCTGTTAGAGCTCTCTCAGCCTCACCTACCTCACAGGGTGTCTGCTGTGGGGAGGGGAAGGGAAGGTGATTGTAAGCTGGTTTGAGTCTCCCTTAAGTGGTAGAGAAAGTCTGTATATAAAAACCAACTAGTCTTCTTGTGCTGTGTATTTACACCCTCCGCTGAAGTCAACGGGCTCAGAATGGTGTAATTCTGCTTAGGATTGCTTTGTACATTTAATAAATATTGCAAATTAACTAAGTTATAAATAATGGGTTGGATCCATCCAGTTTTTCCACTGCTAAAGAAGAGAGGAAGGGGTCCCCTTTGACCATCCAAAAGGAATCATGGACAAAATCATGGCTACAATAAGAAGGGGAATTGACCAACATAAAGCAAAAAAAGCTGGCTGCATCCAACCCAGTTCATTTTATGTCACTACAGCAGTGAAACAAGTTTGATAAATAAATGAGCACTGCATATATTTCTATTTCCCCCAAATTTCCATTTTTCTGGGGGTGGGGAGGACACCCTGTAAAATGTTATGTGTGTCCCCCCATGGTTTCACAATTTCTGAAAACCTTTATAACTCTTTCCCTCTCTATATATTGCGTTTATTATGACACAACACATATGCTAGTGTTGTAACTCCCTATAGTATTAGACTAGCCATCTAGGTTCCATGATATGGTGTGTGTGTGTGTGTGTGGGTAAAGTGCCTTCAAGTCGCAGCCGACTTAGGGCGACCCCTTTTGGGTTTTTCATGGCAAGAGACTAACAGAGGTGGTTTGCCAGTTCCTTCCTCTGCATAGCAACCCTGGTATTCCTTGGTGGTCTCCCATCCAAATACTAACCAGGGCTGACCCTGCTTAGCTTCTGAGATCTGACGAGATCAGGCTAGCATGGGCCATCCAGGTCAGGGCTCCATGATACGTTACTGTTCCTGAAAAAAAATTCATATATTTAAAGTTCTGCATACATTCAGCTTCTATTTAAGCTCCCACGAGTTCAGCATCTTTGGCACTGCTCAAAGCAATATGGAATCTTTACCTTTCAGACTGTTTGATACCTTCTTCTTTTTTTTGTTCCCAATCAGGCTCAATTACATCAATGGAACAAAAGTATTTGCCTCCTTCTTACTGGAGATCTCAAAGCTTCATGGTGCCTCCAACCTGATGACTGCAACTTGATACAAAGTTGGTAAAACGGCTGGGCATCATTTGTGCGATGTTGCTTTGTCGTCACAATCCTTGGGTCTAGTGTGACCCACTATGAAAATCTTTTGCCTTCCTCTTTAACTTTTGTGAATTTAATGTTCAAGGCTGGGCAAAGCTGTCGTGCATCAGCAAGTCATGGGACTACCATTTCCCCTGTCTATTCTGCTATTGTACCCCTTAATACACCAAATACCCCATAAAGTTGTAACTGTAATATTACTGGTTTCTGTCCTTTGTAAACCCTTTAAAATGTAGCGCACAAAAATAATGAATTTCTCCCTGGCACTACTACATAATAAAGCAATGATATTCAGCTTCCTCAAGATTCTGTTGCGTGCTATGGGTGAAAAGTGCATGCTTTCTCTCTTTCTGCAACTGTTTACATTGTACTGTTGCCTCTGGCAGACCTTAAACCATTTCAGGGCTTTCAGAATGCCTATTCTTGGTGATTGTAACTTTGGCTCCACACAAAGATAAAATGGAGGTCATGTTAGACAAGTCATCCTTAAAATGAACATTGTTACTTGGTTGGTTAGATTAGTCATCGCAGGCAGTATTTTAAACTGATGATGCAAAATGATGCCGACAAGCTAGCCTGCTATAACAACATCCTGCATTGCTACTCCATATCAGATGACACCCAGGCTGTCCCCATAGCAGGTACCAACATTCGGGATTGGGTGTTCAAATGTGATGCTGCATTGGACAGGCAATCAATCTCCCAGTCCAAATTCTCACCATGGTTTAAACAGTTTAAAAGGGATCATGTCAGAGCTTCATACCTGGGCAGTGTCCCATAACCTCAGAATAGCTTTAACCTCCCTCCGGTTTCAAACCATGCCACTGGCTTGGATAGCTGGACATTACTCCCAAACACCATGGGCCTCTTGCCTATGTATTTGTGGGGCCGCTCCAGAGGACCTAACTTATTACACCTTATTCTGTCCTCTTTATACAGAGCCCAGACTTAAATTCCTCGGAGCAATTCTAAAGGGCCTAAATCTTTCTCCAGATCCAGAGAAGCTGCTCTTTCTCCTATCAGATGCCAATCCTGATGTTTCCTACAAAGTGTCACTCTTTGCTTTAGCAGCTAAGAAAATCCGAGCTAAAGCTGTTTTTTAATCAGGGATCTTAACATATTTAAATATTAGTTTTCTTGTGGGTCAGACTGTTTTAAAGTTATTTTAACATTATTTTATGATATTTTAATGTTTTGTATGGTGGATTGTGATGGCCTTCAGCCACAGACAATAAATTTTATCAGTTTCTCTGATACAAAGGTTAGATTAGCAACTTCCACTCAAAGGGAAATGTGATGTTATCCCATCTACCTCACACATATATTTTGATAATGTTTTTAGGTAGTGCTAATAGTAGTGATGTTTGACCTATGCCCATCAACCTTCCAGGCCAACACTGCGTTTTCCCTTTCAGATTCTATGGAGGCAGTTGTCCTGAAGAAAAGTAGAGTGAACTAGACCCTTTTGGGGAAGGGCCGTAGCTCAGTGGCAGAGCATCTGCTTGGCATGCAGAAGGTCCCAGGTTCAATCCCCAGCATCTCCTGTTAAAGGGACTGGGCAAGTAGGTGATGTGAAAGACCTCTGTCTGAAACCCTGGAGAGTCGCTGCTGGTCTGAGTAGATAATACTGATGTTGACGGACCAAGGGTCTGATTCAGTATAAGGCAACTTCATGTGTTCATGTGTTATTTGGCAGCAGCTGTAACAATAGTTCTATACTATCTTTTGCTGCTGTTACTGTGTTAGATCTCAGTGTGGTTTTATTCGGTCATTGTTAGGAGCTGTCTTGCGAGTTTCTTAGTCTGACACTGCAAGGTACAAATATAGACCATGGATACATTTACTGGATTGGCCAAGACAAAGATGACACTATAACATGATAACCAAGGGCCCATAACAAATTTTGGGAGAACAGTTAAATGGCCAGCGCACTCCTGCAGCTCAACAAGGGGTATCATCTGAGAGCCGCGTCCCCTGCCACCACTTGTCTCTTTTGACTGTCGCCACCCACTTCCTCTGTCCAGAACAGCAAACGTTCCTTCCCACCTCATTCCCCAGATTCGTGTAACAAGCATGCTAGGACTTCCCCCTCCCCCCAAAAAGAGTGGTCTTGTGAGAGTTTGAGAATGTCTATTGGTCATGCGCAGTTTGCCACATTGTGTTTAAAGATTGCTGGGGAATGACGAGGGAAGGAGCATAAGGTGCTCTGACTTGAGGGCAAAGGCAGCAACAATGAACGTGAAGGGAAGGGGTGAAGCAGTTGCAGCAGCAGAGGCGGAGACTACCCAGAATCTGCCTCACCTAGTTATAGAGCCAGCCCTCATACCATCCCTCCTGGGGCCTTTTTGGTCCTCATCAAGACTTTTGTTGAGGCTGTTCTTCTTTCAGTTACTTTACAAAGTCCTACTTTTCGGCCTAAACCGGGGGGGGGAGGGGGGTGTTGCTCAAGTATTTATAGATGCCTGCCTTTTCTGTGGGTATCCCTGTTGTGCAGCTTTTATCATCCGCGCAGGGGACAGCTAATTAACTACAGTGATGTCACCATGTTAATTTTAGAACCTTGACCACTTCTTCTGTCAAAGTTATCAGAGAGTCCCAAAGAGCTGTGAAGTGTTCTCAAATGACTGTCGGCTTATTTGGGGTTGCTTCACTAGTTTAACCATGAATATGTGACGTGTGGGATTTGCCTATAAAGAGTGATTGAGGCCAGAATCAGGAAGTGACTTTTGGGAAGTGAATCCTTTGGGGAGTGGGAAGAAATGCTGGATTTTGGTTTTGTGTGTGTGCGTGTGGCACACGAAGCCAGGTTGGTGACCTTGGGCTAGTCACAGCTCTCTTTGAGCTCTCTCAGCTCTCCCACGTACCTCACAGGGTGTCTGTTGTGGGGAGGAGAAGGTGACTGTAAGCCAGTTTGATTCTTCCTTAAGTGGTAAAGAAAGACGGCATATAAAAACCAATTCTTCTTTGCTGTACCAAGGTTCCCCTGCCTGTGTTTCCATGTAGTTCCATCCTAACTCACTGGATTCATGGCAAGGAGATGAAAAGAGTAGAAATGATGCATTGCGAACAATGCTATTTGTCTGCATCCCCAATGCATGATATTTGGACAAAAGTCCCACAATGGTTGATTCATCACAGAAAATATTTATCTTTCTAGCTCTTTAATCTCTTTGAGCAGCAATCTTGGTCACTCTTCTCTTTGGGTGACAGCGATCTCCCCCCTTCCCACTTTGTGAATATATTTTTGTCAATATGTTATTTAAAGCTACTAAAAGACCTCTCGATACTTCTGTCTTTACTGGCGTAGCCCTCCGTGAAGCATTAATTGCTTGCAGCATTTCATCAGACTTAACAGTACTGAGGCTAATTACATTGGAAAAGCATGGACACTAAAAGCAAAAACAATTATAGCACATTAATATGTGAGAACTCGCTCGTGGCTATTTCTGATGAACTCAGAGGGGAAAGGAATCTTTCCCCACTGTACTCATAGTTGTTAGATGATAATTATATCAGGGTTAAAAGCAGTAATCAACAGTGCAGTGAGATTAAAAAAACATTAAAAAGAGGACCGGTATTTGTTTTGTTTTTCAATCATACTTTGTGTATTGTGGTCACACACCTTCAAGTTTTGGAGCACACACTGCAGGAGAATATACGCTGGAGGGGGAAATGCGATACATCCCTGCTGGTTCAGCATTCATTGCTATTGTGACTGCTGTGTGTTCAGCTCTCAAGGGCACCCGCTGGTTCAATCATCAGGGCCAATCAGGTGGGGAGACGGCAAGGGGGGGGGACTTGGCCTGGGTGTAAAGCTCAAAGGGCACCTGATGTTTAGACAGTTGCAAGTTTTATTTGTTTGTTTTGGCATTTGATAACTTTCACAACTTCCTTTTATGGAACTCTGAAAAGGCCTGTCCGTCATTATTAGAAATGTGCATGTTAATTCCAGTCATCCCTCCCCAGTGTTCTTGTACCATGTTGTGTATCTTATTTTTCTTATTTAATTTTCCACCCTGAAATTCTGCGTTCTCCATGCTGTACAACCTCTATGTAGACCTGTATTTCTAGCCACGTTTTTTTTTCAAGTGGCAAACAGTGGTGCCACTATCTGCTTGAAACAGGTTTGGGGAGGGACTGTGCTCAGTGGTAGAGCATCTGCTTGGCATGCAGATGGTCCCAGGTTCAATCCCTGGCATCTCCAGTTAAAGGGACTAGTCAGGTAGGTGATGTGAAAGACCCCTGCCTGAGACCCTGGAGAGCCACTTCCCGTCTGAGTAGACAATACTGACTTGGATGGACCAAGGGTCTGATTCAGTATAAGGCAGCTTCATGTGTGTTCGTGATTCCTTTTTCCGTCTGTTATGTGCAGCTAGCTATTATGGCCTTGTCATTAGAAACTGCTTGCAGTAGAAGCATGCAACAGGTACACTGTGCTTGTTGCACTACTATGGTCATATGGAAAAGCTCTGGATAAAGAATGGTGTTCCTCTGGCTCACTCTACCACCCCTGTAGGAACCTGACTGCCTGTTCCATTGTCTCCTTTTCTTGCAGCATCCTCCTCCCCTTTGATTTGTAGGAGAAGCTGACCGAAGAATGCCCTGCCTAAATGATAGTCCAGCCACTGAGAGCAGGGAAGAAAAAGGGGGAAATAACCCTGGGAAAAGGATCTTTCTGCCTGCAAAATTCTGTAAGAGGGCAGAGAATAACTGGAAGTTGAACTGTAACAAGATTCAGGCCTGTAGGTTATGGCACACAACTCTAAGAAGAAGGGAAGTTTTTTTTGTAACAGTTTTTTGTAAACCAGCATGTTTTCTCCAGGATTTGTCCCTGGTACTCATATGGTAGAGAAGTTGGCATAGTTTGTATCTGGTGTAGTTCTTATAAGGACTTCTGTTCCAAGTTTTGTTACAAAAAATTAACTCTTATTTTCAAGAAAAGCTAACGTCCCTGCAATGTTACTTGTAGGGTTGCCAACTCTAGGTTGAGAAATTCCTGGCGATTTGGAGGAGCCTGGGGAGGGGGGAATTCCAAAGGTGAGGTGCCACCACAGAAAATGCCCTGTCTCTAGCTACCACCCACTCATGTCTGAAGGCACAGAGAAGAGAGCTTGAGAGGCAGATCTTAACTATTGGGCTTTACAGTATGGGAGGAGAGGGTGCTTCAGGTACCGTGGTCTCAAACAGTTTTATGCCAGTACAAACTTCCATGGATTGGGCCCCATTTCTCCAGCTGCAATGCATTGGTTCCTCATTAGGCAGATCTTTTGTATTTGAGGTATCAAAAATGCAGACAACATGGTCAAGGGGGGCAAGAAATGCAGGATAAAATGTAATCAACAGAACTGTACAGAGGTCACATTTTTGTTAAGCTAACACCTGTAATGAGTGTAGGTTGCCAACAGGCCTGGAAAAAAAATGTCCTGTCCTTAAAATGAAGATGTGTTGGTTTTTACATGCCAACTTTCTCTACCACTTAAAGAAGAATCAAACCGGTTTACAATCACCTTCCCTTCCCCTCCCCACAACAGATACCCTGTGAGGTAGGTGAGGCTGAGAGCTCTAAGAGAGCTGTGACTAGCCCAAGGTCACCCAGCAGGCTTCATGTGTAGGAGAGGGGAAACCAACCCGGTTCACCAGATTAGTGTCCTCTGCTCATGTGGAGGAGCGGGGAATCAGACCGGGTTCTCCAGATCAGAGTCCACTGTTCCAAACCACTGCTCTTAATCGCTACACCATGCTGGCTCTCAATGAGCTGTTGAAGACAAGTTTTTAGGCCACAGAGGTAAAACACTTTTCATATAAAGCCTCTGTCCAAGGGACAGGACATTTTTCTCTAGGCATGTTGGCAGTCATAGAATCATGATTCTATGACTGCCAACATGCCTAGAGAAAAACAGGTCCTAACTGGGTAAGACGTTCTGGGATTCGAAGTGAGCAGGGACAGGGAACCTTTCTTGCTGGTTGAAGCTGGTTTTTGAAAAGAGCGACAGGTGGATACTGCTTGATCCACTAGTGTTTGTCTTGGTGCTAGCCTGCTCTCCCTCCATAAGAGCCTAAGAAAAGCTATGCTGGATCACACCAAGGCCCATCAAGTCCAGCAGTCTGTTCACACAGCGGCCAACCAGATGCCTCTAGGAAGCCCCCAAACAAGACGGCTGCAGCAGCACCATCCTGCCTGTGTTCCGCAGCACCTAATATATTAGGCAAGCTCCTCTAATCCTCATTATAACAGGTATGTATCATGACTAGGGTTGCCAGCTCCCTCTTAACCAATAGCGGGAGGTTTTGGGGGCAGAGCCTGAGGAGGGTGGGGTTTGGGGAGGGACTTCATTGCCACAGAGTCCAATGGCAAAACGGCCATTTCCCTCCAGATGAACTGATCTCTATCGGCTGGAGATCAGTTGTAATCACAGGAGATCTCCAGCAACTACCTGGCGGTTGGCAACCCTGAATACACATGAACACTTATACTGCCTTATACTGAATCAGACCTTTGGTCCATCAAAGTCAGTATTGCCATCTCAGACCGGCAGCGGCTCTCCAGGGTCTCAGGCTGAGGTCTTTCACATCACCTACTTGCCTAGTCCCTTTAAATCAGTGGTTCCCAACCTTTTTTTTGACCAGGGACCACTAGGACTTTTTTGTTCGGTGCAGGGACCCCAAGGTTCAAAATAAAAATTCCGAGAATTTGAAAATAAACTTTAATCATAACTGTTAAACATTAAACTTAGAATAATATTTGAATATGTTTTTTTTATAATAGAGAACTTTTAGTTGAAAAGATTTATTATGGGTTTATAACTTTGTTTCGCGGACCT
This sequence comes from Euleptes europaea, assembly GCF_029931775.1. Taxonomy (NCBI): domain Eukaryota; kingdom Metazoa; phylum Chordata; class Lepidosauria; order Squamata; family Sphaerodactylidae; genus Euleptes; species Euleptes europaea. Next base: position 65,169,381 of record NC_079319.1, read on the forward strand.
TAATTAAGTTCTTGCGGACCCCCGGTTGGGAACCAGTGCTTTAAATGGAGGTGCCGGGGATTGAACCTGGGACCTTCTGCGTGCACCCTAATCATGACTAGTAGCCATTTTTTCACTAGTAGCCATGAACGGCCGTCTCCTCCATGAACATGTCCACTCCCCTCTCCAAGCCTTCCCAGTGGGCAGCCATCACCCCCATCCTGGGGCAGGGAGTCCCACAATTCAACTCTGCGTCGGGTGAAGCGGTACTTCCCCGTGTCCACATCTGACGCTGACGCGCTCCGCAAGAGACCTCGGAAACACCCGACCCGGGCACGTAGGAATCGATCGGGAGGGCCAGCTGAGAAGGATCCGGAGCGCCGCCTCGCCTCCGGCCGCGGGGAATTCCCGCACCGCGCAGCTGCCGCGGAACTTTCGCCCGCCGCGAGCCGCGCGCCGCAGCCTCGGCCCTCCCGGCGTTCTGGGCAGGCGCCTGCCGCAGCCGAGGCGCTCCAGGCAGCGCTGCCGCGTCCGGAGATGCCCCCGTCGAGCCCCCTGCTGCCTGCCTGCCTGCGCCTGTGGCTCTTCCTCCAGCTCCCTTTGCTGGGCTCTGGGCTGCCCCTGGCCTTCCGCGTGCAGGAGGAGCCGCCGCCCGGCACCCTCCTGGGCGGCCGGGCGGCTGACCACGGCTTCCCAGGCAGGGGGCGCCTGTATACACTGGAGGTGGGCGCCCCCGACCTGCGTGTGGATGGCGAGACGGGCGACCTCGACACCGCCGAGGCCGTGATGGAGCGGGACGCGAGCAACAATGCTTCGGCCACTGAGATCCGTGATAAAATATTTCAGGACATTGATGAACATCAGAATGAGTACGTGCAGGTAAATGCAGAAGGCGATGGCGTTCATTGGGAACACGTTGCGGGGAGGGGGATGCAGCGAAGGAGTGTTGCTCGCAGTGTAGATTGTCACCTCTGATTGTTTTCTGCAGAGACTCAAAGACTGGGTGGCCATTGAAAGCGATTCCAGCGACCCTCTGAAGAGGCACCTGCTGATAAACATGATGCACGTAGCAGAAGAACGGATTAAACAGTTGGGAGGAAAGGTTGAGTTGGTGGACCTGGGGGTGCAAGAAGTAAGCCATTTCTGTTCTGCTCTCAGCACACAAATACACCTGTCACCGAGGTTATTGTGGTTGCAGCTTTTAATGTACCAGGTGGACCCCCCTAAGGTACTTGCAGCTGTATTTGGATCTAAGGTGACCGTTAATGCTAGCCCACATCTGTCCTGTGTGCAAGTGATATGTAGTCTTCATTAATGGTTTGAATAAGTTTTGGTCCTTGATCCAGTAACTCATTTATTTGTTTGTTGGGGATGTTTTAGACCACCTCCTGAGCTTTTTGAGACAGTTCATAAAAAGAGAAATAATGCAATAAAATCAGTAAGATTTCCAATCACTCCTGATTGCCCAAGAAATCTAACAAATAGTCCTAACAATAATAAAAGTCTAAAAATGCAATTGTAAAAGCAGCAGTTTAAAAGGCACAGTTTTTAAAAAGCCGTTTAAAAGCAGCCAGCTAAAAAACTAATTACTGCCAAATATCTGGGAAGATAAAAGCATAGTCACGTAGAACCTAACACTCAAAAGAGAAAAGGGAATGCAGGGATAGGATGCCATAAATGTGGTGCTGTCATAGAAAGAGCTTTTTCTTTTATAGCTTCCATATTCATTTATATGGATATAATGTTCATGTGTGTACTTTTACAGCCCCGACACCCTGTATGCCAGGGGTCCCTGACCTTTTCCAGCCTGTAGGCACTTTTGGAATTTTGCCACAGTGTAGTGGGGACAATTGCAACATGTTTGCCATAGGAGGCGGGGCCAACCACAAAATGCTAGGGATCAAGGTTATACGCAACCATAATAGGAACTCTTCGACATTTCAGGCAGAAGCTCTGTTTAACAAGATGCCTGTTAACCTGCACAGCAAATTGGAAGCCCTGCTGGGGAAAAGCCCCACCTAGCCCCACCCACTTTCTGAAATCACTTGGAGGGCACCAGGAAAGGTGTTGGCGGGTACCATGGTACCCATGGGCTCCACTTTGGGGACCACTGCTCTATGTACTGAACACACACACGGTTACCCCCCCCCATGGTAAAGGTAGTCCCCTGTGCAAGCACCAGGTCGTTCCTGACCCTTGGGGTGACATTACATCCTGACTATGTTTATGGGATGTTGCCATTGCCTTCCCCAGTCATCTCCTCTTTACCCCCAGCAAGCTGGGTACTCATTTTACCGACCTCGGAAGGATGGAAGGCTGAGTCAACCTTGAGCCGGCTACCTGAAACTGACTTCTGTCGGGATCGAACTCACGTTGTGGGCAGCTTACTACTCTGTGCATGGGGCTTACCCCTCCCATGGTACATGTGACTATTTCATTACTCATAGAAGAGAATGTGGCAGTATCTATACATATATGCTACATGTGCACACTGGAGCCACAACCCCCCACAGATCTTTTGAATACTTTCTGCATGAACAGTTCACTTCTAGTTATGAATTAAAGGCTGCTGTGAGTCCTCAGGACCCATTCTTTACACAGAAACAACTTTAAGGAGATTTCAGATGCAATGAAAAGTAGCTTTAATCTGTGGAAACCATATAAGCTTTTGTTACTCAGCTGCATCAGTGCATTGAAAATGAAAATTATACCTAAGATGAATTACTTATTATTCAATGGTCCCTATGATGATTCCTAACAAAACGTTAAAAGGTTGGCAGAATGAAAGAAATAGTTTTATTTGGGATTGAAAAAAGCCGAGAATTAAATTGCAGGTTGCTCAACTGAAAACAAACAAGGGTAGCCTAGCTGTCCAAATATTAAGTTATACCAAGATGCAGCAAGGGTAATGTGGATTGCAAAATGGATAAAAAAATCAGCCTACTGACTCTCAGACTGCTATTGAACAATCCTTCATCAAAATGTCTATAGAAACCTTTCCTTGGGTTACTAAGTCTATTAGGAATCGTGTTTTTAATGGGGGGAAATTCATCCGAAATCACCTGATTTTTGTTTTGGACCTATACAAAAGGAAATGATTGGCTTTTAATGTTTCTGAGTTGTCCTCAGCTTATGAGGGAATTAGATAAAATACAGACTTTCCAGCTTCATTCATTTAAAAAAAAAACACCCAACATCAGGAATTGTCCAGTCTTGATATTTTTGAGAATCTGATTATAATCAACACAGTAATTTCTTTTGAAACAACTGCTCACTTAACTAACCAAACAATTAGGCCATTTGAATATCTACAAGTTAAAATGCTTTTTTTGGTCATCAAGTCACATTTGACTTATGGCGACCCCCAGTGGGGTTTTCAAGGCAAGAGAGGTTCAGAAGTGGTTTGTCTTTGCCTGCCTCCGCATCCTTGGAGGTTTCCCATCTAAATGCTTGCCAGGGTCGACTCTGCTTAGCTTCTGAGATCTGACAAGATCAGGCTAGCCTGGGCAGTCCAGGCCAGTCTAGATCAGTGGTACAAACTCCCTCTGTACAAACTAGCAAAAAATGTATAGGATTTTACCTGATGTGCTGGTTCTGTAAATCACCTAGAGCTGATTTCTATCATATGTAGTGGATTTGTATACTTGCGAAAAATATTGGCAATCTTATTCAGATGCAATGAAGATCGGTTTTGGAACTGAGTTCTCTTTCTCAACTGAAGCTTTCCTGCTAAACTACGTACCAAAGGTTCCCTAAAATCTATGTTCTGTTGTCTTAAATCTCATCACAGCCATTAGAATAGTTTTGTGTGACAGTGGAAACAAGAATAATTTCCAAAAATCCAAGAGTAGGCGCAAACAAGTGTAGAGACTTATCAGTTAATTAAACTGATGGCTCTAAGGAACGAGAAAGATTTTTTTTTTTTGCCATCAAGTCACAGCTGATTTATGGGGCCCCCATAGGGTTTTCAAGGCAAGAGACTTTTGGAGGTGGTTTGCCATTGCCTGCCTCCCCATCACAACCCTGGTATTCCTTGGAGGTCTCCGATCCAAATACTAGCCAGGGTCAGAGTTGAGAGTGTGCGACTGGCCCAAGGTCACCCAGCAAGCTTCCATGGCGCGGATGGGGATTTGAACCTGGGTTTCCTAGGCCCTAGTCCGACACCTTAACTGCTACACCACGCTCTCATTAACTAATAATGGGAAAGCTCAGTCATTTTGCCAAGTAGGGTCTCCATTTTATATTTTATTTCTAAGTTTAAGTTTTGTATGTAAAGTATCGCTTACATTTTAAAAAAATGGTTAACTCCTCAGCAAAACCATATGGACAGCTTATATAAGTAGCTCAAAAGGACTAGTCCCCTTTCTTAGTACTGTCAAATAAGGAGCTTTTGAAAGGCACAAAAGAGAACTCACACTACACCATGAGTATTAACAGCTTTCGAGAAGTTAATAAATCCCTCTAGGAAAAAGGGGGGGAGGGGGAAATCCTGGGCAGTTAGGTGAATGCTTTCTCTGTTGGATTGCATCTGCTAGGCCCTTTCAAAACATTGCTCCTTAAGATCCAAAGATGAATCAGGGGAAGGCCTGGATGTCTGGATCTCCCCAAAGCTCTGATCTGAATATTGAAAACATTGGCTGCTCCCGATACTCTTTTTCTCTGTCCTTCAGCATGGGGAGAAGGGAAGAACCTCAGTCCCCTCAGACTTATATATTCTTTTCCTGTCAGTATGATCCTTCATCAGATTGTCACAATCATGTTCTGAGGAGGTCTCACTGAATTCAGAATCAGTTCCTGACCATTATAACCTCAGCATCCATTGCCACTCTTTAACATGGAGGCAACTGACCACTAAAATTTGTCCTCTAAAACTCTGAATCTTTCCAAATCACTCCCCACCCCCTGTAAACCATTATGGATGTGCATGTAATTTAAGCCATTACCTCCATTTTAGTTACCCAATGGAAATACAACTCGCTTGCCCCCCGTCATTCTGGCAAACATTGGAAACGACCCCCAAAAGCCTACTGTTTGCTTTTACGGTCATCTGGATGTTCAACCAGCCAAATTAGAGGATGGATGGTCAACAGAGCCATATATTTTGACAGAAAGAAATGGTAAGTGTTAAGCTCAAGACCTTTGGTCAAAGGAGCTAGTAAATAAATAAAAAGAAAAGAAAAGAAATGGTAAGCATGTATGCATTTTAAAGGCGATAGGACTTCCCTGAACTTGTAAAAGAGCGAGAGTTGGGATGTTGGTTGAGAGAGCAAGAACAAACAAGGGGAGAGATAGATGCAGGAAGCCTAAGAGGCACGAAAGAGCTGCAACAGAGCCTTAAGCTGACCAAGGACTTGTTTGCTGCTCTGTTTGCTTGTCTCATGATTTCATTTTTTGTGTTCCAGGTGGTCTGTATGGACGCGGCACCTCTGATGACAAAGGGCAGGTTCTGGCTGTACTGAACGCAGTAGGAGCACTTCAAAGACATGTATATGGTTTCTACCAGTCTTTTTCATTTGCAGTCATGCGCCGTTTCTTTTTAAGTGATGTTAACAAAGTGTTTCAAATCATTCTTTAGCAGGAACTCCCTGTGAATGTAAAGTTTCTGCTGGAAGGCATGGAGGAAGTGGGATCCAATGGGCTGTTCGAACTGGTGGAGCAGAGGAACGGTACCTTTTTTTCAGATGTCAACTACATTATAGTCACGGATACCTCGTGGGCCAGCAACAAGCCCGGTATTACATACGGAACAAGGGGGAACTGCTACTTCTTTGTTGAGGTATGATGACGAGACCAGCATTTTAATGATTTGATTTGTAGGGTTGCCAACCTCCAGGTACTGGCTGGAGATCTCCTGCTATTACAACTGATCTCCAGCCGATGGAGATCAGTTCACCTGGAGAAAATGGCCGCTTTGGCAATTGGACTCTATGGCATTGAAGTCCCTTCCCTCCCCAAACACCACCCTCCTCAGGCTCAGGCCCCTAAAACCTCCCACCAGTGGTGAAGAGGGACCTGGCAGCCCTACTGATTTTGCAGACACATTTTACAAATACCTAAAACCAGTGGACTTGTCGAAGGACAAGCAGAGCTGCATTCTTCTAAGTCCATTGAATTCAATGGGCTTATAAATCTGTACCTTTGTTTTTTACAGGAATAAAAAAACAAAAGAGGATTTATGACATTAATATGAGATATTGTGATTGTATACTTACCTGGTCAACATATCTGAATTGTAACATATAACGGAACACAATTTTTCGGTACATTGTTAATTCCATGATACCTTTGTATTCTATATTTTGATTCCCATTACATTTTGGGTTATATTTATATAAGTCAATATTCTGTGTGTCTCTTGGTTGAACTTGTTGTTCACAGAAGTGTCTATTTTGATAGTACCTGGAGGTTGGCAACCCTAATCCAGGGCCATTAAGTAATTGTCAATGTCACAATGTATTTATTGTGATAACAAAAAATCAGTCTCTACTGTGATAGGAGTTCCTCCCCCCTCAACCTTTGTAGCACTTTGTGGCAGAAGAAACTTAAGGATGCTTTCTTGTGTATTTGTAAATTAAGCTGCAAGTCTGATTTGACCTATTAATGTGTTGCAGGTGGAATGCGCAAAACAAGACTTGCATTCAGGGACTTTTGGGGGCGTAATTCATGAAGCAACTAATGACTTGATATATTTGCTGAGTAAGTATATTTTCCACCTCTGTAGTACCACATCATCCAATCTAGTTTTTGTTTCAAAATATAATTGAAAACATACTGCTCTTATTGCCAGTAATTAAAACTATACGTTCACAGTGGCAAATACTAGCTTACCACATTTGTATTCACTTCAGCCATTTAAAAAAAATTATATTGGCTGATCCAGTTTCTGACTCAAGCAAAGGATTAGGATGGGCACACAAGGTGTCATGCCAGGGCAACATCCCGAAATATACTTGAGGAGATATTGTCGGGATTCCACTCCCGACAGCAGTTATGTTGGCTGGCAAAAATGTTTAGGGGTTGCTGACAAGGTTTTCTGCCTGCACTCATTGGAACATATCCAAAATCAGGCTGCTCGCTTACAAAAAATGGTTCAGACACTGGGTGATCTTTGCAATTGTCCCTTGGCTGTAAATTTGAGCTGTAGAATATGAACTCCACCTGTAAAAACAGTGGTCTGAGTTTATTGGCTCTTGAAGGAACTAGTAGTGACTACTGCATGAATGCAAACAATGCAGTTCTAAGCAGAATTACCCTCTTTCTAAATCCATTGAACTCAGTGGAAATACAAGGGCATAATTCTGTGTAGAATTACATTGTTAATCATATACCTGCAGCTGTTAATTGTTTTGTTTAAAGTGTTACAGCCCATTCCTGAAAGCCGCACCGGCCGGGGACGGTGTGGCCATGGCACTGCTGTGGCGCCTCCACAGAGGTTTCATGGATGCTGCGAGGGGAGAAAAAGGGCTTGTAAAAAAAATTCCCAAAATGGGGCAAAAAGCATGTGGGGATGCTGCGCCACCAAAAAGGTGGCACGGCACTGCCGTTGCGTTAGGGGGCATTCCCGGGCTGAAAGGGGTTTTGAAGGTGCCTAACGGCAGCTCTGCCCCCAGAACACCCCGGGAATGCCTCCCGGGACACCGTCACAGGAACTGGCGCCAGGAGAATGCATGCGGGAGGCCATTCTGCCGTCCAAGGGCTGCACTGCCGCCCCAGTCCGGGGGGGGGGGGTCTGGCGTAAGTAATACTACACTGGTGTCCATGCCTGTTTACACAGCACAAGTGGCATGGACACTGGCGTAGGCGTCACGCCAGCTCCTAAGAGCATTTCCCCCCTCCCTTCAGGAATGCATTGTTAGTGTGTTAAAAGTGATTTTTAAAAGCATGCTGCTTTTTAAAATGTAAGATGGCGAAAAACCTTTTCTGGGGTATAAATTCCAACAGTTTAATCAAGGATACAAAAATGACAACAATGTCTGTGGATGTTTAGAGAACATTATTGTCATCGCTAACCTTTTAAAAAAATAAAAATTGCTATAGGTTTTTATTACGGACAAATTAGCATCTTCAGAACTTATTATTTGTTTTCAGGTACCCTTGTTAATTCCTCTGGGCATATTCTGATCCCTGGAATCTATGAAGCTGTTGCTCCTCTTACAGAAAAAGAAAAGGGACTCTATGAAAAAACTGAATTTAATGTTGAGAAGATAAAGGCCAAATTTGGAATAAAGAACTTTACGTATAACACTAAAGTATATGTCAAAGAAGTTTTGTACAGAATTTTAAATTGAATTTTTTTCCCTCTCTCTTGTTTTTGGGAGGTTCAGTTAGGATAACAATTTTTGAAGATTCTTTCAGAACAGGCATAGTGGCTCAGAGTCTTGGTTCTCGGTGAGAACTACGTCTCACCAGATTATGTATACTGTGAAGTGGGTGGTCTCCTTCTCCTTGTTGCGTTTCTCCCTATGGGCCCCATATCCAGGTCACATTGGATTGGAGCCCGGTTGAGGGAAAAGTGACATAGGGGAAAGAACAGCATTATGGAAGTTCATCCCCCTTCTTATACACCACATTTCCCTTTTGCAGGCATTTCCCTTTTGCAATGAGACAGTCCCAAGTATTCTTCACCCCATCATGTAGTAGTAGGGTTGCCAGCTCTGCGCTGGGAATTACATGGACATTTGGGGGAGGAGCCTGAGGAAGGTGGGGTTTGGTGAGGGGAGGGACTTCAATGGGTTATACTGCCATAGAGTCTACCTTCCAAAGCATCCATTTTCTCCAGGTGAACTGATTTCTGTCACTTGGAGAACAGTTGTAATAGCAGGAGATCTCCAGCCACCACCTAGAGGCCGGCAACCCTATCCCTGTAGCCTGGAGATCAGTTGTAATAGTGGAAGATCTCCAGGCCATACCTGGAAGTTGGCAACCCTATGTAGTAGCGACTTCCACATAGTGTCAAGTACTTCCCTTAGTTTGATCTGATCCTACTCCCACTCAGTTCTATTGGGTGTTCCCCAGTCTGCTGTTATGAGGGAGAAATTTTTTTACCCATCTGAATTTTTGTATGCAGATGATTTGCCGAATCTGTTGTTTATGACTGAATTGCTTCAAAGTTGTTCTTTTTCTTTAGGAAGAAATATTAATGCATCGCTCACGTTACCCATCTTTGTCTATCCACGGAATTGAAGGAGCTTTCTCTGCATCCGGAACGAAGACTGTAATTCCTGCAAAAGTAACTGGGAAATTTTCAGTACGTATTGTTCCTAACATGGAACCCACAGTAGTGATAAAACAGGTAAGAATTCTAGCACACTTAAAAAAAAAAGCTGCAAGTCTCTTAACAAGGAGGCTATGCTTAAATGTGACTGCCATTCAAAGGTGCTTGCCATGGGGAGGGGCCTGGGTGGTTTCCTCATTGCTGGTGCAGCTTCCAATACAGCACACTGGTAACGGTCTTCCATGAGGCACGTTTCTCCATGCTTTTCCTGCCCCAGTCTCCCAACTCAGCCCCCTTCTCTGGGCCACTGGGCCTTTTTCCAATTTTTTTTTTATAATTAAAAATTGAATATTGTTATAACCTGGATAGCTCAGGATAGCCTGATCTCATCGGATCCCGGAAGCCAAGTAGGGTTGGCCCTGGTTAGTATTTGAATGGGAGGCCACCAAGGAATTCCAGGGTCGCTATGCAGAGGCAGGCAATGGCAAACCACCTCTGAGCGTCTCTTGCCTTGAACACCCTATGGGGTCGACATAGGCTGTGACCCAGATTTGGGGGGGGGGAGTGATATACCATTATAAAAAATATGTGTAATGGGTTCTCTGAATTTCAAACTTTCATTGTTTTTCCTAAATTGGCAGAAAAATATTTTCCTGGATACTCCCTACTTTGTTCATGTTTTTAATCACATAATTTATAACTCCACTTTTCTCCCCAGTGGGGATCCAGAGCGGCTTGTATCATTCTCCTCTCCTCCATGTTTATCGTCACAACAATCCTGTGCAGGTTAGGCCGAGAGGGTGTGACTGGCCCAAGGGCAGCCAGCAAGCTTCCGTGGCAAAGGGAGGATTTGAACCTGGGCCTCCCAGATCCTAATCGAACCACTAAACCTTCTTTTGGTGTCGTGCTGATAAGCACTGCTGTGTGAAATTCAGTATTAGAGGGAATGATAGCATAGTTGCAGTGAGAACAGGGCCAGACTGTAGTGAACACTGTTTGTCACCATCCAACAATGTTATCTATATTAATTCATTTATAGTCCACCTTTGTCACTTGGATTAATAGGATTTTGTTACTGTGAAATATTTCATTGACTTTAAACTTATTTTAATTTGAGAGCCAGCGTGGTGTAGTGGTTAAGAGCAGTGGTTTGGAGCAGTAGACTATGATCTGGAGAACCGGGTTTGATTTCCCACTCCTCCACATGAGCGGTGGAGGCTAATCTGGTGAACTGGATTTGTTTCTCCACTCCTACACATATGAAGCCAGCAGGGTGACCTTGGGCTAGTCACACTCTCTCAGCCCTGTTACCTCACAGTGTCTGTTGTGGAAAGGGGAAGGTGATTGTAAGCCGGTTTGATTCTTCCTGAAGTGGCGAGAAAGTCGGCATATAAAAACCAACTCTTCTTCTTCTAATCTAATTTCTCTTTAATATTATTTGCTTGAGGTGATTGATTATTTGAAGAAGAAATTTGCTGAATGGAACAGTCCCAACCACATGGAAATAACTGCTGTAATAGCAGCTAAGCCATGGATTTCTGACACAGATGAACCACTGTATTTGGCTGGAAGAAGAGCAATAAAAAAAGGTTTGGTTGTTTTACAACAAAACTTTGAGAAAACTACATAGAAATATTAGAGTACAAAGTAGTATTATTCCTGTGATCTAGTTATGTAAGTTGGATGGTAGCATAATTTTATTCATTTCTATCTGTTACCATTTTTGAGCGAAATCAAAACACAGTCCGTTACACAAACTCAGTGACCTATCACCGCTATTTTTTGGACACTAAACAAGTATCTGAAATAGACATGCATATAAGGAGTGCGCTGTTTCTTTTCTTTTAAAAATATATATTCTGCACTCCCTAGCCAATGCATGCTTTCAAGGCAGCTTACAAAACACAAGGTATTGTATATAATTAAATAACATTTTTTTTAAAAAAAGCAACCAATTAAAAGTACAAACTGAAAATACTTGGGTAGATTATTTGCATTTAGTGCTGAAAGTTTATTTCGTGACTGGTGATTAGATTAGGAAAAGAAAAGACAGCACGTTATCAGCCTGCTGTAACTGCATAAGTCTCTCTAGAAAACATGGCTGTAAATGTTATGGTGTGCATGCACATTTGTGTTTTCTACCTTTTTTAAAAAAAATACAGAATTGCATTTTACACAGCTTTTTGAACTTAGGTGGATGCTGGTGAATTTGATATATTATATGACTTATCGGCATGATAACTTGGGCTTCCATGGTATGGATTGTTTGTATGCAGAAGACCTAGACTTCAGTTATTCCTAAACTATATGTATCAGTAGGCCACGGTTTCTTAGACTTAGATTAATGGACTGAGCAGCATGTCACTTACCTGTGCTGCACAGTATTGTTGGAATACAGCTGCCAGCACTTCTGAGGAGGGGGAAGAAACAGAGCATCAGTGGATGACATTATGGCTACAGGTACAAGAAGAGTCCAGGAGCGTTTGTTCTAGCCTGGCGTGTCTTGTCTACTCTCCTGCTTTTATGGTGGAATAAAACTATCTGGGCCTTTACCTGGATGGCCCAGACTAGCCTGATCTCGTCAGATCTCAGAAGCTAAGCAGGGTCAGCCCTGGTTAGTATTTGTATGGGAGACCACCAAGGAATACCAGGGTTGCTGTGCAGAGGAAGGCACTGGCAAACCACCTCTGTTAGTCTCTTGCCATGAAAACCCCCCAGAAAGGGGTCGCCATAAGTCGGCTGCGACTTGACGGCACTTTACACACACACACACACACACACACACACACACACACACACAACTATCTGGGCCCTGACCTGGATGGCCCAGGCTAGCCTGATCTCGTCAGATCTCAGAAGCTAAGCAGGGTCAGCCCTGGTTAGTATTTGGATGGGAGACCACCAAGGAATACCAGGGCTGCTGTGCAGAGGAAGGCACTGGCAAACCACCTCTGTTAGTCTCTTGCCATGAAAACCCCCAAAAGGGGTCGCCAAAAGTCGACTGCGACTTGACGGCACTTTACACACACAAAACTATCTGGTTCCTTTGGCACACAAGTCAGGTGTTGTCTCCTCCTGGACTAAAATGTTTTTTTCTGGAATATGTCAGTCATTTATCAGTTACACAGTGGCCATTTAAATTACAATCAGATGTTAAGCAAATTAGGCCATGTTTCTAATTTTTTAATCCAAGAAGATAGACAAAACAAAACAAAACTCAATATATCTAATTCTCAGCATGGCCCCCATCTGTAGATACTTAAATCTGGAGATGGGAGCCATGCACAGACAAGACAGATATTGTTACAAATCTGAAAAAGCCCCAGGTTTGCAGAAAAAAATTGCAACCTTAAAGAAAAAAACAACATTGGAGGTTAACACTGAAAATAATAGAAACTGCACCTGTACTTGGAAGATACAAATGCACCTCTGCAGTGGCCAATGTGAGGGTTGCTAGGCCACCACAACAAGAATACCAGTATTCAAGCCTTGGCTTCTTTCAGTAAAAGGCAGGGCCTTTCTAGGGCTGTTTTGGCCTTTGAGCAAGGACTCCAGAGCCAACCATTAGGCTACTTGCTACCATCTGACTTACATGGTTCACCCAGGACAGGCTGCTTTTTACTGTTCAACAGTAGCCAGCCCACAAAAACCAGTGTAGTGGTTACAGTTTCAGACTAGGGTTTGGGAGACCTAGGTTCAAATCAGTACTCTGCTGTGGAAGCTTACTGGGTGTCCTTGGGTCATTCACATATTCTCAGCCTTTCTTGCTGAGAACATTGCAAACTGTTTTGGGTTCCCATTGTGCAGAAAGGTGGGGTATAAATGAAATAATAACTATAGCTGAAGATGGGAGCAGTTAAAAGATAGATCAGTTGGTGGGAAGTGTGACAGAAATCCTAAAACTTGCTAAGGCTCAATAATGCCACCTAGAGCGTCTGGGATCTTGGACTCCTAGATTCCAATAGAATGAGCTATTCACTTCCATTCCACATTGGACCATCATGGCAGACTTAATCACTTTTTTGGGTGGGAAGAAGGAAGCAGGAAAAGGGGGCTTTTCAGGCAAGAAAAAAAGGAAATAGTGAGGATGGGGGAAATGAGATGCTCCCCAGGTTGTTTTGGGTCTTATGCTTGTTTAATGTAATTCTCTTGCCATGTCTCACCAGTGATCTGAGGAGAACCTTAATATAGTATGCCAGTAGTTGCAACACATTAAGGGATTTAGCCCATAGAAATCATTTGGTTTTCTTACATTTTTAATGTTATTTTTAGTATTTCAGGTTGAGGCTGACTTGATCCGTACAGGTGGAACAATTCCAATTGGTTCACATTTCCAGGAGATAACTGGAAAGAAAATAATGTTTCTAGGAATAGGAGGGCCAGATGATGGTCCCCATGGTCAGAATGAAAAGATCAACAGGTATTTTGTTATTCTTAAAGTTACATTTAATATCTTTTATTGAGGTAAAATTACTGAGGTAATTTTAAACGTCATTCCTGGAGGAGAAGTAGCATTTTTTGTGGAGAATAAAGATTGCCTACAATCTGGTCCGAGATAAAACCTGAAAATCTAGCAGGGCTGGTTTGAATAATGAAGCCTGACATAAAAATGCCCACAGACTATTTTCCTTACTTTTAAACCACTTTTTCCTGTGAAAAACTGGATTCCAAATTAGTATCTTCCCATCTGTGTGTATTACTATGTATACCCATTGTCTGTACTTTCCCCTCCTAATTTTAGGTTGAATTTCATTGAGGGAACCAAACTCTATGCTGCCTTACTTCAAGAACTTGCTTCATTCTAGAAAAAAATGGCATGGCCATAGCAAGTCCCGAACTATAGCCGCCTATGTCTTGTTCTGAAGAGTTCTTACAAGCACACACAAACAAATTCCATTAAAGTAACTGAAATGTTGTTAAATGAAGGAGCAATATAATTTTGGGAAAATATACAATTGTAGCATAAAGCCACAATTCTGCAAATATACTCAAAACAAAAATTGATATGCAAGCCATGGAAAAAGCCAAGAACCACACATTAAAACAATGAACGAAAGCAATCTGTTTCTTTTTGTTCTTTATTAATTAATATTTTTAAATGCCCACTCCAACATGAAAGCCAATGTCATCTGCATTTTGAAAATGTAATAAGTTTCTGCTGGTCTACTTTGTTCTACATTAGTCACCCATAAATGACCTATTCCATTCTTAAACACATTTATAGTAGAAAATAAAAGCCCTATTAATTTTAAGAAATCCTAAATAAGATTAAAGACAAGAAAAGGAACACTACATCTATTTATGTGTACTATGCACCCTCTGCTGGCTAAATTGCACATATATTTAGAGTGTCTCTTTCCGAAAACCATAATCCTGCATTTTTTTATATTTAAAACTTCACCAATAAACTTAACGAGTGTTCTCTGTGCACCTGGACAACATCATTTTGTGCACAGCACCAGAAGCAGAAAACTGCAGTTTTAATCTTGGATGTCAGAACTTAATTTCAATAAAAAATTACTGTGAGAGTATATTATTTTGAGAAACAAAGGGTTTTTCTGAATGTTTTTTTGTCGGCTCTGACTTTGTACTACTTTAGCTTATTCCCTGAATTCCATTTTTTTGTGCCTTTGATTTTCACTTCCATTTTTCTTCCCCCCCCCCCCCGCCCATTTTTTCCTGGCTCTTTTGAGACCACTTTTACCCCAGTTTTTTTCTGGAAACTGATTTTGAGTCAGCTTTTTCTAGTGTGTAATGCTTCTATTAGTTTTCTTTGGCTCAACCACCTCTAGCCCATTTTTAAATGATTGGATCAGGGGTCCCCAGTGTGGTACCCATAGGCACCATGGTGCTTGCCATCATCTTTTCTGGTGCCCCCCAAGTGTTTCTAGGAAGCAGGTGGGGCCGGGTATGGCTTTTGCCAAGAAAGGCTTCTGATTTGATTGGCTGTGCAGATTTTTTAAAAAATGCTGCTTTGGCAGCAGCTGCCACCACAGCACAAGGATCTCCACTGTGTTACTGAAGTCAAGCTGTGGGAATCATTTTGTGGTTGGCTCCGCCTTCTGTGGTAGCCATTTGATGCTGCTGCCACTATGCCATGTCAGAATTCCAAATGTGCCCGCAGGCTCACCAAGGTTGAGGAACCCTGGATGTCATCTTTTCACCTTAAAAACACTCCCTCTTCCCTTAGATGAGTTATTTCAATTTTTTAAAGTCTTTAATATAGTGCTTGGACAATGAAGAAAGCTGATGGGAAGAAAGTGGATTCCTTTGAAATGTGGTGTTGGAGGAGAGTGTTACGAATACCATGGACTGCCAAAAACAAATCAGTGGGTTCTAGATCAAATCAAGCCTGAACTGACCTAGAAGCTAAAATGACTAAACTGAGGCTATTGTGCTTTGGTCATATTATGAGAAGACAGGAGTCAGTGGAAAAGACAATCATGCTAGGAAAAGTTGAAGGCAGCAGGAAAAGAGAAAGACCCAACAAGAGATGGATTGACTCTTTAATGGAAGCCAGGGCCCTCAATTTGCAAGATCTGAGCAAGGCTGTTAAGGATAGGATGTTTTGGAGGACGTTGATTCATAGGGTCGCCATGAGTCGGAAGCAACTGTACGGCACTTCACACACACACACACACAATAGTACTCTAATATTGCAGTATTCTAATGATAGTTTAAGCAGGTATCTGAATTCCCAACTTTCATTTAAAAAAAGGTCTCTAGCTCCTTCCCTTGTGGAGATAAGCCTTTTTCCTTATATCTCCACAAGGGAAGGAGCTAGAGACTTTAAAAAAAAAGGAATGCTGGGAATTCAGAGAACCTGCTTAAACTATCACTGAAACACTACAGGACAATGCTGCTCCAGTTGTCTTGTTTGTGGGCTTCCTAGAGGCACCTGGTTGGCCGCTGTGAACAGACTGCTGGACTTGATAGACCTTGGTCTGATCCAACATGGCCTTTCTTATGTTCTTATGTACAGTGTTATATTGCCATTTTAGGGCCATTTAAAAAAATAAAAATAAGGGGGGTGCTCTGATGCCACTGATAACAACAGCGATGATGAAAGCACCCTCCCTTGAAAATCCTCGTTATTTAATCCACATGCGGAATAAGCTGACTCCACAACTGTAAAAATGCAGAGAGGCAGATGTGTGGAAGAACCCTACCCAAATCGATTCCAGTGGTTGTGGGTCGACTCCCAATAAAATCAGGATGCAGCATGTGGAAAAGGTCAAAAACAAGTAAGTAGTCACTTCGTAAGCCAGTCAATTGCAATCCTGGATATTTCCATACATATTCAGGATTTGGTTAGAAGCCAGGAGGTAATTAAATTTTTATATTATCTCATATGTAAAATGAAAGCAAACGGGAGGGGGAGAGGGCCATAAAGCCTAACACTGCTGTCCAAAGCACACAGTAGACAGTAACAGTGCAATCCTAAATAGAGTTACTCTAGTCTAAGCCCATTGATTTAAATGGGCTTAGAGTGTAAGTCTCATTTAGTGTTTTTTTACTTCTTAATATGCCTAGGATTGTCCTTCACTTAAGTGCTGTTAGACTACATATAAACACATATCTACAAGTATTGGTGAAATGAGTAAAGATTCCTGTGTAGCTAGTATGTGCTTGACCACAAAACATTTCTGTTCCTGTTTAAACTTACTTCCTTGCTTTATATCTAAAAATATAAGAATGTACATACTTAATAACTTTTTGGGTGGATAACATACTTTTAAAATTCAGAACTAAAACAGAACATGTATCACTTCTAGTGGCAATCCTATATGCACTGAAGCTGACTTTTTCAAAAGGTATAAAAATAATAGCATTGTTTTTTTAAGAAAAGCTAAATATCAAGGATCAATATATCATCATGCACAACACAAAACAATAACTGGCATTTCCATTCATGCTATGTATGGCAAATGGGCAGTATGGAAAGTGCATAACCAGATGCATATGTGCACCTGTCTTGCACGTACCATTACCAATACAGTTAACATGTGCAGAAACTATTTCTGAACATGTATCTTCCTTGCAAGATGACAAAGTTCCCATTAGGTCAAGACAGCTCCTAGCTCTTGATAATGTACAAGTGATTCCATTGACCTCCATCAAGAGTCTGGGTGTGACCCTGGATACATCTCTTTCTTTGGAAGACCAGGTCATGAACACTGCCAGGACTGCATTCTATCACCTTCGCCAGGCCCGGCAACTGGCTCCCTGCCTGACCCGCACTGACCGAGCCACCGTGGTCCATGCAATGGTCACCTCCAGATTAGAGTACTGTAACTTGCTCTATACAGGGTTACCCTTGAACCTGACCCAGAAGCTTCAACTGGTCCAGGTTGTAGTGGCTTGAGTCTTTACTGGGACCCCATGGCAAGCACTTATAATACTTGTGTCCCGCCAGCTACACTGGCTCCAGATTGAGTACCAGATCAGATTCAAAGCATTGGTATTGACCTTTAAAGCCCTAAATGGTCTGGGACCGTCATACCTACAGGACTACCTCCCTGAAAAAAAATATATTCTGGTGGTCCTTGGACCAAAACATATCTCGCTGTCCTCAGCCAGGGCTTTTTCAGCCTTGGCCCTGGCCTGGTTGAGCTCTCTAAAATGAGAACCGGGCCCTGCGGGACCTAGCACAATTTCATAGGGCTTGCAAGACAAAGATGTTCTGCCAGGCTTATGGTTGAGGACAGCAACGATTTTACATCAGCTGGCCTTCTTTCCCCCCCTTCCTTTGCCTTTCCATACTCTTTCATTGTCCCTGTTTATGCCCTCCCCATTGACATCTCTGTTGGCGCCTCTACTCTGTATTTGCACGGTTTCTCTCAAGAACTGAAGTTGAAGGCATTAACTGAGAGAACCATGACCAGGGTGCTATTGTTAGTTTAAATTTTTGTGATTGTATTCTAATTGAATGTATATGGTTATTTATTTTTTTAATTGTATTGACGTGGTTAGCCGCCTTGAGCCCTGTTTAGGTTGGGAAAGGGCAGGGTAAAAATACAATTAATTTAAAAAAAATTAAATTGAATTGTAATTTACTGACACAAAGATATTTAGGCTATGGTCTTCTAGTATGATTTTTCTGATACTCAAGCTAGTACTTTAGCATTTAAACTCATTTGATTTTTAGTGTCAATGGATGCAGCTAATTTACGTTTTTTTTTTGCTGACAAGTCACAGCTGACTTATGGCCAGTGCCACCCCTTAAGGTTTTCAAGGCAAGAGATATTCAGAGGTGCCTGACTCTGTGTAGCAACCTTGGACTCCTATCCAAATACTGGCTCTGCTTAGCTTTTGAGATCTGATGAGATTAGGCTAGCCTGGGATATCCAGGTCAAGGCAATTTATATATATATATATATTTGGCCATCAAATCACAGCTGACGTTTGGTGATCCCATAGGGTTTTAAGGCAAGAGATGTTCAGAGGTGGCTTGCCATTGGCTTTCTCCCATCTAAATAGTGGCCAGGGTCAACCTTGCTTGGCTTCCAAGACCTAGCGAGATCAGGCTAGCCTGGGCTATCCAGGTCACAACAATATTCAATCATTTTTTTTAAAAAAAAGTGTTTTAAGACATTTTAACCCAGGTCAAAGCAATTTACAATAAAACCATCTAAACTGATGGCATTGCACATGACTTATTACACGAGCAAAACAAAGCTCTCACTGCTGATTTTTAGTAATTTTTCAGTTTCGTTTTTAGTAGATTCTTTTTCATGGAATGAAGGCAAATAATATTCTGTGAAGTCCCCTTCAAAGGGACTGATCACTTTTTCTCCAGGCTGTTGGCACTCTATTCATAAGAAGATAAACAGAAGTCTCATGGCATCTTAAAGACACTGAGTCAGAATTATGATTAAAAAATAACCAAACTTGTTCGTCTTCAACGTGCCTTAAGATTCCTGTTTATTTTTGTTGCTACAGCAGCAGCAGCCTCCTTCGTTGCAAATGTCACTAGTTTTCCTCAGTAATGGGCCTAGCAACAGGAACGTCCAGGTCAGGGAGCCTCGGTGCATCTTGCTGGAGAAAATCCAGTGCCGCTTCGCCCCCACCCGGATTTCCTCTTTCAGGCGCCACAGAGCGACCGTTAAGCCCGTTTTACCCAGCCCGTCGGGCGCGCCGCGAAGATTGACGCCGGGGCCCCTGAGCCGCGCCTCTCTTCCCGGCCCTTCGTCCCTCTCCCTCCATTTCCTGTTTCTCTTCTGCTCCTCCCGCCCCACGCACAACGTGACACGTCCGCGTCCAGGGAGTGACGCAGTAGGGCGAATCTACGGCACGCCACTTGTGACCAAGATCATCACAAGCGGAGGAGGACGGCTCCCCCCGTCAGGTGAGTCGGAAACAACGGCCGGCGGTTGCTTCGCTTCTTAGGAAGGCTCCTGCTGAAGCCCGTTCTCTGCGGCTGTTTATCGGGCCGCCGCTTATTTCCTGACTCTCCCCGGGCCTGTTCGCTTTCCCGAGGGCTTTTTGGGCCTCTGCGCTGCCGTCGTTTTTTTTTTTTTTTTTTGGTGCCTGATAGTGGGCGGGAGGCCGGGAAACAAGTTTTTAGCCAATGGCTGTTCGTTATCCGCGGCAGGCGCGTATGAAGTGATTTCTGAGTGGCTGGGCGCAGAAGGCGGGAAGACTGTCTCGTATGGCAATTGGCTAAAGCGGGAAGACTCCTCGCCCAAATTTCGAGGGGAGGGGAGGAGTTCACGGGGTGGATAAAAGTGCGCATGCGGCAGCCGTTTGTGGTCTCTGGCTTCCTGGGATCGCAGTACGCATGCGCGGGGTAGCCCGTGACTGCTTTAGTATCGTTTCGGAGGAGGCGCGTTCGCACTTGCGTGGCTGACTGATGCAAATAACGTTAAACGGGAGATTCTTCCGTATCAACTCCCGACTCAACCAGGAGTGCGCATGCGGCTAGTGACGGCTTAGTAAAGGCGGTGGGGAAATGTCGTTATTAGGAGACTTCGGCTGCGTTCTGCGTGGCTGCTGATTTGCGGCCTTGTAGGCCACTTATGTGTCACTGGCCACCAAGACTAGATTAATTCATGCCATCATATTCCCTGTTACTAGGTATGGGTGTGAAAGCTGGACAGTGAAAAAAGCTGATAGGAAGAAAATAGATTCCTTTGAAAGCTGTTGTTGGAGGAGAGTGTTACGGATTCTGTGGACTGCCAAAAAAACAAATCAGTGGGTTATAGATCAAATCAAGCCTGAACTGACCCTAGAAGCTAAAACGACTAAACTGAGGCTGTCGTATTTTGGTCCCGTCATGAGACGACAAGAGTCACTGGAAAAGACCGTCATGCTAGGAAAAGTTGAGGGCAGCAGGAAAAGAGGAAGACCCAACAAGAGATGGACTGACTCAATAAAGGAAGCCACAGCCTTCAATTTGCAAGATCTGAGCAAGGCTGTCAAAGACAGGACATTTTGGAGGACTTTCATTCATAGGGTCGCCATGAGTCGGAAGCGACTTGACGGCACTTAACACACACACACAGGCCGATTATACCCAGGTTTCGAGAACAAGTTCCTCTGAGCACCGTGGGCTTCGCTCCTACATAAATTGCCCATGCACCGTTACAGCTGTCCAACTTATGGTGACCCTATGAATCAATGTTCTCCAAAACGTCCTAACCTTAACAGCCTTGCTCAGATCTTGCAAATTGAGGGCCCTGGCTTCCTTGATAGACTCATTCCACCTCTTGTTGGGTCTTTCTCTTTTCCTGCTGCCCTCAACTTTTCCTAGCATGAATGTTTTTTCCAGTGACTATTGTCTTGCCTTCAACTTTTCCTAGCATGATTGTCTTTTCCGGTGACGCTTGTCTTCTCATAATGTGACCAAAATATGACAGCCTCAGTTTAGTCATTTTAGCTTCTAGGGTCAGTTCAGGCTTGATTTGATCTGTAACTCACTGATTTGCTTTTTTGGCAGCCCACGAAATCCATAACACTCTCCTACAACACCACGTTTCAAAATAATCTACTTTCTTGCTGTCTTCATTGTCCAGCATTCACACCCATAAATAGTAATAGGGAATACGATGGCATGAATTAACTTGATCTTAGTTGCCAGAGAATCTTTTCTAGTGGAAACTTAATCTTGTCAAGACAGATGTTCTCTGAGTTAGTAGAAAGGCAGACCAGGGACTTGAGATCTCTCTTATCTTGGGTGGGGTTATATTCCCCTTGAAAAGCCAGGTTTGCAGCTTGAAATGTTACTTGACACAGCAGTCATTTTAGAAAACCAAGTTGCTGTGGTGGTTCGGAGTTATTTTGCCCAGCTTCCACTGGTGTATCAACTGTATCCATTCCAGGTTCAGTCAGATCTAATCACTGTGATCATGCCTTATTTACATCTGGAGTGGTTGCAATGTGCTGTACTTGGGCCTACCCTTGAAGAGTGTTTGGAAGCTGCAGTTAGTGCAGAACACTACAGTGAGATTGCTGGTTGGGGCCAACTAATGCGAGCACGTGACCCCAATACTACAGCAATTATACTGGCTACTGATGCACTCCTCAGACCAATTCAAAAAGTTGGTTTTTACCTTTAAAGCCCTACATAGCTTGGGACCTAGGTGTCAAGGACTGTCTTTTCCCATATGTTCCTGCCTGGGAATTAAGATCACAGGGAGAGGACCTCCTGACTGTGTCCCATCAATCAAAGAAGCTCATTTGGTGGGTACACAAGAGTGGGCCTTTTCAGTGGCAGCCCCATGATTATGGAACAGCCTCCCCAAGGAGGTTTTCTGGGCCTCTCACATTTGATCTTTAGGAGGCAGTTGAAGATGGTTTTATTTAGGACTGTGTTTGGTTAAGCTTACTAGCAGTCCTGAACTGTGATTTTTGTGTATTTTATGCATTTTATCTATGTTGTAAGCTGCCTTGAGCTTCTTAAGGAACAAAGGCGGCTTATAAAGGTCTTAAATAAATAAGGGAAACACCCACTTTGATTATTGGTATCTGTTGTACAGATGTTGTACACCAGGGATTCATAACCTTGAGTCTGTGGGCACATTTGGAATTCTTAAATGGCACAGTGGGCACAGGAACAAAATGGCTGCCACATGAGGCGGAGCCGGCCACAAAATGATTCCCACACTTAACTTCAGTAACACAATGCAGATCCTTGTGTTATGATGGCAGCTGCTGCCAAAGCAACATTAAAAAAATCTGCGCAGCCAATCAGAAGCCTTGCTGGGCAAAGGCCCTGGCTAGCCCTGCCTGTTTCCTAAAAAACACTTGGTGGGCGCTATGACACCCACAGGCAACACATTGGAGGGCCCTGTGGTACACAGGGACAGAGTTGCATATAGGGTTGCCAGGTCCCTCTTTGCCACCTGTGGGAGATTTGGGGGGGGGCTGAGGAGGGCGGGGTTTGGGGAGGGGAGGGACTTCAGTGCTATAGAGTCCAATAGCCATAGCGGCCATTTTCTCCAGGTGAACTGATCTCTATCGGCTGGAAATCAGTTGTAATAACTGGAGATCGGCAACCCTAGTTGCGTATCCTGCAGGATAATGGTTAATCATCTAAATATGTAGGTGCTCGAAAATGTTTGAGCAGACATACCTTTAGAGTTGATGGATTTAGATTAAAATTCTGGTTTATACTCTTATGGTCCTATTGGGCTGCATAACCATGTGCTATAATTTATGGGCAATGCTTCAGGCTTCTATTGAGTGAGAATATCTTTAGTGCTGTGTGATTAGAAGTCTTTTGTTTAGGGGTGCACAGTAAGAAGCATAAAAAGCATTCTACTGATCTCAGACCAATTTCAGATGAGAGAAATGTTATTTGCATTTTAAGATTGCTGAACTTGGTGGGCCAATAGAAAATGTTATTTGCATTTTAAGATTGCTGAACTTGGTGGGCCAATAGAAAATGTTAGTGGTTAAAGGTGAGAGTGTGCATCCTGCCAGATGTTAAAAAGGCTTTTCAGCCACATTGTGGAATAGGAACGCAATGTGGAGTGTTTTGTTTGGGCAAACTAGGATGTTAAGTTCAAGAACACTCTTATGATATATTTGCATTGATCTTAGTCTTTAGAAAGTATACCATGTAAAAAAAGCAAACACGTAATGATAGAACAACCGACTTGAAATCTACCTGACAATTACGCTACAATTATCAGGAAACATTTTTATTTTACATGATGGTGTCAAAATTTGATTGCCTTAAGGCAGTCGCATCAGTTTAAACATAATATTTAGTGATTTTATTTTTAATTTTGTCATATCTGTAGCATATGATTAGAAATGACATGCTGGTTAGTCTTATGTTGTACAGCAGTATGTAATCATTCTTGATTGCTGCCTTATTAAAACTCTGGTTGTCTGGCTGTGCAGAGTGTGACTAGGAAATATCTGAGAAACTGGAAACAGCCGCTGTTAATATTTTTTTTTTAAAGGAATGCTTAATTTTCATGGATTTTGAGAACAGTAAAAATAGAACTGTAATGTTTGCCCCTTACTATTCATCGGATCATATATTTTAGGGTTCATATATACAAGTACTTACAGCATTGATGGCCTATATCTAGTGTAGCCGTGTTTGAGCTGTGCACACATAGGGACCAGAATGCAATATTGGAAAAGCGAGAGGCTTTGTCTCTAGGGTTGCCATATGCTGCTTGGGAAATGCATGGTGATTTGGGGGTGGAGCTTAGGGGAGATGTTCAGTGGGGATGTGATTCCAAAGAGTCTGCTGTCTGAAGCTTCCAGTTTCTCCAGGAGAGCTGAACTCTGTAGTATGGAGATCAATTATAATTCTGGAAGACCTCCAGGTCTCACATGGAGATTGATAAGCCTACTTGTTTCTCTTGCTCAACCTACTCACGGTGGGCTTGTGGGTCCCATAAGGTAAATGAAGGCCTAAGAACATCAGAAAAGCCTTGCTGGATCTGAAGATGGGCATCTAATCCAGTACTCTGTTTTTTACAATGGACAGCCAGATACTTCTGGAAAGCAGGTCATAAAGACCAATCTTCCCCTGCCCTGGAAGTCATACAAATTGTTAGATATTGTAACATAGCTGATTTGTATAATATAGCTGATTTGTTTAATTGATTTTCATATGAATTCAAATTATAGTGCCTATGATATGACAATTCTTACCATGCACTTTACTGTACTCATGCACACTTCTTGTAAAGATGGAAAAATAAATACCGCCCTGCTCTTTACAGTCAATTCTCTATCTGATATACTATGTATACTATGTATGGGTTTTCTCTCTGAGCATCTTATATTCAGAACCTACTCAGAATCTGTACCTACTAGTGCATCCTCCTCCATAAATTTGGTTTCTAAAGAAATCTAAGTTATTGGCAATTATGAGAACATAAGAAAAGCCATGCTGGATCAGACCAAGGCCCATTAAGTCCAGCAGTCTGTTCACACAGCGGCCAACCAGATGCCTCTAGGAAGCTCACAAACAAGACAACTACAGCAGCATTATCCTGCCTGTGTTCCAAAGCACCAATATAATAGGCTTTCTCCTCTGATCCTGGAGAGAATAGGCATTCATCATGACTAGAATCCATTTTTACTAGTGGCCATGAATAGCCCTCTCCTCCAGGAACATGTCCACTCCCCTCTTAAAGCCTTCCAAATTGGCAGCCATCACCACATCCTGGGGCAGGGAGTTCAACAATTTAACTGAGATCTCCAGTTCTTATGGCTGCAAATGTCACCAGTTAATTATGCATTGTGTTTTTACCTAGTTGATTTAGGAGAAACAAATCAGTGGGTGAACCTGAGTTCTAGTATTATGGAAGACAGAGGAAGAAGTTTCAACAGCCACTTTTTCTGTTTATTTATTTTTTCTGCCGTCAAGTCACAGCTGACTTATGGCAACCCCGTACGGTTTTCAGGGCAAGAGACATTTGGAGGTGGTTTGCCATTGCCTGCCTCCACGTCACAACTGTGATGTTCCTTGGAGGTTGCTCATCCAAATACTAACCAGGGCCAACCCTGCTTAGCTTCTGAGATTTGATGAGATCAGGCTAGCCTGGGGCTATCTATACCATGCATTAATGTATAAGCTTCCTAGACATCAGGTGGAAAGGCATTAGGCTGACTAGTCTGTAATTTCCTGGTACCTCTCTGGACCCCTTTTAAAAAATCAGTATAACATTTGCTACTCTCCTGTCTTCTGGTTCAGCTAGTGAATCTAGTGACAGATTACATAGACGGGTTAGTAGATCAACTATTTCACATTTGAGTTTCCTAATAACTCTGGGGTGTATACCATAAGGACCTGGAGACTTAGTGGTTTTTAATTTCCTCAATAGGTCTAGAACTTCATCTCTTGTCACCTCAATTTGACTCAGTTCTTCAAACTCTCTGCCTAAAAATAATGACTGTGGCATGGATATATGTCTCACGTATTCCACAGTGAACATAGAAGCAAAAAATTCATCGAGCTTCTCTGCTATCTCCCCATCTTCCTTTAGCAATCCCTTTATTCCTTGGTCATCCAAACGCCCAATTGCTTCTCTGGCTTCTTTGCAGCTCCTGATATATTTAAAGAAATTTTTATTGTTTGTCTTGATGTTTTTGTCAACCTGCTCCTCAAATTCTCTTTTTGGCGTGCCTAATTATTGATTTGTATTTCTTATGCTAGAGCCTATGGTCCCTTCTGTTCGGTTCATTGGAGCAGACTTTTAAAAATAAGCCTCTTTACTTTTTATAGCTTCCTTGACTTGCATTGTTAACCATGCAGGCATTCTTCTAGACTTGGCAGTGCCTATTGTAACCTGGGGAATGCATCGTAACTGAGCTTCAATTAGTGTGGTTTTAAACAGATTTCAAGCATCCTCTAGGGATTTGACTCTCCCTTTGAACTTTCTTTTAGCTATTCCCTTCATTTCTTGTAAAGTTCCCTCTTTTGGAATCAAATTTTATAGTTTGGACTTTAGGGATAATTTCTATTATTGACATGAATGCTCAAGTTAATAGCATTGTGGTCATTGTTCCCAATTGGTGCAACAATCTCTAAATCCCTCACCAGGTTTTGAGCCCCTCTCAGAACCAAGTCCAAGATTATTAACCTTATTGTTGGCTCTGCTACCAACTGTTCCAGTGCACAGTCATGTATGTTACCCAGGAATCTAATTTCTACTCATCTCGAGCATGTGTTTACTCAGTCAATGTGAGGATACTTGAAGTCTCCCAGTATCATAATATTATCTGCTCCAATCACCTCCCTTATTTCCTTCTCCATCTGAAAATCAGCCTCTAGGGTCTGATCAGGTGGGCGATAGTACACCCCTACTCTTAGGGCCCAGTATTCCTACCCATGTTGCTTCTCTTGGTGAGTTAATCCCCCTGGATGTTTTCGAATTTGATTCTATAACCTCTTTGATGTACAACGCAACACCTTCCCCTACCTGCCCCCACCCAGCAGAACCACATCCTTCTAGTGCATTCACCAAAAAGCTAGGAGATTTTCACACAGACACACCCCAAACAGCTCAGAAACCATACTACCTCAAGAGAATAGATAATTGTTAGTCTGACTAATTGTTAGTCTTAAGATAATTGTTAGTCTATAAACACAGTATGCCATTTCGATTATACGTATTTTTGAAATAAATTTTATAAGAAGTCTTCCAGGTCTTCCTGGTGTCTTGTGTGTTTCCCCTACTTTTATTATAACAGAACCAATCCTTTCATCAATATTTTCGTCTGATGTCCACATTGTTCACTTCAAATAATTTATGAGATGGAGGCATGAAGCTGAGAAGCTAATGACAACTCTCTGTTAAGCATGTAGTTCTGCATTGCTTTGAATTTTGTCACAGTGAATGAACCCATCAGTCACACAATGATGATAGTGGCAACAACACTTGGTGTGAAGTAAGGAGATGCGGAGATGCCATTTTTAGCCGCAGTGCTGCAGCTGATAGAACTGCTAGTTCGGCCCCTACTGAAAACCATTTCTCTACTTTGCATACACAAAAGAATGCCTCAGAAGAATAAGTATTCCAAAGGAATGTGTTCTTTCTTTTTTATATATAAATTCAAGAATTCTGCAGTACAAAGGCAACATAATGCCGGTCCTATAGTATTCTTTTGAAAACAAGTTTTCAAATATCCAAACATTTCAGGCATATAATAATAAAATTCATGAAACCCAGGAAGGTTTGTTATCAAACTGTCATCTTGTATTTGTATTCCTCCAGTGCTGTTGCCAACTGAAGGGGCTGAGCATGTGCATTTAAGTCAAATTCAAAGAAGCAAGCTTCAAGTAAAGATCTAAAATGGTGGTATTGCATCCTCTTGAGATTATTTTGATTACAAGCTAGTGATCTGGTTCAATTAAAGTACTAATGCGAAACATTAGTAAGGCCCTAATTGGGGGGAAAGGCAGGATAAAAATGTTTAAAATAAAGAAATTGTCATTGACATACAAATGGAATCCTGCTCCCCCCCCCCCCCAGTAGTTGTACAAGTTTTCTGCTGCTAATATTGGGTATTCAGGTACTCTGTCTTCTCATTTTATTCATTCAGAGTAACTCACAAACATATACACCTGTATTAATAAAAATACCCAAAATACTCACAAAGCATTGGGCTACCGATACTCCCCTTCTGCTCCTTTCTCCATCATTCCTCCTACTACATCAGAATGTTACTGCAATCCTGAAGAAATCTGATGGGAGCCATCTCTCCCATTCTTTGTGTGTACCAAGGTTAGGGAGGGGGGGGGTCACCTGCTTAAAAGCAACTGATGTTACTTTCGGGAAGAGTTTCAAGGGGCCCGGAGAGATCAGCTTGGCTAAACAGTAGATGGTGCTTCTCTGCTCTTCTCACTTTTGAAGCTTCTAAAGCCACCCATTCCTAGGACTGCCAACAAACCAGAGTGGAAAAAAAAACCAGGCTTGATCTAAGGTAAAGGTCCCCTGTGCAAGTACCGGGTCATTCCTGACCCATGGGGTGACGTCACATCCCGATGTTTACGAGACAGACTTTGTTTGCGGGGTGGTTTGCCAGTGCCTTCCCCAGTCATCTTCCCTTTACCCCCAGCAAGCTGGGTACTCATTTTACCGACCTCAGAAGGATGGAAGGCTGAGTCAACCTTGAGCTGGCTACCTGACACCAACTTCTGTTGGGATCGAACTCAGGTCGTGAGCAGAGCTTTTCACTGCAGTACAGCAGCTTACCACACTGCGCCACGGGGCTTGATCTAGTTGCCACAAAAAAAAAAAAGGGGGGCGGAGAATGAACCAATGAATTCTGTCTCTGAACCTGCCCAAACCTCTGGTATGCTCCCACAGACATGCTCTGGCCCACTCCATGCTCCACTCCACCCCAGTTCCCATCAAAAACATAAGAAGGGCCATGCTGGAACAGACCAACGTCCATCAAGTCCAGGAGTCTGTTCACACAGTGGCCAACCAGGTGCCTCTAGGAAGCCCACAAACAAGACAACAACAGCAGCACCATCCTGCCTGTGTTCCACAGCACCCAATATATTTGGCATGCTTCTCTGATCCTGGAGAGAATAGGTATGTATCATGACTAGTTTCCATTTTAACTAGTAGTCACGAATACCATGAATAGCCATGGATAGCCCTCTCCTCCATGAACATGTCCACTCCCCTCTTCAAGCCTTCCATGGCAGCCATCCCCACATCCTGGGGAAGGGAGTTCCATAATTTAACTATGTGTTGTGTGAAGAAATATTTCCTTTGATCTGTTTTGAATCTCTCAGCCTCCAGCTTCAACAGATGACCCCGCATTCTAGTATTATGAGAGAGGGAGAAAAGCTTCTCCTTGTCTCCTGATCAGAGTTCACCGCTCCAAACCACCGCTCTTAACCACGATACCACGTTGGCAAGTGCAAGAACCGTAGTGCTCAATTACAGCATCACTTATATTTGTTTGGTGTATAGATTGCCCATCAGCCCTGCACAAAAGCAGAGTTTAAATTCATAAATACAGTACGTTAGAACTTTTTTTTGTAGGATTCTTTTTTTAAATGTGAAATCTGTTTTTTAAACCAGGCTATATAAATATAACCTATATAAACATATATAGTGTTTTTGCTGGGGGTGGGGATGGGGGGGGGGTCTGTGTTAAATAAGCATCATGAAGCTGTTGTAGAAAGGCAGCGATATCTCCGACAGGAGCTTTTCTGGTATGAAGCTGCTCATGGAATTTTGTTTTATCAAACAAGATCTTCCAAGTGATGTAATTTGTCTAAACCATCAGAATCGCCAAACGTTGGTAATTACATAATTTCACACTTCCAGCCAAGTCAGGCTCTGATTAAGCGGTTGACAGCCTGTGAGAGTTCATTCCTTGACAGTGATGTTCTGTGTTCCCTAAATTTGTGGTGATTGCAATCTGAGCGCAGACATTGAGATTCAAGCCATTTACTTTGAATGAGGCTCCTCTTTGACAAATGGGGAAAGTTCTGTTTTTTGAGATGTGAACAGTTTAAATGTATAAATGTGTGTCTCTGTTGTTCTTTTTATCTCCCTTGGTTTCTGCTGATGCCAGGTCTTCTCACTGTCTTGGCTCTCGCTGCTGTCTTTCACTATGCTCAATGTTCTTCATATTCATTTTGTTCTTCTTTGCTAGGCATCCCCCCCATCCCCCCATCCTTTAAACAAAAGGATACTGTAATATAAACCCTAATAGGAAGAAGGCGCAGTTTAACTCTGTTGGAGTGCTACTAATCCAATTGCCAAACGCAACCATAGCGCAGCATGCCTTTTAATTTTTAAGTAAAATGGAAATTTTGCGTTCCGGATTCATGGCAGAAACCACTTGTGTCAGAACATGGTGTTTTCTTATGATTTCAATTCATAGTGCATTACAGAGCAGTATGTGTTTTATTTCTAATTAAAAAGAGAAAACTTGTATTATTTCTGATACTCTGCCAGCCACGTTAGAGCTCTCTTGCCGCAGAACTGAGCCCAGTGATATCTTGAAGGCTTTGATTTATTGTGGAATTTGTGTAGGCTATAGCAGCAACATAGGTTGTAGCCTCTCATCGCTCATGCCACAATCAACTTGATAGGTGTCACATAGGGTTGCTAGCTCCTGGCTGGGAAATTCCTGGAGATTTTGGAGGTGGAGCCTGAGGAGGGTGGGGTTTGAGGAGGGGAGGGACTTCAGTGGGATATAATGCCATAGACTTTCAAAGTGGCCATTTTCTCCAGGTGAACTGAGCTCTGTTGCCTGGTGATCAGTTGTAATAGCAGGAGATCTCTAGCCACACAGCCTTAATACAGGTCATGGGAACTTCTATGCAGAAACTTATGTCCAAGACCGTATGCTACACAGCACGTCGGTTGATTGCCTTGATAGCTTCTTTGGAAGACTATTACATAATTATGTCTTGGTCTATAACAGAGATGGCGAACCTTTTAGAGACCGAGTGCCCAAACTGCAACCCAAACGCAATTTAACCTGAATACTGAGGTTTTAGTTTAGAAAAAACAACTCATACATTCACATATTTTGCTTTAAAAGAAAAACAATAACAGAGCTTTCAATGATACAAACAACTTTTTATTGAAAGGTAAAGTTTGCATTTGGCATGCATCTCTCCAGGACTCGTCCTCTGCTCAGCCACCGGACATTATTGTACATAAGTAAACAATTATACTGTGCCTGAACCTCCTCAAGAAGTGCTTGAAACTGTCGACAATTCAGAGCACGAGCCATGATGTAATCCATCATTTTTGTGACATCTTTGAGGACATCGTCAATTTTTTTTAACAATTAATGTGATTTTTGCTGTTGTGTGCATGCTGATAATTTGTCTACCCTTGGCTCATACTTTGTAAGTTTGAGAGCAACACATGCAGCACTCAGGTCATCTGTTAGCCTGTTTCTGGTGTCAGATTTGATATAATTCAAAGCTGAAAACCACTGCTCACAAGCATAAGATGATCCAAACAAAGTAAGGAAAGCAATCCCAAATGCTTTCATTGACTTAAAATTATTTGGCAGAGAATTCCACACTTTAAGGATTTCATTTTCAGAACTAACTGTGCTGTCCTTTGGCATCCCTTCTATCTTCTCAAGTGTTTCACACAGGTCATAGAATTTATTTTTCCAGATAGAGCTTTCTTGAAATTCTATTAGCTCAATTTCCAGATTTTCTAAATCTAACCAGTGTAGGCAGGAAAGATCAAGTTCTTCAAATGTGGCTTTATCTGGAGAAGTAAGAAAACACAGGGTTGTCTTCCTTTTGCGGAACTGTAAAAATCTGCTGCTAAAATGCACCTGTGCAGCTGCTACAATACTAGAAAATTCCTTGTAGATTTCCTGATGGCTTGTAGGATTGTCTGCAAATGTTGTAGAATTTTCTAAATGCATTTTTAGCTTTGGAAAATATTTCAGCTGCCCACTTTCAAGGTCTCTTTCAAAAACTTGCAGTTTTCTCTCAAATGTTTTGATATCACAAAACCTCCTTTCTGCTGTTGTCCCTACACCTTGTAGTTGTTTGTTCAGTACATTGAAGTGTTGTGTAAAATCTGTAAAAAACATGAGGTTGGTAAGCCAGGCCATACCAGTGAGCTGTGGATATTCCTGCCCTTTTTCATTAATAAACAGCCTAATTTCATCCAAGCAGGCTACAAATCTCTCCAGGACTCGTCCTCTGCTCAGCCACCGGACATTATGGCTGTTTTGATAATATCCCCATCAGAGAGGGGCTTACCATGTTTTGCTATGCACAGTGAAATTTGAAAACTGGCAGCTGTCAGATGATTTGTTCTAGAAAGAGTTGGAAATTTCTTCTAGAAATGAGGCTTGGGGGAAGCTAGGTAGACAGAGATACATCCTGGCATGGCAGGAGGGTCAAAGATATGCCCCATGTCTGAGAACAAAGCCACTGTAGTACCAGCCACATGGGACACCTGAAGCTTCATGGACCTTTGTCTATCAAGGTCAGTACTGTCTACTCACTGCAAAGCAGGTGTTCTACCGTTGAACCATGTCCCCCACCCCCAGCTCAAGTACTTCTGAATTCCATAGATTTCAAAGGGAGAACAGTATTTTCTTCTATTTAGCTCTCAGACTGAAACCAAGAGGACTAAAGGCCAAACCACACATTAGGTTGAAGATCCATTACTAGATCTCCACATGGTTTTTTCACCCTAAAATGCAGCCATAGGGACGGACCACACTGGGCTGGGAGGATATTAACTTTGTTCATTTTCCCAATTAAAAATGTCCTCCCCAACTGGGTGGCTATTTTCCTGGTAGACAAATCTTTTTCTGTCTTCTTTCCTTGCTAGGAGATAATTGTACCTGGTGTGGAGGGGAGGGTTCAGCTGAGAAGTTAGTACCTTGTTGTCTCTGTAAAGGACCTTTTTAAAACAGCTGAACCCTGGGACCAAGTTCAGAGTTAGATATATAGGTGAGTCAGCACAGCGCTTAACATTCTGTAAGGGGCAAAAAACAATGTTGATGTTTGAAAAGGCAGTTGGAATGGGGTGAAGAGAGTCAGTTGGATGGTAAGGGATGATGAGAAGCTGACAGAGTAAGCAGGGATAAAAAGAAAAAAAGCAGAGCAATCAATGTGGTAATACCTACCTAGGAAAGCAGAATGGAAGAAACTGAAGACGGGCGGGGGCCCCAAATTGAAGACGGGCGGGGGCCCTGACAAACAGCTGAGCTGCCCTGTAGCTCAGCTGAGAGGGGTGTGTGGCAAGGTGCTCGGCCACAGCCTCCCTGGTCCAAAGTAAAGACGGGCAGGGCCCCCCGAGAAACAGCTGAGCAGCAGCTCAGCTGAGAGGAGGGGGGCGTGGCAAGGTGCTCACCACAGCCTCCCTGTCCAAACTGAAGACAGGCAGGGCCCTGACAAACAGCTGAGCTACGGCCGACGGGAGGGGCTTGCCCGGGTGGGAGGAGAGGGAGGGCGCCAGCGCAGGCTTCGGGAGCATGGGCTTGCGGAGAAGGAGCACCGCATTACGGCAACACGGCACAGCCCTAGGCAGACGCGACGGCTCTGCGTGCCCACAGAGAAGGCTTGGCGTGCCGCTTGCGGCACGCATGCCATACATTCACCAACACGGGTCTATAATATGACCTTCTTACTTGGACTTTTGACTCACATTATATTCTTGTATATGATTGTACCCTATTTTGTATAGTCAGGGTATTATACCCTGACCATTTGGATTTCTTCAACAACGTATACTCTTTTGCATATATCTGTAGTTTGCCTTTCTGTTGTTAATTGTTGTCGATGACCTGGAGGTTGGCAGCCCTAGGTGTAACAGGACTCTGATGATGATCTTCAAAATTTATATGACTGTAAGTAAGGTCAAAGTCAAATTTAACTCTGTGAGTTCCAAGAAAGGTAACTTCAGGAAGACAGAACAAAGGAGCTGTTGAATGTTGACCGTTTGTTAACTCTAATAATAAATATAAAGTGTATTGGGGAGACCGAAGAGTCCTGTATTCTACAATCATATTAAAGTTACAATCTTTAATAAAATCTTGATATATTTTGTGGGGTAGCTTTAAAGATGCCATTTCCAGAATATTTATTTATGCAAAAATCCTGCTGTTCCTATCGTTCACAAAAATTTAAAATTCATCCTAAAATTCCTATAAACGATTACTACAAGTCAAAACCCTGTAACACAGTAGAAACAGGACTCTTAGTTTTAAATTGATAGAAGACAACCAAAATCCCTGAGTTTTTTAAAATAATTTTAGGCTTGCACTCAACCCATAACCAAAGAAACGCAGTATTTGAATAACAGCAGAGAAGGTACATAGGAAGCCGTAAGGAGGAGAGCATGTCATAGCTGTTCTGTCACCACCATGAAGGTCCTTCCTCATCACTTCCCACCTCATCTTGGCTTGCAGGGCACCAGGAGACAAAAACCTCTCCGGAAGATCTTAGTGGATAAGCTGGTTAATTTAAAGACAAAATGGCCCTTCGGATGCCCTGAGCCCAGGACATGCAGGGCTTTCAACGGCAAAACCATCAAAGTGGAACTAGGTCTCATCAGGATACTTACTCTCTGATCCCCTGATGACCGCTGCCAGTAGCTTCACGTAGATTTAAAAAATCATGAGGGATGAAATAGATTACTGTGGAAAACCAAAGGAAAAGTTTATATGATGTATGGTTGCCAACCTTCGGGTGAGGTCTGGAGCTCTACCAGAATCACAGCTGAACTCCAGACTACAGGCATCTGTTTCCCTAGAGCAAATGGCAGTTTCAGGGAGTGAATGAACTCTGAAATTGTGTCCCTGCTGAGTTCCCCCACTTCCCAAACTCTGCCCTCCACAGTCGCCGCCCTAAATCTCCAGGAATTTCCTGAGCCAGTTGGCTACCCTAGTATCAAAGCTTGTTTCTTTAAGGAGAAAAGTGAAATGCTGAAAGTATTAGCATCCTTCTTTACGGTGAGTGACTGTTTACACAGTTTGAACACCGAATTAAGTCCACCTCATTCCTGTGTCAACATAAATGTAAAGGGTCCATCCACATAAACAGACACATTTATTTATTTAAAATGCTTATAGCCTGTCATTCTCCTGACCCAACAAGAGACAAGACCACTTATACATGTACAATATAACACCTGAAAATTCAAGGATTTGAAGCTGGAGAATGGGAGGGTGTGATCTATAGAAGAGGATTGAAAGTTAAACTAGAGGGCTGAAGGGACAATATAGAACAAAAGGATGCAGGTAAAGCCAGATGAGAAAGAGATACTAATTGATTATAATCTTCTCTCCCCCATTATGTCCTGTCCTGTCCTTTATTCACTGAGCCCTGGAACAAGTTTTTGGCAAACATTCTTTCAGCGTCACAATTATCATCTGATGTTGACAGATTAATCTATATGTTATCAGATATGGACCTTTATATTTCCCAAAGAGCACTGTATGGCCTGGCGGCCAATAAAATCAGGGCGAAGCAAATCACAAAAGGTGGTACAGCTGGATGGAGCTGAATGGACGTATTTTAATTTCTTAAATTTTGTATTTTTAAAAATGATTCTGGTTCTGTACATTTTAACCTGTTGTTGTATTGTTATAGATACTAATTGATTATAGAAAGAGCCCCGTGGCGCAGAGTGGTAAGCTGCAGTACTGCAGTTCAAGCTTTGCTCACGACCTGAGTTCGATCCCGACAGAAGTTGGTTTCAGGTAGCCGGCTCAAGGTCGACTCAGCCTTCCATCCTTCTGAGGCCGGTAAAATGAATACCCAGCTTGCTGCCGGGGGTAAATGGAAGATGACTGGGGAAGGCACTTGCAAACCATCCCGTAAACAAAGTCTGCCTAGTAAACGTTGGGATGTGACATCACCCCCTGGGTCAGGAATGACCCGGTGCTTGCACAGGGGACCTTTACCTTTTTTTACCTTTTATATTGCTATACTGTTTTAGATTGTAATGGCCTACGGCCTCACACAATAAACTTGACTTGATTATAATCTTCTGTTCCAATAAGGAGAAGTAAGTTCTGATGCCATAATTTTTCCAGGTTTGTGAGACTATGAAATGGATGAGTCAACAATCAAATATACCAAGATGAATAAACATTCTTGCAGAACTGTGACAGTGTTTTAGGGGAGAAAATACCATTTGGAGGGAAGTAGTATTTAGCTTCCAATATGCCTTCTCTTGCCCTGACCTGGATGGCCCAGGTTAGCCCAGTCTCATCAGATCTCAAAAACTAAGCAGGGTTGGCCCTGGTTAGTATTCGGATGGGAGACCACTGAGGGTTGTTACACAGAGGTAAATAATGGCAAGCTACCTTTGAAAGTCTCTTGCCTTGAAACCCTATGGGGTCATCATAAGTCGGCTGCAACCTGATGGCACTTTCCATCACTCTTCCTTCTCTTGTTACAACTAGTGAAAGATATAGATCTGGTGCTGTCTGGCCTTTTAGGGCAGATTGCATGCTTTGGGTCCATATTTATTTCTCTTTGAGCCATAGCAGACCCTTTGAAAAGCAGCAGTTAAGAGCAAGATGTCTGAGGAGTGGACATATTCCATCACTTGCACCGAGTGCCTTCCTAAGTATGTGTACATACACACACTTCTACTGTGAACCATCTTGGTGCCGTATTGACAGGCAGAGGCAACACATAAATACTTAATTTTACAAGTAATAAAATATTAATTCAAATTGTGTTTTGATTCATTTTTGAAAGAGATAATCTGTCCATTTAGTTGTTCCTTTCTAGGACTCATATACTGTTATATAGGGGATTACGAGGAAGGCAATGGCAAACCACCTCTACTCATCTCTTGCCTGTGACAATACCTCAGATGTTGTTCTCACGCTGGAACAAAGCCATACTACATTTTCAGGCTTATCCTTCTACATCACAAACCATACAAAACTTGTTCTGCGTTCTAAAATTAACTGAACCCCTTTCTACTCGGTAACCCCAGAATATGTGCATGCATGTGAATTCTAGCATTCTCTATGCAAATTTTAAAAACTCATGTATTTTAGGATACTTTGTAACAGCCTATGGCTATACAAATGAACTTGAACGTAAAAACTCATGAATGGCTGCACTGTTATTTTCATTTTACTAATTTAGAATACACACAATCTTTTTGTCTCTAGGACTCCCCTTCAAACGTGTTATAGTCTTGGCATCCCATTCTAGCTGAATCCCAAGGCAGGCATCCTCTTTAAGCTCCCAGAATGACATCCCATGGCCAGTATTTAAGGGCCATGGCGTGGGTGTACTGCAGCCATTCATTTGTTCATGTATGAAATAAGGTGGGATGGGATCTCTTCATGAATGAAGGACTAATTTACGGTTCCCTTTTGCCATGTCATGTTCCAAGACTGAAACTGGGCTCAAAGTACTTTGGTCAAAGCACTTCAGCCAGGCCGGGAATAAAAATGTAATGGAACTCGGTGCTGTAAGGTGGGAGAAAAGGAGCTTTAGCTTTCCTCAGCCATATGCTCCTTTTCATTTGAAAAACATTCCCTCCTTGCTTTATAGGTGAACTGGGCAGACATGTAAACAGATTCCTGTCGCTGTCTCTTTAGTTTGGCCCTAGAAGAGCCTAGACATGTTTGCCACCAGTAGAGGACTCTGTCAGAAAGAAATACAGTTAGCTCCCGGCATAATGTAGTGGTTAAGAGCGGCGGACTCTAATCTGGAGAACCAGGTTTGATTCCCCACTCCTCCACATGAGTGGCGGGCCCTAATCTGGTGAACCGGGTTGGTTTCCCCACTCCTACACATGAAGCCAGCTGGGTGACCTTGGGCTAGTCACAGTTCTGTTTGAGCTCTCAGCCTCACCTACCTCACAAGGTGCCTGTTGTGGGGAGAGGAAGGGAAGGAGATTGTAAGCTGGTTTGATTCTCCTTAAAAGGTAGAGAAAATCGACATATAAAAACCAACTCTTCTTCCCTATATTTCCCCGGTACTTGTAGGAGAAGCAATGGAGTTATCCCTCTGTGCTTCTAGGAGATACTCTAGATCTCCTGCTATTACAACTGATCTCCAGGCGATAGAGATCAGTTCACCTGGAGAAAATGGCCGCATTGGCAATTGGACTCTTTGGCATTGAAGTCCCTCCCCCCCAACACTGTCCTCGTTGGGCTCCGCCCCCAAAACCTCCCGCCAGTGGTAAAGAGTGACCTGGCAACCCTAAGGATGGCCCACATCCTTATCCAGCTTATCAGTGGATAGGAGGAACTCTATGAGTACGGTTGGCTACCAATAGCAAGAAGATGCTTTATATGCTGGGCTGCTCCTAAAGAAGATTACCTTTTGGCTAGCCAGGACCAGCTGTTTGTTAGAAGATAGTGTTGGGCTTCTTATCACTGCTTCAAAGAATGTCACTAAACCTGCAGTCACTGGTTAAGTCATATGTGTTATTGTATATCAATGTACTTGCAGTGCAAGTTTATACCTTTTTGGTTTGAGGGGTAGTGGCTGAGCTGTGCAGTGATTCTTTTTCTTCCTAAAACGATTAGAAGAAGAAGAAGTCAGCCAGCTCCATCACCCAAGAGCTGAGAAGAAGGATGTACATGGAATCCACATATGACAGATCCCAGGAGTCTGAAACATGTCGGGGGTCAAATCCTGCTTTAGAGGAGAAGGAGGAGGAGGAGAGTTGGTTTTTATATGCCGACTTTCTCTACCACTTAAGGAAGAATCAAACCAGCTTACAATCACCTTCCCTTCCCCTCTCCACAACAGACACCCTGTGAGGTAGGTGCGCCCAAGGTCACCCAGCTGGCTTCGGGTGTAGAAGTGGGGGAACTGACCCAGTTCACCAGATTAGAGTCTGCCGCTCATGTGGAGGAGTGGGGAATCAAACCCGGTTCTCCAGATCAGAGTCCACCGCTCCAAGTCCACCGCTCTTAACCTCTGCACCACACTGGCTCTCTCAAAATTCAGCACATGCTTGTGAAATTGTGAGATCCGGTTTTCAAGTAAGAAAATCGTGTGCTAGTCAAAAGCACCTCAGATATTGGGCACATTCAGCATATGTTAGTTTCCTGCACACCATGGGGGAGAAATGGGTACTGTACCTATTTAATAGGTACATTTTGGAGACTACTCTTCTAATTGCCTTTTGACAGTGTCGTTGCTAGGGTAACACTGTCTTTCTTTCTGTAATGCTCTCTGTGATGTGATCTGCTGTCATTGAAGGAGTGTGGCTACCCCACTTGAGTGTGCTGGAGGGATGCAGTTTGTCCTTTAACCTTACCTTCACGATGATGAATAAAAGGGCACGTAGTAGCAGTATACAAAACTGACATTTTTTTATTTCTAACTTCACTTGTCTTTCTTGTAATTTGATACGTTTGCACTGCTGTGTTTAATGATCCCTTTCCTGGCTATGATGAATTGAAATAGCTCATACCAAACTGACCTATTATTCTCCATTAGTTCTTCCTTACTGGTAAGTTAGATACACCATGGTTTCTTTCATTGGCAGCATGGCCTTCTGATAATGGAACCATCTTGCATGCAGTATAGGGATAATCGACATGCATATGCATTTCAAGATTTGTTTGATAGGCTAGCCTTGCCATCCCCTCAATTTGACAATAGGTTTCTGTAAAAGTATCTTTGTACTTGGAGCAGGCTCAGAAAACTCCCAGTGTCTTGTTGCTTTGGTGCCTAAAATGCTTGATTGTGATACCTGTCTTGAAGTGTGAAGTGTTCCTCAGAAATAGGGTTGCCAACCTCCAGCTTTGCCGACGTGGGCAGCCAGTTTTCACCACTCAGCTAGGATCTGCAAGCTTTCGGTCTTTCCTACTTAAAGTCCTCTGGGTGGATTGGGACCTTTTTGATGGTGTTGGTCTTTTCCACCCTGATTAAAGCTAATTTGGACTATTGAGTTGCCATGAACTTTTGGTCACTGTATATATTGTCTAAGCTTATGTGCTGATTCGCAGAGTGGTAAGCTGCAGTACTGCAGTCAAAAGCTCTGCTCACGACCTGAGTTTGATCCATACGGAAGTCAGTTTCAGGTAGCCGGCTCAGCCTTCCATCCTTCTGAGGTTGGTCAAATGAGGACCCAGCTTGTTGGGGGTAAAGGGAAGATGACTGGGGAAGGCACTGGCAAACCACCCCGCAAACAAAGTCTGACTAGTAAACGTCGGGATGTGACGTCACCCCATGGGTCAGGAATGACCCTGTGCTTGCACAGGGGACCTTTACCTTTATGTGCTGATATATTATATCTGTGTATGTAACCTTGAGCCTTGTGCTGTTTATTTCTCTATCCAATACGATTTACAGCACAAGTGTTTACTTACTTGGTTTCTAACCTCCAGGTGGTGGCTGGAGATCT
Source organism: Euleptes europaea (assembly GCF_029931775.1). Lineage (NCBI taxonomy): Eukaryota > Metazoa > Chordata > Lepidosauria > Squamata > Sphaerodactylidae > Euleptes > Euleptes europaea. The sequence goes on from NC_079319.1 coordinate 65,209,350, forward strand.
CCCATTACAACTGATCTCCAGCCGATAGAGATCAGTTCACCTGGAAAAAGCGGCTGCTTTGGCCTTTGGACTCTATGGCATTGAAGTCCCTCCCCTCTCCAAACCACGCCCTCCTCAGGCTTCACCCCCAAAATCTCCTGGTATTTCCCAACCCAGAGCTGGCAACCCTACTCAGAAGTGAATCTCTTTATGTTCTCTAGAGCAGGGCTTCTTAAACTTTTTCCACTGGCGACCCTTTTTCACCCAAGACATTTTTACACAACCCCAGGTATATAGGTATATAAAATAGGTATACAAATCATACATTTACTGATAATAAATCATAAAGACATTTATTTAATTTTTTTTAAAAAAACGCAACCCCCACATTCAGTTACACAACCCTATGTCACGTCCCACAGTTTAAGAAGCTTTGCTCTAGAGGAGTTATTCCCAGTCTAATTGAGTGTATTAAACCCTCTTAGATCTTTAAGATGCTTCCATTACGTATAAAAATTCAATATTTCTTTGGGGTCTCAAGCACATCAGGAAAAAGTTGGGGAGGACCCCAAACAGAGGATAATTTATTAGGGAAGAAGACCTCTCTATGGAGGATACTCAGAGGCAGAGTTTTAAAGTCAGAATGTACAAAGTGAAGGAAGAGTTTTCAGATTGGCTGTATTAGAAACTCATAGACTCATACTATGAATCTAATGTGGGACAGTGGGAAGTGCTGTAGTGCAAGGGTCTCCATTGTGGTGCCAGTATGCCACCTGCTGCCCACTGACACCTTTCCTGGCTCCTGCCAAGTGTCTTTAGAAAGTGGATGGGGCCATGTGGGGCTCTAGCACAGCAGGGCTTCTGATTGGCCACTGGAGATCTGATGGGCTGTGCAAACTAAATAATAGATACTCCTCTCCCTCTTCAGCGTAGCTGTGTTCTCAAGCCTGTTTCACACATGGAATCAATGCCATGGCAGTTTCTTGAAAAGCTAGAAGTCGGCATGCCAGAGGGGAGTAGCAGGGTGCAGATTTACTTGTGCGAGTGATGCCGTTACTTGGATTACCACCCTAATGCTAAACCTTGGTTTCAGCTGTAGAAGAGCCATTGTTTCCTTTTAAGGTTGCCAGGTCACCCCTGGCCACCAGCAGGGGATAAGGGGGTAGGTAGGGTTGCCAGATCCAGGTTGGGAAACTCATGGTTGGAGCCTGGGGAGGACACGGACCTCAGTGGGGTACAATGTCATAGAGGCACCCTCCAAAGCATCCATTTTCTCTGGGGGAACTGATCTCTGTAGTCTGGAGATGAGCTGTAATTCTGGGGGGCGGGGGAGAGGGGCAGGTCCCACCTGGAGACTGGCATCCCTATTTCCTTTATTTGGGCCACTTTGTGCTCTTCTGAACTTTATTAGTGTTCTCAGTGCTGCCTAGGCAAATGCTGGGAGATTTTGGGGGCAGGGCTTGAGGAGGATGGAGTTTAGGGAGATCGTGATGTCACTTCCGGCGATGCTCTAGGAATTTCCTCTAATCTCTCTGGTAAAGACGTGGGGGCACAGGGAATTCCCAGCCAGGCCCAGGAGATGGGGAATCCTAAATATCTCATATGGATGTTAATTATTGCTCTACCTGATTCTTAGCAAGTCCAAGCACAAGCAAGTTTTATTGAATTCTGGAGGACGTGCTCTGTAGTACTCATGTCTAGCATGCATCCAAAGGGAGTTAGTATGATTGCCATTCTTTACTATTTTCTCCAGTGGTTCTTTGTCCTATAACAAGATTGATACATTTAAAAAAAAATGTTTCAGGAAAAGTATACCAACACTCTGTATAGAGTGGAAATTTTACAGCTGAGTTATAAATTCCAGAAACAGGATGGTTTATAATGGGAAAGCTAGAGGGGAGAATGGAGGGAGTGCAATAATACGTATGTAACCTTTCCCCCCCTCTTTTTTTCCCTTCTTTTAGTGAATAGACCGTTTAAACTAAATTAAGTAAAGGGTGTAAATTCTGTTGTTGTAGTTTTTAATATTTCATGGCTGATTTTTATAGATAAAAGTTACATTTAACAATAAATATGAAGAAGAATTTATATAACCTGTTCTGGTTTGATATGGAGCAGCAAATCCCATTTCTCTTCAGCTGTAAAGAAAATTCATTATTATGTCTTCGGTGGTAAGAGATGGCTTCATTGTGATTAGTTACGTTGATAATAAAACAACCTTTTTAAAAATGGCACAAGATACATGGGGTCTCTTGCGTTTGCTTTTAATGGCGCTGAATGGTGGCATTGGCTACCTTTTTCATGAAACCTTTCCCCCCTTCTATCAGAGCCCATTTTAAAGTACGTAAGTTACTTTAAAAAATTGATGACATAAAATTAAGTACTTAAAGTTTCTTTTAAAAGAGAGGCAGGATTTTTTTTTTTTACTTCTTGGGAAAGACAGAACTAGTATTATGAACTAATCCTACATGGTTCGGGGCAGTTGTAACCCTGGCCACCTACAAACCATGGTTTACAAATTAAGAGCCTCCCTTAGAATCATAGAGTTGGAAGGGGCCATACTAGCCATCTAGTCCAACCTCCTGCTTAATGCAGGATCATCCTGGAGCATCCCTGACAAATGTTTGTTCGAGTTCTGCTTAAAGACTGCCAGTGAGGGAGAGCTCGCCCACTCCATAGGTAGCTGATTCCACAGTCGAACAACTCTTACTGTAAAAAAAAATAAATCCTAATATTTCCTTTTTAGGAGCCCCGTGGCTCAGAGTGGTAAGCTGCAGTACTGCAGTCCAAAGCTTTGCTCACGACCTGAGTTCGATCCCTATGGAAGTTGGTTTCAGGTAGCCAGCTCAAGGTTGACTCAGCCTTCCATCCTTCCGAGGTCGGTGAAATGAGTACCCAGCTTGCTGGGGGTAAAGGGAAGATGACTGGGAAAGGCACTGGCAAACCAACCCGTAAACAAAGTCTGCCTAGAAAATGTCGGGATGTGACATCACCCCATGGGTCAAGAATGACCCAGTGCTTGCCCAGGGGACCTTTACCTTTAATATTTCCTTAGGAATGTTCCCTCTCTCCATTGTTAATTCCTGCATCACTTTCCTTGCAGATCTTCTCTCAGAAAGACCGGAAGGCTTGTCTGGCTGTAGCACTGTTTTGGTTTTCCAACCCTTGGCAAGCATGATGAGTAGGGAGGTGAACCGCCGTTTGACAATTTCTTATGAGTTTGGTATAGGAGTGATGTCACTGTACTAAGTGCATTTGTGCCTGGCAAGGATTTCAGGTCCTGTCGCCACAGAAAGCTCTCCCTGGCCTTTAACATTTGAGACACAGCCAAGGAGCTGCTTAGGTACCACCACTCTGGACTCTAACAGGTTAGGACTCTATCTCCGATGCCCTCTGAGAAATTTGAAGTGAGTCTGGCTGCCTATGTAACACTGACTAGACCATAAAAACCGAAGTACAAAATCTAGAATGCAACACGATAACCATTTGTTTTTTTGGGGAGGTAAAACCAAAGATAATTTTGAAGCGCAACGTTGAACTTTAAAGTCCTCATTAGTCAAACGTTGAAGAACAGGTTGTATTTAAACTGGTTGTAAATGTGGAGCATGTTTCTGAGCACACTAGGAAGAAAGGCGTACATTTGAGAGGAAAGCGTTTACACTCCTCTCGCTTTGGAACAGTGTTTCAGTTTTAGTTCCTTTGTGTGAAGTGGCCACCAGGTGTCATCAGAATGCTTTTCTTGTTCTGGCTTACTCTTACTTTCGGTGGCTTCTCGAAATTCAAACTTCTACAGCGATACTAGTGGTAAATCAAATGTGAAGTATTACCTGTTCTTCATGAGGGTATCATACCGTCATGGTTCCGCTGACAGAAAAGATTAAGGCCTAATAGCCCAGTGCTAAAGGTTTCTCTGTGCTGAAGCAACGGTTCATAGGGTACAGGGCAAAGGTGCTAGTGCTTGTACTAGGGGACAGCTTGTTGACCTTCAGTTATGCTGACGTCCAGTCCCAGCTGCACCATCAGTTAAGTTGCACTTCTGTTCCAGCTGTACCCTCTCTTCTTTGCCCCAGGACCGTTATGCCAGTCAAGGGAAGTTGTGTGCCTGGGAGGCAGGGATTGGGTAGGCACCATTCTTGTGTACTAGTCTCCACAAATGGCTACCAGAGAAAGGTACAAACACTGCAGACATAGCACAGATATACCTCTTGGATAGGGTTGCCAACCTCCAGGTGGTAAACCACAAAAAAGAAGAGCACTCCTGCGCTATTACCATAAGGTTTGGAAATCAGCACAGAGATAACTGTATGAAGCGGACACATAAGTAACGTGTTTAAACATATATTCAACCAAAGTGCAGTGATACAAACAAGAAACACATACAACTATGTACACAAATATACAATACTTATTCTAATGCAGTCTTTGTGCAAAAAGGTTTTCTGTTGTAGCAGTAGTTGTAGAAAAATTCTTTAAAAGGTCCATAAGGTACTCTTAAATCTTCAAAAGAAGGCAATGGCTGGGGGACAGCCGTTTCAAGAAAATTTCTTCAGCCCCAATTCATTCAGTCTTACAGTGTTATATATCATGCATTCAAATTAGCTGGCTCCCGTAGGATACTCCCAGGTGTAAAGGCTAAGCTCCAGGTGGTGGCTGGAGATCTCCTGCTATTACAACTGATCTCCAGCCGATAGAGATCAGTTCACCTGGAGAAAATGGCTGCTTTGGCAATTGGACTCCATGGCATTGAAGTCTCTCCCCTCCCCAAACCCCGCCTTCCTCAGGCTCCACCCCAAAAACCTCCCGTCAGTGGCGAAGAGGGACTTGGCAACCCTACTCTTGGAGCAAAGTACCATATCGGCTCTCAGCATGCCCCACGTTCAAGAATTTGCACAGCTTTTGGTCTTAATTGTTAAATAAAATTAATATTATTTATGTGTATCAATATCTTCATTTGCCTTTCAGAAATTACTGCTCAAAGCAGCTCATATAACTTAAAAGTAGTACGTTAAATTCAACCAGCATAAATCACACAAATAAAACAAGCAAGATGTCAACCATACACTACATTCCAGCAGAGTGGTATGAATACAGTAAGCTAGGTATCAAAAGTAACTGATAGCAAGCCAATTTTTTAAATGGGGTTTTGCACTAAAATTTCTTTTTTGGGGGGGAATTACCAGGCAAAAGGCACCTTGGGCTTTCATTCCAAAGATTTGGCACTGCTACCCCAAGGGCCCCAACCCTGATCACCAGATGACTTGCTTCAGAAGCTGGAGCATGCAGAGGATCTGAGTCAATGGGCAGGTTCGTCCGGGAACAGACTGTCCTTCAGAGAAAGGATAGTCAGTCTTTAAACTGGCATTAGGCTTAAAAAACCTCTTCAATAGTAGAAGAGCAAATTTAAAAAGACTATCAGTGCAATTCTAAGCAGTGAAGTCAGTGGCCTTAGAAGAGTGCATCTCTGTTTAAGATTGCACTGTAACACTGGTAAACCACAAATTAATTTATCTGATAGCAGAGAAGGAATCGGTGAAGATGTTATTCTCCTGCTGCTAACTAGAAACATCTGTGTAGTGGTGTAGTGGTTGAGAGTGGCGGCCTCTAATCTGGAGAAACGAATTTGATTCCCCACTCCTCCACATGAGCATCGGACTCTAATCTGGTGAGCCGGGTTTGTTTCCCCATGAGCGTCGGACTCTAATCTGGTGAGCCGGGTTTGTTTCCCCACTCCTCCACATGAAGTCTGCTGGCTTGTCACATTTCTCTCCGAACTCTCTCAGCCCCACCTACCTCAAGGTGTCTGATGTGGGGAGGGGAAGGGAAGGCAATTGTAAGCCGCTTTGAGACTAAGGAGAAGTTAGAGAAAAGCGGGGTATAAAAACCAATGCTTCTTTTTCGGTCCTCTCTGCACACAGGTATTTAAGGCCTGGGCATTGGCAGGTCTTGGGCATGTCTATTAGGGTTGCCAGCCTCCAGGTACTAGCTGGAGATCTCCTGCTATTACAATTGATTTCCAGCCAATAGAGGTCAGTTCACCTGGAGAAAATGGCCACTTTGGCAATTGGACTCTATAGCATTGAAGTCCCTCCCCTCCCAAACCCCGCCCTCATCAGGCTCCACCCCTAAAACCTCCTGCCGGTGGCAAAGAGGGACCTAATGCCCATAGCTGTGAAGCAAAGGGCTCTTATCCTTTGGCTCTTAGCTTGAAGACTGGAGCTGAGCAGAAGATGGACTAGCAGAGAGAGCCCTTTTTGTCAATCAGAAGCCTCCTCTCCTTTTCTCTTTTGTTCTGTTGTATTTTTTTCTCTGTATTGTTAGCTACTTTGGGTCTCCATTGGGGAGAAAAGCAGAATACAAATATACTAAAAAAATAAATAAAGCGGACCACAAAAAAGGCTGGTGGTAACATTGGCCCATCAGAGGAGACTCCAAACCGCAATAGGAGACTACTACCTTCATAAAACCACTGTTGTGGTACTCTTTTGCCTGCTCTGGAGAATACTAAATTGAGCCTTCCAGGAGATGAATCCTGTACCTAGGAGAAGACCTTCTTGCACTTAATGATGGTGCTTGGCTAAATGGGCAAACTGCATGCCTCATGATCACTAGGAAGTCTTATCCACCAAGGACTCTATCCTTAGTGTACCATCTCAAATTAATCCCTACAGATGCTAATGTAAGGACCATTATGTTTTTCTTTACTTCTTCGTTCTGCCTTCCGGGGAACTTGTGTGTTTCTATTAGTGCTGGAGACAGATCTGAATAATTGCTGGTTTTGAACATATAAAAGGGAGAGCAGTCACTGTTCCTTCACCCCTCTGCTCCTTGCTGCAACCTGATATCTTTTTGTATCAGGCATGATCTAACCTAATTAAGTCTGCAAAACACCTCCTCCATTTCCATTTTAAGACTAATTCAAACAGTAGCCTAGGGTTTTTTTCATTATCCATCGCACCCTTCCCCCCCAACCCGGTTTCTTGTTAACATCGTATTTGAAGAACGGTTCTGGTGTACTCAAAAGCTTGCTTGTTACTTTGCAACTTTTTAAGTTGGTTCCAAAAGAGAGATTAAACTCCTGTATACAATCAGTTGATCATTTATTACAGTCATAGACCAGAAGAATTAAACATACGTACTCCTGTATACAGTATTTGAACACAGTGATTTGGTTCACATGTAATGGCATAGTTTGGATGTAGATGTAGCTTCAAGGTTGTGCTCTTTTCTCCTCCCTTGCTTTCGCCTTGTTTGCTGCAGTTACTTCTTTATGTTTCTGATTCAAGACAAGCAATAGTTTGCTGTTTATACAAACTAGAAAAAAAAAGTTTGCCCTTGTCCTCTAGCATGGCGCAGTGGTTAAGAGTGGTGGTTTGGAGCAGTGGACTCTGATCTGGAGAACCGGGTTGGATTCCCCACTCCTCCACATGAGTGGGAGATGCTAATCTGGGGAACTGGATTTGTTTCTCCACTCCTACACACAAAGCCAGCTGGGTGAGCTCGGGCTACTCACAGCTCTCTTAGAGCTCTCTCAGCCTCACCTACCTCACAGGGTGTCTGTTGTGGAGAGGGGAAGGTGATTGTAAGCTGGTTTGATTCTTCCTTAAGTGGTAGAGAAAGTCGGCATATAAAAACCAACTCTCCTCCTCCTCCTCCTCCTGCTCCTCTAAAGCAGGATTTGACCCCCGGCATGTTTCAGACTCCTGGGATCTGTCATATATGGATTCTATGTACATCCTTCTTCTCAGCTCTTGGGTGATGGAGCTGGCTGACTGTTGTGACCAAAGTGCTTGAGTGGCATGTTAAACAAACTGGGATCCACCACAAGAGAATCCTGGAGTGAAGGTTTTGTAAACAGGTGCTTTTATTCCATGCTCTGCTTTAGAACAATTGCATTCATTGCCCCTTACCAACCGCTTTCTGGGGGAAATATGGCCAAGATGCTCTTTGGTGGTGCTTAGTGGACTCCTGCTGCAGGTTCATATCACCCTCCCACCCGCTATCTCTTTCTCCCACTACTCTGCCTAATGCACCTGCTCTTTAGGGTATTCTCTCAAGCCATCTGATGTGCCTCTTCCTCATCCTCCCTCATGTCCTCTGAGCTGCTGTCAAACACCTCCGCCTATTATGCCCTTCCATGCCCCATATATTTTTTTAAATCTGGTCCCCATAGATTTTGTATCTGTTTCTTTAAGGGACTTAGCTCATTCTCCCCATTCATTTGGGAGCATCCTCCCCATGCCTTCTTTCAATCAGATTCTACCTATAGCTAGCTTTCCCCTGGGCTTTGGGGGAAACGAGGGACGTTACCCTCCCATTCTTGGGAACGGTGAAGGGCTACTTGAATTCTTGTACCCAGTGTCTACCATCAGGGATGACTATGAGGGTAAACCTCTCGTCTGGAGTTTTCCTTGACTTAAGAGTGTCAAGGTAATCACACCTCTGCCTGCAGAAGCCCTGTGGTTGTGCCCGGAGGTGCTAGTTACTGCTGTCTTAACCATGGTTAGGTTATGACATTACCACTGCCAGCTGAGGCTCTGTGGGCGCTTCCTTACACAGTATCTCATGTCTTGGGTGGGATTCATTCTATGGAATGGATTAGGTGATGCTGTTCTGATGTTCCTGTCAATGTCACCTATTGTTTGCATGCATGATTAAGTCATGTGTTGGTGTCTGCTGTGACTTTGTAACTGGGGGGAGTGACCGTTGTTGCTTTGTTTCCACTTTTTTCTGTTGCTATCATTCTACTTTTGATGTTGGTGATGGGACAGGATAAAATAATAACTAGTTCCTCCAGCGTAAAGAGCTGCCAGTTTAACTGGACCGCATGATTGCCTGCTTAATCCTCTTTCATAATTTTGAGCCTTATTGTCTATGGCCACTTCTTCTAAAGGTGTTTCAAACTGAAGACAGTTAGTTACTGAATTCTGAAACTTCTAATTCAAGAAAGGGTAATTTTCTCCCCCCTTTGCTGGTTGCCCTTTTAACTGAATGCCGTGCTATCTTAGAGTACTGTGTCAGGGCTGTCAAAAACAAAGGTCAAACTTTTAGGCTTGAATTTCCAGAATGGGCACATTATTTACGCCATGACTGTGAAACGACTTGCGTTGGATTTGTTCCATTTAAAATCTACAGTCCTATTAAATCCAGCAAGCGTTAGAACCAGGCAACAGCTACATGCTCCGGAGTAATGGACCTCAGGTTTGCAGACTCCCTTTCAGACACACAGAGAGAATAATCTGTTTCTCACATTGACGAGCGTCCTTTGCTACTGTGAAAGACCACTTGCACATTCCAAAGGGTTTTATTCTCCACAATAGCTGTGCCAGTTTTCTCCAAAGAATTACATCACCTTCTTTCTTTAGATGTTCAAATATAGTACTCCTTTAAATAATACTGCTTTGGCCACTGTGTTTGAAAATGTTTATCAAAACTGTTAGGAGAGAATGCCACAATAGCCTTTCTACAGTAAATTAATCTAATGTGGCTCATAATTTTGGAAAATAAAATGCTCCTTTTTTGTGTACATATACATGAATGTAATGATTTCTCTCCCCCCCCCTCTCTCCCTCTCTCTCTAGATGAGCTGAACTGTTTTATTGGAACTGTGTTCCGTATTATCTGCATTAAGCATGGATGATGAAAAAAATCAGAAGAATGATGAAGGTGAAAAGAATGTACCAAGCGAATCAGTACAAGAAGCAACTAAAAACGTTTTGACTGAAATTGTTCACAGTGATCCTTTCTCTAACTGCAAAACAAATGGATTTTCAACTGAAGGACAGGAGAACCCTGAGAAAAAAGCTGAAGAGAATGGCACATCCAAACGGCCATTATTTGAACCTGCAGATCAAGACCTTCTTGAAACAAATATACTGGAAAACGAACCTGTCTCAAAACGGTTAAAGCTGACTGTTGCTGAGCACACCAAAGAGAACGAGAGCAACCCACTAAGTGCCCCAGCGAATGACGATTCTGTTGATGGGAGTAGTGGTACTGTAGATGAAACTGTAGAAGGGTCAGAAAGACATCCCTGTCGTGATGGGTTTGTTCCGAAAGCTTCTTGTGTGCCTGAAGGTGATACTGCACAGGAAACACATGTAGAAATCAACCATTCCCGAGAGGATGAAACAATTCATCCTGTGTCCGAATCTTCTTTCCAAGACAATGAAACAAGTGTCACCTGTACAACTGGTAGTATTGTAGATGTTTCTAAGTGCAAAACCCATGAAAAGGTTTTCCCCACTTATACTGATTTAGATAAGCCTGTTCAAGAAACCCATCTGAAGCAACCTAACGAGCATGTCAACCCGCAGAGGGCTTATAAATCAGAACACACTCCATCTTTAGAAATGCATGTCAAGCAAGCTCATGGGCAACTTAAATTATATTTCTGTGATCTCTGTGGTTTTCAATCTTTTGAGGAGGATCTCTTGCGAGGTCATTTTCTTGGCAAAACCCACCTCCGAAGACAAAATCTTGCTGCCCGGGGAGGATTTGTAAAGATATTGACGAAAAAATCTTTTCATAAAAAACAGCAGAACCCACTTCAAGGAAAGATTGCAAAGGTAAAATCTACAGTTAATAAGCCTAAAATAAGGGATACGTATTCAAATCAATTAAGAATTCCAAATAACAAGGAAAAGAACTTGGAAACAAGTTGCCAACTGTTTGTTGAAATGACACCGTCTAAAAATATTTCCAAAGGCAGTATTAACAATGAGGAAGTGTTTTTCTGCAGTGCAGATGGAAATCATGATGTACAGGCTGAACAGAAAATTTCAGGATCCTCAAACTGCAATCCAGTTGTATTGGAGTCTGTTAAGGGTAGCCAAGAGACAACTGGCAATTTAAGCACCACGGGGATGTTTGATAGATTACAACAAATAAGAAATACTTTATCACGAAGAATAACTTTCAAACAAAGTGGTTCTTTCAGACTAAACCAGCAGATTAAAAGACGATATCATTTGCTAGGCATTGGCAAAAGAAGCAAGCCTGATTCTAGCTCGAAGCACAACACTGGGGAAGAGTGCAGTCAAGATGATTTGTCACAGATCTCCTTAAAAGGGTTAGAATTGGAAGGTGATGTTAACCCTTTATATAAAACAGCCTCAGACAAACAAGAGATTAATACTGATGGAGCAGATGCATGCCCTCTTGCTACAGAACTTGACAATTCTCCAAAGAAAACTCCTGATGTCCAGAAACCTGTGCGTCCTTGTAATCTTTGTGGATGTAGTTTGCAGAACCCCAAAGGTTGGGCATTACTTGTTGATCAAGATCATGGAGAAGAACTGAAATTTCGTTGTCAAACATGTGGCTATTCTTACACCTGTAGAGAGGACTTTGAAGAGTACTGTCAAAAGAACAGCCAGCATATGGGTGGTTTCAAGATGAATTGTTGTCATTGTTCATTTCTTGCCCCAAATTACATTAGCCTTGGGAAACACATGCGTGACGAGCATGGCGTGTCCCATTATTGTGTTACCTGCCACCTGTATTTTCTAACTGAAGATGAAATGGCAGCTCATAACGCAACTGAGCAGCATGTTGCTTTATTATCTCAAGAAAATATTTTTCAGCCACCTAACAGTGAAGTGACTGTGCAAACATCATCCTGCACAGTGATGGAATCAGGTAGTATTCCAACGGTAGATTGTGATGAAGTGAAAATGCAGCAAGAAATCCCCAGGTCCTCTGTTGTACATCCTGGTAATGAGTTCAAGGAATCTATCCTGAGCAGAACCCAGTTTCAGTGTAAAAAATGTTTTTATAAAACTAGATCACCTTCTGTTCTTACAAGACACATAAAACTTCGACATGCTCAGGAATATCATTTCCTTTGTAAAGCATGCAATCTGTATTCATTAAGCAAGGAGGGAATGGAAAAACACATCAAGAGAAGTAAACACCTTGAAAATGCCAGAAAAAATAATATTGGTTTACGTTTTGAGGAATGTATTGAAAGGGTCTGTGTAGGTGCGAGCGATGGTAAAAAACTAACAGAATCTTCAGTTTATGGGAATTTAAAGACTGGATCTGAAAATGAAAGTATGCATGTTCCGTTCTGTACTCTGGAGAATGTATCAGTAAATAAGGAGTTCCCGTCAGGTGAAACCATTAAAGACAGTGAGTTGTTTTTGGATAGTGCACCGAAGAGAGGGAGACCCAAGGGCACTATTTCTCGGACATGCCCTCACTGTGGTTTATTGGCTTCCAGTGTCACAAACTTGACTGTCCACATTCGGCGAAAGCACAGTCACCAATACAGCTATTTGTGTAAAGTATGCAATTATTATACTGTAACTAAAGGTGACATGGAACGCCATTGTGCTACTAAGAAGCATAAGGGCCGTTTGGAAGCGAATGGAAAACAAAATGTAGAGATCATTGTATGCCCAGAAGGAGGCAGTGTTGAAGTGTGTAGCAAGAAGGTAACTAGTCCTGTGAATGTTTTGAATGAACCTGTTGACCATCGCAATCAGTCTTCACATTTGGACATTTCTGTTTTGGAAAGCCAGGAAGACATTCAGGGCAGTGCCATTCAAATGCAGGCTGAAAATGTACTTCATGAACTGGATAGAAATCAAGGCTCTGCAGAAATAAAGCAACAAAGAATTGCAGAACTAGGTAGTACTAGCCAAGATGGAGACTTGTTGACTCAAACAAGAGCTGAAAATACAAATGATAATCAATGTGATTATTGTAATTTTGTTGCACATTCTTTTTCTTCTCTGGAAGTTCATGTAAAACGCAAGCACACTAAAGAATTTGAATACTACTGCATGGCTTGTGACTACTATGCAGTTACTCGCCGAGAGATGATTAGGCACGCAGCAACAGAGAAGCATAAAATCAAAAGACAATCTTATACTTGCACTTCTGGAGAGGAGACAGATGCAACTGATATTGCCAAAGAAAATGCTGTAACATCTCAAGAAGAACATCAACCCCTGGAAGATTTTCAGATTGTATTGGGTGAAACAAAATACAAAAACAATATTGAAGAAGAAAACGTTGGAGAGCAGGAGGCTCTGAGAGTGGAGAAGTTGCCTAATTCTGCTTCAGAAGATAGTGCTGCTTCAAAGAGTCTTAAAGAAGACCATGTATTTGATGCTCTAAATGTTGAGCTTGAAGGTGGAGCTGACCAAGACAGAAAAAATGTAGATGCGGAGGGTCTCCAAAAAACTGTTCAAAAAGGTGTCGTAGTTAAGCTCGATGAAACGATTGCACTTAAACAAGCCATTGGTTGTGTTCTGCAGGAAAATGTAGACAGACAAGCAACAGTGAATTCAAATTTTGCTTTTACAACAGAATCTGGAAATGACAACACATCTTTGAATTTCACGAACAATAGGAACAAGTTGGACGAAGACACGGAAAAAGAGTTTGGAAGCTCTGAGGTTCCTGCTGAGGAAGTGAAGGCAGAAGAAACCCATTTGACTGTACTTTCAGAAACAGGCAACAAAGCAGAAGAGCAAAGTATGGATGAAAGTACTGAAAAAACTATGCAAAATATGCATAGCTTACAAGGACAAAAAAGCTTTCGTGAGGGTTCTCCCGTATTGGAAGAAGATGCACTGATAGATGCACAACATGAAGCAGAAGTGTCTATTCACACAGTTTGGGGTGCCGATGGTTCAGCAGTTCAAGGTATACAAGAGAGTAGCAATGAGGCTATGAACAACTTTGCCAATGCTTACCGTACAGTGAAGGAGGGCACAGCAGTACAAAACACTGGTCAGTTTGATTCTTCTATAGTAAAACTAAAAAGCCACGAAGAAGGTTGTGAGCCAGTGGATCATTTTGCGGAAGGACAGAATCTGAGCGGGCTGAAAGTATGTGGTTTAACCATGAAAGCAGAGGTCTCACAAAGTGGTGGAAATAAGAAGAAAGCTGAAGGGAATCCCCACAAGGAATCTACTCGTATTCGCTGTGACGACTGTGGTTTTTTAGCAGACGGTTTGAGTGGACTCAATGTTCACATAACCATGAAGCATCCTTCAAAAGAGAAACATTTCCACTGTTTACTGTGTGGGAAATCATTTTATACAGAAAGCAACCTTCACCAGCACCTGGCTAGTGCTGGCCACATGAGAAATGAAGAAGCCAGCGTTGAGGAGCTGCCAGAGGGAGGCACTACCTTCAAATGTGTTAAATGCACAGAGCCGTTTGACTCCGAACAAAATCTTTTCCTCCATATTAAAGAACAACATGAAGAACTGCTCCGGGAGGTCAATAAATACATTGTCGAAGACACGGAACAAATCAACCGTGAGCGAGAAGAAAATAAAGGCAATATTTGCAAATATTGTGGGAAGATGTGCCGAAGCAGTCATTCCATGGCCTTCCTAGCTCATATTCGCACACATACAGGTATGTGTCAAGACCTTGCTTGTCTTTTGCTTGTGTTTCCCCACCATTATTGGTTTTATGTTGGCTGCCTGACAATTCCACACCTGTGCTTTCAGAAGTGCTCTTTAATCGAATGGAGCAACTAGAGCCAAAAGCATAATACTGAAGTGGATTCTAGGAATGTTCTTAACTGTGATTTCCTCGTCACTATTAATGTACATTTTTACAGATGATATCCTCCAGAACCACATACAATTCATTAATTGGAATATAGCGCATAATAACGTGAATCTTTTTTTTAATGTGGGGAATATTTACCTATCTTTGTTTTGCTTCCCTGATGGTAGGGGGCTTGTTACCTTTTTTTTCCCTTCCATTTTAAAGCATCTGGGTTCCCTCCACTTCATTCTCTTTTTCTTTCCCCTCCCCAAAAGATTAGTATTAGAAGACTACTTCCCTTTTAAGAATATTGCTTCTGATGTGCTATGGGAAGTGAAGTGTGCAAGCAGACCCAGCTATCGAATGAGCAAAGTCAGCAACTAGCGAGGCTCACATATCGGAGCACCCAAAATGTCAGATATGTGCAGTATGCTGCAGCTTTGCATGTGGGAGCCCGGTCTTGTTGTTGGAAATATTTTGCAAGTATGGGCCTGTGCATTTGGAACATTTGGCAGCTAGGCCAATTCCTTTATGTGCTGCCTTCCTCTCCTAAGTCCTTTTGTCATGGGCCTTCTGGAACCCAGCCGGTCACAGCAGTGGGTGGATGGAAGAGGAACTGAATCAGACTTTGGGGAGGGTATGCAACTAAAAAGGTGGAAGCAAGGAAAGAAGCAGAAAGGGAGCATAGGGAGACTTCTTTAGATTGCCAGTTTGGGGTGTCTCTTTCACTAAGGGACTTCAGGTATACTTAGGGTTGCCAGGTCCCTCTTCATCACCAGCAGGAGGTTTATGGGGCGGAGCCTGAGGAGGGCGTGGTTTGGGGAGGAGAGGGACTTCAATGCCATAGAGTCCAATTGCCAAAGTGGCCATTTTCTCCAGGTGAACTCCATATCCACCAGAGCTTGGCACACCACTGGTTCATACCCAGGTTTTCAGGGGCCAAGCAAAATACGAGGAATGCAAACAGAAGGCAACTGCCTTCCTGGAGACTTTTCTCCACCTCTTTCCTTTCCTGCCTTCAATATTTCTTAGTTTCCTCTTCAGTTATCCTAACCCTACATGAAAGATGAAGTGGCTACTGCAGACAAGCCACTCTCCATTTGTGCTCTAATTGGTTGGGTGCCAGGAACATGCAAATACCTGGCCTTCATATCCTTACTGCCTACCATCCTTTCCAACTTAGGTTTCCGTAAACCAACTCTTAAGTCCTTTGAACAGCACTTTTACAAAGGAGTCTCCTGAACGAGATATTTAGTTATTTCCCCCCTTTGCTTCATAACTGTGTCCTCTGTGTTTAGCAGAGCCTAATGCTGGCCTCTTGCTTGGGCCCCAAAAAACCTGAAGCTGCCCCTATGAGAATGTGCCCAGATTAGTTCGAGCATTGCCTTCTGTTTCCTAACAGATCAATGGTGTGACATCTCTCATTTAGCAGCACTATTGTCACAGGTGTCAATGCTGTTGGTGAAGGGAGTGGAAAGAGATGGAAGAGGGGTAAGAATGAGAGGGAAAGGTGATGGGGTGGGGATTGAATACATCTGCAGACAGAACGGTTAATTAAAGGGGCGGGGCGCTATGCATACTTAAAAAACTGTTGTAACTACAGAGGGGTAACAGGTGGATCCCTTTGTGAGCTGCATTCTCTCCCCCCCCCCATTTTCTTCTTTTCCCTTCCTGCAGGCCTTCTCTACCTGCTAGTTCCCCTTATACTTAAATGTGACATTTGTTTAAAAATGTTTCCCAAGCCTGTATATTAACCCCCCCAAAAAAACCCCTCACTTATAAGTACCGTACAGGGTGGGGTGGTAGCAGCTGGAACCCCATAAAGTTAACGCCCCTCCCATTATAACTTATAACCACAAAACTTGTGGAGCTCCTGAAAAGAAGTTAGTTTGGAGATAGAATACTATTTTTTTTTAATCAGGTGCATAAAATTCCGTCAGTGGCCTTGGTATGGGACACATCTTCTCCCACCATGAAATCATCGGTGTTGCATTAGTCACTGCCGCTAGCCCCAAAGCTTTGTTGGCCTTGCAATATGGCATTTGGGGAGGGGAGTTTTGGAGAGGAGAATCAGTGGGGAGGAGGGGGTGCTTAAGCCATCTCTGCAAATATCCTGACAGGCATCTACAAGGAATAAGGAAGAAACATCCCCACAGGCATCTACAAGGAATCTACAAGGAATAAGAGAGCCTTCGTGGTGTAGTGGTTAAGAGTGGTGGTTAGGAGTGGTGGACTTGAATCTAGAGAACTGGGTTTCGTTCCCTGCTCCTCCACATGAGCCGTGGATGCTAATCTGGTGAACCAGGTTGGTTTCCCCACTCCTACACATAAGGCCAGCTGGATGAACTTGGGCTAGTCGCAGCTCTCTCAGCCTTGCCTACCTCACTGTTGTGGGGAAGGTAAGGTTGTGGGGAGGGGCAGGGAAGGTGATTCTAAGCCGCTTTGATTCTCCCTTAAAGTGGTAGAGAAAGTCGGCATATAAAAACCAACTCTTCTTCTCCTTATTCGGTGTAAGAAAAATTAAGCAAAACTCTCCTACCTGCTGATTCTCCTGTACAAATATTCCCTTCCCAACACACATATATGTGATCTTTAAAAAAGGAACCTACGTTTGCTTGGTGATTGTGGGGGGAGGGGTTCCACCAACAGGCTTTCTCATTGCTTAGACTTGAAGCCTGTGTACTGAACAGTTGGTAGTCTGGTAAAATATCCCCCTTTTGCCATCCCTAGCCTGTTGCCTTCAACGTTTTCCCCCTTTTGGGAATGAGAGTCTGATTTGCTCATTTAACAATTGAATGGTGGGTATTTGTCATTGCATTTTTTTTGTGAAGAGTACTAACCCTGGGAAACAAGAGTGTATGATCATCACGGAAATGGGGACTGGCCATCATCAAGAAGGCCGTGGTGGCAATAATGTGGTACCTGAGATAGTGGGGCCTGGTGATTTAAACTCCATGCGGTGCCACACTTTCTGTTCCCTTTTTATGTTTTATATTAAGTGGAAAAAATTTAAAACAACACTTTTGTCGAAAATGCATAAGCTGCAGTTCTAAATTTATGTAAAAATTCACTGCTATGTTTCTATAAACCTGCCATACATTCTTTATTTTAAATAGACAGCTTTTCTAAATCACTGAGCTCTGCTTAGACAAGTGGTGTCTCTCTGGTTGAATTTATGAGTGGATTTGAATAATAAATTCACATTTCAATGAACATATTTTCATTAAAACTGTAAGGTTTATTTTACTGTACTTTTAAATAATGGCTTATTATAGAAGCTGTGGTTTAAATTCACACAGTAGTTGAAACTTAGTGCACAGTTTTACTAGAAAGAGAATGAATAGGTAAGAAATGCAAAACATTATAAAAGAATATTAATGTTCTTGGTGTAATCCTAAAACAGGGATTTTTTTGTTTTGTTTGTTTCTTTAGAAGAAGCTAAGGCAGAATCTAGGCGATGTTTTTCAAATCCAGCCAGGGAGACCTGGTGTTACCTTTAAAGCATCACCAGGTGCCTCATTTGCACTATGGTATTTTTGCTTAACCCCACCTGGAGGCATTTCAGCCGTCTTTTTTAAGCCTGCCAATAGTATATTTGTGTGTAACGGTTCAGGAAATGTTTTAATTTTGAATCTGCTGATGAGTCTTTAGGCGGTATGGTCATGTTCACATGGTCTGAGCGGCTTTTATAAGCCCTTAATATGCCCTCTTAAGGCAGATAAAATGGAATAAAACTACAGGGAAGATGCTAATGGAGCTCTCTTTAGAATTCTTTATGCAACTGTCTGGTCAAGACATGTTGCTTATAATTGATGTGTCCATTACTTGAATTCTCTTGTAATTATAGTCAATAAGTCTTGTAAATGTGTTAAAGCTCACTAAAAGCATACAAATTCAAGAACAGAGTAAGGCTAATAATTTAAAATAATCAATGTAGGCATTTCAGCACTTAATTTCCCTTGTGTGTTGATAGCTGATCATTCTTAATCCATTAAGATTTATTTAGTCGTTTACAATGCAAAATAGGTTTGCTCTGGTCACTCGTGCCATTTGAAAATGTCCACCAGGTTAAGTGCAGAATGTAGTCCATTAGTCTTCCTTGACTATATGTATTAATTGCATTTAAAATCAAGTTAATGTGGATGTGAAAGTGAGGTAACTATCAATATATGACAAAGCAACCCTACTTACATAAGTTACATCATTGATTGTAACATTTAGTAAAAGTTAGCACACTTTTTTAACAACTTGTGTATGCCTTATCACCCTGTGTATTTTGTTTTATTGTGCTTTGCATTAGATGTGAACGTACAGAAAAACAGGTTTGGGGGTTGACAACGCATATCTACCATTTCATTTTGCAAGTCATTTTTTGGAAAGAGTTGCAGAAGAGTGTTTAATCTATTCTCTTTCTTGGTGCACCTTAAAATGAATTGCTTTTCTGATAACTTTGCTTATGCACATAAAATAGTAATGCTGGTATTTTTATTAATAGTTAACTGGAAGAGGTTTTTACTCTTCCAATTCTTGTTTTTTTCCCTCTCTTCATACTTTTTGATTTACTGAATGTTTTATGTAATGTTTCTTCCCATCTTCTGTCCAATAAAAGCAGCTCTGTATGAAATAAATGGGTTTTGGTCATCAAGATTGGGAGGCAGAGGAATAACACCACAAAGTATTCTCTTGTGGAGAAAAATGGCAGGAGCAAATGACGGTCACATCTGCATTAGTATAATATCAGATTTCCATACAATATTTATATGCTCTTGAATTCTTTTGATTCCTTTGCATGTTCTTGCATCTTAAAAGTGTTACTTTCTCCCACACGAGCCCCCTTCCTCCAGTCACTAGTGATTCCAAATTGTAGAAAATAAAGGTTTCCTAAAAGCCTTACACTAATTTCCAAGCTTCTCACGTAGCAAAGGGGAGGTTATGCATGATATGGGATAACAAGCAAGTCCTTCACCCACTGACAAGTGAAAATGAGGAACTGTAAAGAAAAGCAAAAAGAAATATTAGAGATGGAGGCCTTTTCAACTTCCCATTCAAGCAGGTCTTGTATATCTAATTAAGAACCAGACATCTGTAAATATAGTCACCTACCTGTACGTCTTCCTTGTTTATGATTTCTTTAGAAGTCACAAGCTTAAGCCTCCTCTAACTTAAAGATTTACTTCTCAGATGTCCATTTTCCTAACCTACAGTTCTTGTGTGTTGGGGAGGGGCCATGGCTCAGTGGCAGAACATCTGTTTTGCATGACGAAGATCCCAGGTTCAATTCCTGGCATCTCCAGTAAAAATGATCAAGTAGGAGTTGATGTAGGTCCATCTTCACCACCAGTGGGAGATTTTGGGGGCGGAACCTAAGGAGGGTGGGGTTTGGAGAGGGGAGGGACTTCAATACCATAGAGTCCAATTGCCAAAGCAGCCACTTTCTCCCGGTGAACTGATCTCTATTGGCTGGAGATCAATTGTAATAGCAGATCTCCAGTTAGTACCTTGAGGTTGGCAACCCTAAGTTGATGGGAAATACTTCTACATGAGTCGTTGAAGAGCTACTGTGTCAGTCAGAGTAGATAATATTGACCTTGATAGACCAATGATCTGTAACACAACGTTATGTATTTTTTCTTTGAAATGCAATGTCATTCTGAAACATCAATTTTACCATGATGATTGGAATGTATTGAGGAGAACATTGCAGGGAAATAAGGTGGAAACAGTAGGTTGTTTCACCAGCTTTTCTGCTGGTGAAAAAGGAAAGAAGGAATCCTTTTGGATCACCAAAAAGGGCTGTGCTGGGGGTCATGGGGCTTGCATGGACAAAAGCTGTTTGGGATGGAGGATGCAGTAAGGAAGGGACTTGGATGAGAGAGATCGAACAGGTTGACAGGATCCAACCCACTGATTTAAGAACCAGGAATGTGAAGCAGTGAGTGGCTTTGAGATTTACAGTGCATTCCTGAAGGGTGGGATAATAGGCGTGACCACTTCCTGGCATCCGTGCCACTTGCGCTGTGCAAACTGGCATGGACACTGATGTTGGGGCATTTACACTGGTCTCTCTGGACCGCAGCGGCAGTGCGGGGCTCGGACGCCGGTGGGACCACCGTGGGGACTTGCGCCTAGGGAATGCCGAGGAGGCTTCTCAGCTGCGCCGTCCCGGTCGCCGGGGTTCACCTCCTCCTTCAGTAATGCATTGTATGTGTTTTGAAGAACCACCATAGATCTAGTGGAGACTTTTTAATGCTAAATCTGGGACCAAAATTTGGGACTTGGGACCCCAATCTACATTTTGTCTTCTGTGCACTCAAGCTATCATAGACTAGCCATTAATTTAGCAGTCATACATTCATTCAGTTTCTTTCCCCCTTTATTTAGGGTCCCTTCTTGTGTTATGTAGTAGCATGGAAGCAACTTCCACATGTCAGGATCTCCCATGAGTGTGGAAATGTCAGTACATAGGAAATGCAGTGGTGGGTCAGTCATATGGCTCTTTGCTACCAGCTGCCACCTGGGCAGGAAGAAGGCGTGCTATTGTGTGGAAAGGTTCCATGTAGCTGGTCACATCTTTGGGTATATATTAGAGCAACATGGGATCTTGTTATGACATTACAATTCCTATTTTGCTAAAATGAAGTGAAAATAGGTTAACGATTCCAACCTCCAGGTGGGGCCTGGAGATCTGGAATTACAGCTGATCACCAGAGAACAGTTTCCCTGGAGAAAATGGCTTCTTTGAAGTGTGAACTCTAAGGCATTATACCTTGCCCTCCCTAGGCTCCGCCCCCACATTTCCAGGGATGTCCCACGCCAGAGCTGGCAACCTTAAAAGGGGTCCCTAGTTGCCATGCTTCTCTTTTACTTTCTGGCCTGCCTAATCTAGCACTTGTTGCTTCCTATGAGGTTTTGTGTGTGTGTGAAATGCCATTAAGAGGGGAATGTTCCAGCACCATTACTTAGAATCTATTCAGCATCAGTTATTTGTTTTGTGCTGTACAGAACAAGTCCTGACCTGGATGGCCCAGGCTAGCCTGATCTCATCAGACCTCAGAAGCTAAGCAGGGTTGGCCCTGGTTAATACTTGGATGGGGGACCACCAAGGAATACCGGCGTTGTTATGCAGAGGAAGCCAATGGCAAACTACTTCTACTAGTCTCTTGCCATGAAAACCCTACTGGGTTGCCATAAGTTGGCTGCGACTTGACGACACTTTACACACACATACAGAACAAAGGAGTAATGTGGTCCTTTATGTTAGATAAAAGTGTAAAACGGAGAAAAGATAAGACTTGAAAATCAATAATGAAGAAGAATGGGATGGCAGAGTTGAGTTGAGCACTGAGAGTGTCATAGATTGGGGGAGACTTTCTGGAAAAGATGGTTTTTATGAGGATGGCAATGAGCAGTTGTGGATCTGAGAGAAAAAGGGGGTACAGAATGCATCACGGAAGAAGCCATGAAGAAGAAGGGAAGGAATGGACTGACAGTAGATGTAGAGTATAGCAGAGGTGCTTTCGGCGCAGAGACAGGTTTGTGCCAGTTCCCCACTGCTGCAGCAGCCATTGACGTCACTTCCACATGCCTGGTCAACTCCATCAGTGTCACCAGAACTTTTTGAAGTTTTTTTTTTTAAATAATGGCAAATGAATGTGTTTAAAACATTTCTGGGCTGCCTTTCCAAATAGAGTCCCCAAGTTGGCAAACAACAAAACATTACAATATTTTAGCATTAAAACGTTTAAACACATTAAAACAGCATTTAAAATAGGTATATATAAAGTATTTAAACGATGCAATAAAAACATAAACGCATATAACACAACCAGGGAGGAGGGCCTATAATAGTTACTGAGGTTATGCCGAACGAAACAAAAAGGCTTCACCTTCTGGTGGAAATCAGTGAAGGAGAGAGACAGACGAATCTCCCTAAGGAGAGAGAAAGTTTTTCTGCCAAGACCGAGAAGCTCCTTTCTCAGTTTGTCACCTGTCTAGCCTCAGCTGGTGGGACCATCTGAAGCAGGGTATCCTTACTGGAGTGGACCGGTAGCTTCATATGGGAAAAGGTATGCTGGTTCCCAGCAATATAGGGTTTTAAAGTTTAATAACCCCACCTTGAATTGAGCCCGAAAAACAAATTGGGAGCCAGCATTGATGGAACAAGACTAGAGTTAAATGACCCCTATGACCCACTCCATTCAACATTCTGGCTGCAGCATTCTGTACCAACTATAACTTCAGGATCGTCTTCAAGGGCATCCCCTTCCATACAGCCCATTGTATGGGAGGCATGTACAAGGACATTCACTACAGTGGCAAGATCCCCTCCCCTGGAAGAGCTTCAGCTGACTCACCATCTGAAGCTAGTGAAAGGCACTCCTGGTTACAATGCTGTTACCTGTTTATTCAACAAGGGCCTAGTTCAAGCAGCACCTCCAAGCTATGGACCTGCTTAAGTGGAGTGCATCCCATCCAGAACAGGAGATATCCCAGTACCTGGGTCAAATCTTTCCCTCCACCAGTAGAACCTCCATTTTGTCAGGATTAAGCTTCAGTCCTATCCCAAAACTGCCTCCAGGCACTTATTCGTGGTTTCCACAGATTCCCTGGTATCTGCTGGAAGCATGTTACATCTCCTGATGTCTTCTCCTGGTGGCATTATGTAGATGTTGAAAAGCTTGGGGGTGGGGGTTTGCAGAGAGAACCTTTTTATGGTTCTTAAGATTCCAGCCAATATGTTAGAACAGGTCAGATCTAATTAGTAATAAAAATGTTGATATTAATGTTCCTATATTGATACCAAAATTATAGTTAATATTCTTTATGCTGTCAGTTTGCCCCCAGATCTCTGAGTGCATCAAGCATCCTATCTGAATGCACCCAGTAATACTGGTTGCAAAGCAGTCATTTGCAGAGGAACAGGAAATAAACAGAGCCCATGGGTCACCAATGATAACAGAAAAGGAATACATTTATTATGTAATCAGTTGAAGGAAGAAACCAAAAGGATAGGGGGTTGAATCTGCCATATTTTAGCTTTTATGAAATAAAATGGAAATATAAATATGTCTAGAGTGCTTTACCATAACTGGACATAGCCTTGGCATTATATATGGCATAATTAGTATTTAAACTCATGAGTTAGAACATCAGTTTCGATACTTTGAATTTAATGTGGAGGTAGATTGACTTTACTCAGATGTATTTTATTTTCATGGGTCTCTTTATAGAATACAGTGTTGATCTGGAATGCCACCAAATTAATAGTTAATTTGGTTTTATCCGGATAATTTAAATAAACTGGAATTTTCCAGTATGATGGATAGAATGTGATCTGTGTTGGCTGCAGTCTCAACCTGCTTTTGACATTTAAACATATAAAGCTGACTAGATATAACCATTCAGGTGCTAAATATATTTTACATCTACTTCTAACAGTAGAAATGGAAGTATTAAGAGATCTGGCTTCATTGTCATTGAACTGTGAAATATTCAACCTTGTCTGCCCGAGCTTACTACTGTTGACTTTTTTATTTCTGTTGGAAGATTAAAATTAAATGCTTCATTTTTCGTCAGCTTTTGGGAATTAAATTGAAATTTAAGACTCTAAAAAATTTTTTTTTTTACTGAGATTCTCAATTTAAACAAAGTCTTCTTAGAGGATATTCTGTATTCAAGGGCACACTGGAAAGGTTCATTGATCAAGTATGATGTACTGTAACATTTTTCTTACCCGAACTCTTTTATGTATATTTATTAAAGATCCCATATTTCATATTATGCTTAACTATATTGGAGAAAGTTCTTCACAAAACATATCCCAAACATAATATGAAGTATCTGCAAGCATATTGTACTTACTCTTAACTGCAGGCCTGGGATTTATGGATACAGAGATCTGCTAGTCCTATAAAAGTTGGAAAGGGTCATAGCGTACTTTAAAAGGATGTGTCATCATTTAGATTTTCAGTACTGACACCTGCCAGATTTAATGATTTCGTTTTTGTGATAATATAATTGCCTTAATCAGATTGGAAAGTCGTCTTTGGTGACAATGTGCAATTTCACTTTTCCTTGGCCTGATTATGTTGCAGGAGAACAGGTCATTGCTGTTCATCTTGTGAGGGATGATTGTTGGGGGTGTGGGGAGAGAATCTATAACTCTTTGGACTCTTCTAGGCAGTTAAAGTTTGTTCTTGAAATAAATAATAGCCAAAATGTCAATACTTCTAGTTTTCAGAATAATCATAAATTCCTGACCATAAAACAGTCATAAAGGTGTAATATTTTATTCACTGTATATTCATACACTGCATGTCATAGCAATAGAAAGGCCATGAATCATTCTTTCTGTATGACCAAAAGCGAGAGGGAGAGAAATCTGAAATATCAGTGCTAAGATTTAAAACTATCCATTATCAAATAGAGGAACACAGTGAAAACAGGTAATCTGTCTAACTACATTTACTTTAAATAAAAAGAAAACATTTTTAGGTGTAATCCTGGCATTTATGAACAAGCAGTACACATATTTCTGTGGGATCTGTGCATGAGCTCTTTCTTTCAGCTGTGGGCCCATTTCAGTGCTGCATTTCACTTGATTTCCTCTCTTGGCTCCTGGTACATTAAAAGATCTCTAGTTCTTGGAGGAAGGGGCTAAAGCGTCCCTCCTTCCATTGGGGCTATTTATTGGAGATGGGATGGGTTCCCATATGCCCAGTTATGGCGGGCAATTGCCTGACAATTAACCGGGCTGCCCACTGCCCCTCAGCTGGTCGGTGGGCAGAAGCAGGCCAGCTGGGGGTGATCCACATGTGCAGCCTAATGACATCACTTCCGGGTTTACCCTAGAAGTGTTGGCACCTTGATGGGCTGCTCTAGCACCCCCAAAAAAACCTCTATCGTTTTATTAGAGTTTTGGGAGGGTTTTGTTAGCGTCTCCCAGCGATGCCGACGCTTCCGGGATAAACCCAGAAGAGACGTTATCATGCTGGGCAAATGCGGGTCACTAACCCCAACCCTGCCCTCACGGAGCTCCTGCCAGTGTCGGGGTGGGGGGACCTGGCAACTCTAGATGAGACCATGTTAATACTTTTTTAAAGTAGGCTGCTTGGAAGACCTTATGATCAAAAAAGCAGGATATACATTGAATAAATAATAAAACTAAGTAAAATGGCCACACCTAAAGAAATTGTATTTTTGAGGGAAGGATACCTGCAAAATTCGGAAATCTATTATGTTCCATGAAAACCATCTGGATGTAATCCAGTCTCTACTGGATTGTATCCTAAATCTAAGCCATTTAGGAGAAAAGTAACGGAGCAAGTTTTCTGACCTCATTTTAAAGTTCTTCAACTATCTTATCTTTTAATTATCAAAACTGTTTCCATAATAAGTGAGTGCTCATTAATGAAACCTCATTCTTGCTTAACTTTTGTGTTTGAACTCCAGAAAAGTATCTTTAATGAGAAATATGTGGCAAATACCCTAGCAGTATCCCTGGAGTTATAAATGTATGCAACAGACATCTTTCTTTTTTGGGGGCTACGTGAGATTCTGAAACAGGTTAAATATTGGATAGTGGTTCACACACACACGCACACACATACTTTTTTTTTTTTTTATAAAAGGCTATTTTCCTCACAAAATGTGATTTCTTTAACCAAGGGTAATATAATATTCTCATTCAACTCCTATCTTATGCTAAATTTTACTTAGGATCAAAGCCATTCAAGTGCAAGATTTGCCACTTTGCAACAGCTCAGCTAGGAGATGCCAGAAACCATGTCAAGAGGCACCTTGGGATGAGGGAATACAAGTGTCATGTCTGTGGGTGAGTAAATTGAAACAGTTCCTCCCCTGGTTAACCAGAAAGAAGTGTAGGCTATGCGTTGTCTCAGCGTTCAAAATGGGGATGTGAGCAAGTGGGGCTAAAATTATGCATGCATATCCTCCTTCCCATTGTTATGGTAAATTCCTTAAATACAGTTATGACATTCTTTTCCTACTTCTAATCCAGCACTGCAGATGAGCAATTTTATGGGCTACAAGGTCAATTTGAACCTGTAATCTGTAAATTGACTAAATTATAGGATGTTCATTCACATTGCCAGGGAGAACTGTAAATTCCTTTTTTAAAGGCTTAAAAAATAATATAGACTTTAATTTGGTGTGCGTTTTGTGTATATGTGCACATACGTGTATTTGTGCTATATCTTGTTATAATTCTAGCTCAGTGAACAGGCTTTGTTAGGATTTCTGTGCTTCAAGAAGCAACAGAAGGAAACTTTCAAAGGATTTTAAATATTGCTACTTGCAATGTGTCTCATAAAATTTGGAGGCATTTTGCACATGTGCTGGTGTTTGATTCTGGGGAAAAAACTCTTTGTTTTCCTTTCATTTATAATGGTTATTTCATCTGAAGGACCATTCGTAATGTTTAATTGTCCTTCAAATGTGTTGCGTTTAATAGGGGAGCATTGAGACTCTTTTAATGCAAAACTAATTAATTTGGCAGAAACGTTTAAAAGGTTTTAAACCGCCACAGCATGTATGGTACATCATAGGACATTCAGAGGTGGGTTTTAATATTCTATGTCTATTAAAAGTGTGTTTTTCTGTTATTATGTGAAAAGCAAGAGCAAATATATGCATCATATAAAACACTTTCCTCAAAAAACAGGTTCAATGGAAGTGGAGACCGTGTAATGGGACAGGTTCAGTTTGGTAATATAGAGCACATGCGAATGCTTGATAGCTAGTGATATTTTTCAGCAGGAAATTCTTCTCATCAGTACTAGCAATTAAAACCCTGCAGAAGAAAGTGAATGCAGAATTCCAAAGAAATTCTTTTACTGTTTTGTGCATCTTCCACACATAATGTTATCAAATTGGTAAGGGTGGTTTTATTCCCTCATGCAGGGAAGTGGAAAGTTGAGGGCCAAGTAATTTTATAACACGAGGGAAATGATTATGAACTTTGGCCTGCATACGTTAATTGAGGAGGGCTGTCCTATGCCTTGCTACTTTGGCTGTATGCAACGTAATTGCATGCTGTGCTTAAGTAGCAATCAGTTAAAAATATTTTAATCATTCTGTGACAAGACTTTTTATCTTTACAAATAGTCCCCCCCCCCGCGTATTGAACAAATAGCGAGAAATTTAGAAAAAAAACCTTTGTAAACAGAAGGTGGACTTGGCTCTAAGGTTGCCCGCTTTGGGTTGAGAAATACCTGGAGATTTTTAGGGTGGTGCCAGTGAAGGGTGGGGTTTGGGGAGGGACTTCAATGTCATAGTGTCCAATTGCCAAAGCCCCTCCCTGCGCGCAGGAGGCCCTGCAGGGTCAGCTGGCAAGCGGGAGGACCGGCCTGGGTGAGGTGGGGGGGTGGGGGGGAGGTGTGGGGTGAAGAAACCGCCGCCGCGCAAAAGGCGCAATCGCGCAAATCGCACAAAAGGTGTGATCGTGCAAAAGGTGCGATTTGGCGCGATCGCGCAAAAGGCGCGATCAGGTGGGGTGGGGAAGAAACTGCCGCTGCCGCGCAGAAGGCGCAATCGGGTGGGGGGGGAGAAGGCGGGACAGCCCGCCCATCAGCTGGCCGGCGGGAGCGCGCTGGGAGAGGGCCCGGCAGGCGAATTACCGTATTGACCCGAGTATAAGCCGAGGTGAGTTTTTTAAGCCAAAAATCATGGCTAAAAAACTTGGCTTATACTCGAGTATATACGGTGTTTGTAACCATCATTCATTAACAGTGGCTGGCTTGGCAAAAATAAATAAATTACAACATCCTAACAAACTAGAAGGGAGTTAAGAAAAAGAAAAGAAGAACATGGCTCGATCCCTTTGAACAGTCAACCGAAATAATGAATATGTCAGCCTGTGTGTGTGTCTCTTTCTCTCTGTGTGTATGTTGGGTGGGGGGAGAATAACAGTCTCTGCTGTATTTCTACCATGGTAACCAAAACGATAGGTGAGTGTGTAGATTAAAAAATGAAGTGGCAACATAAAATTACTGGGATTGGCTATTGGATTAGTGGCAGTATAGAGCATTGGTACATTAACACCACTGACAATGTCAATTCATTATCATTGATGGCTAAATAATCTTAGAAATGCTCAATGGACCTATTAGTTCCTGAACATAAGCAGCTCATGCTGCATTTCTTCATTAGCTTTAATTGCTATAAATTTACCTTTTTAAAAAATCATGTTTTAAAAGGTGAAGTGATCTTTCAGGAACATTAACTTTGGTAATTTTGTCACAAACAGAAGGTCCTGTACTTTGTTTTCTTTTCAGCAGTAGTTAAGATTCTGTCCTGTGACTTTTAGATTCCAAACAACAAGCTTTCTATTAGCTGGAAGGTTAAATTGTTTTTCAAATTGCCACACAACCTGTTTGGCCATTTTTTTTAAGGTGAAATGTCAGCTCAAGGCTGTGGATAATTATGGATGCAAGGTATCACTTGATTACGGAGAACTACAATTTCGTTATGAATCAGAAAATCGGGTGGGGGGGACAAGGGGAAACCTTTGTAAAGTAAGGCCAATCTGAGTGCTAAAAATGAACGGAAGATTTTATGTACAGTATCTTACACGCCGCTGTCAACCCAGAGGAGCAAAAGGCAGCAGTGTTTGTGCATGTTGCTTTTATTGTTTCAATTCTAAGTTTAATTTTTTCCAGCTGCACAGTAGACATACCCTGCCATAGAAATTGGAAGCTGCTAATCTTCAGCATTTGAAATAAACCGTCTGCTACTCATTTCCTTATTGGCAGATGTGTGGTGATTGTTTTCCTTTGCGTTATGTTCATGAATGGGAAATGCATCCCTTCTTTGAGAAGGGATCTGTTTTCAGTGAGTATCCAACTGCTACCTATTTAAATTTAATTTTCAAAAGTCTGGCTATGGAGTTGTTCATGACATGAAGTTAGATGAGCAAATCTAACTGGTTTCCCAGCATTTAAGGTTTTTCTTTTAAATGTGTACGGTGGAATGTACCGAAAAGGCTTATCGTGCACTTTTGAGATTTTATGCCTCAGGTACGTGAAAAATGAATTGTTCAGCACTTCAGATTTTGAACAGAATTTCTAGGGAACGTATAAATTAAAAATACATCTACTTTTCTCCTTCCCATGTTTTTGGATACAGAGCTTTAGGAAAACACACACAACTAACTACTAAAGCTATTTCCTTTGTATTTTATTCCTTTCTTTAAATGGGCACAAATAAATAAATAAATGCAGGATAAATCAGGTGTTGGGGTAATGTCCTATCCAGAAAGGTTAATAATCCTACTGTTTTATACATTCTTGCAATAACTTTAAAAATATACCTTTGTTAAAATATAAGCATATAATCTTTACCTCTGTTCAGATTTCAAAGCACATTTTGCAATATACAGTATTTCCCCTCAATTTTTAGCCAATTGAGGTCTTTCAGATAATTTGTGTGCACATGCAACTTGTTTTCCAGTCTTTTTTTGGTTTGCATTTTTATTTTCCCCACAGACATAATCATTTGCTGAAGTGCTTTGAAACTTCTTTTAGTGTTTGTCCCTGGTTGTATTGCCTTCTTTAATATTACATTTATTGTTTCAAAAAGTCATTTGTTAATTTTGAGAATAGCTCGAAATATATGTAAAGTTAAATATAAGTTTCATCTTTAAATTATGTTAGTGTTCTTGAGAACAATGTCACAGTGAATGGGTTAAAAATCTGATGAAAAGATGGGAGTCCCGAAATATTTGCAACCCAAGTATCTGTATTGCTCCTTTTTATGTGTGTTGCTACCAGGGAGTCCATTTTTTCACGTAAGGAAGAGGTGAGGTATATTACACCTTCTTTTCCTTTTTTAATTAGTTCCAGAATATTTGAATACGGGTACTTTTTCAACAGATCGATAACTTGCACTTGTGAAGTCTTGCTGGCAGAGAACAAAGAAGATGCATTCTTAAATTTATCGTTAGGAGGAGAGAGAACTGTGCATCTAGTTTTCACATGTGCCTTAATGTGAACTGTTTGTTCTGTGGCTAGGAAACAGTTTAAATAGAAAGTTTAAACTTTCAGTAAAACTATTTTTGTGTGGTGTTACCTATTTTTTTGTGTGTTAGAAGGGATCTCTGTGTAGATGATTATAATGTCACTTTCTGACCTTTGCAGCTTGAATAATTGTAAATCATTGCTTCATAACGTGTCAGAGAATGTCTGTACTAGGCAATTAAATGGCAGAATATAATAGACCAAATTATTGCCTGTCATGTTTTCAACAACACAGTTAGTATTTGAGTTACACTTAATCATTACGTGCATTAGCAACTTCATTGGAATCCCGCTTCAGGCTGAGCATGAAATACATTACATTATTTAAACCTTTAATGGTAGAAGTCATTTATTTGTGTTGAAGTGTACAACATGCAGAGTTTCATAAAGCAAGGAACACTTGAGAGCTTAATTTATCCAAATCAAAGTCGAAAGGCAGATAAACACAAGTGGCAAAAATTAGTAATTTTTATAGGCTGGAAATATTTAAAAATACATGGTTGTGGGTAATTGTAGGCAGCAGGAATAAATTAAAATCACTATTTTTAGTCGTCTCAGAAAACTAAAGCTGTTGTATACTTAAATCATCAAATGCACCACTGAATTGCATTTTTTGAGTGAACAATTAATTACAGACATCATATCCACAGCTGTATCCAAGTAAAACAATGCTTGCGTCTGCTGCTCAAATCATTAGGATTGTCTATATGGGAGAGAAGCTGGCCCCAGATATAATGATACTTCAACCTGTGGGTGTTAGTTAACAAAGGAAAATATTGTACTAATTACAGTAGAGTTCATTGTCAAGACACACTTTTAAAATCAAAGTATTTGGAAAATGTTAAAACTACTTGGTGTGAGCGGAAGATGATCTTTGTTCCATCATCTTCTTGCCTGTCACACAGGTGACATCTGTGGGGGGTTATATCTGATACCCTATCAATAAATTGCTTTACTGCAGTTATATAACACAACACTTTTGCCATGGGATGGTTTTGTCATGGGCCGGACTGTTTCCTTAGTGCAAATCTTGACTTTGTGCCCCACCTTTTTCCTTGGGTGCCAAATGGGGCCAGGTATCAACCTGTATTAAAAAAGAGATTTTTAGTACATAGTTTGGCTTGGGTACAGATGGATAAAAATGCCATTGCTCAAAAAGATTGCGATAAAAAAAGGTATTTAGTAACTGATGAAGTTTATATGAGCAAGGCTCTTTCTGAACGTTGTTTTCACAATCTGTTGCTAGATGGGTCAGAATGTCTTAGCACTTTTGGGACCACTGTTTGCTGTAACATATGAGGCAGACCTAAAAGTAGTGAAAGGATACCGCTGTTGAATAGCTCACAGTATGCTTCAGTAGTGTCCAGCGTGGCAAATGAAGCAGAAAAGTCAAGGCCAACTTCTAGTTGTAATGCTGTATGAAAAACGTATTTTTATCCATCTGTGCTTCAGATGAGTTATGGCAGTGCTTTTGTTGGACTTGCTGAAGTGAAAAGATATGAAAAGTACATACTTAGCTGAATATATGTTTGTATTTGAGTTAGGGACACTATCAGTGATTTATGCCTGTACCTCTACTATATATAACTGAATGCAATGCACTTTCAAACTGTAATTATAAAGATACACACAGCTATGTGATTTTGATATACTGGCCACACAGAACAAGTACTGCTTCTTGTAGAGGTCTTTCTTTCTTTCTTTCTTTCTTTCTTTCTTTCTTTCTTTCTTTCTTTCTTTCTTTCTTTCTTTCTTTCTTTCTTTCTTTCTTTCTTTCTTTCTTTCTTTCTTTCTTTCTTTCTTTCTTTCTTTCTTTCTTTCTTTCTTTCTTTCTTTCTTTCTTGATACATTATCGAGTCCCTGGAATGTTTGTTGCAGGATAAAACTGAAATGATCGTGCTTGATAAAACTGAAATGATTGTGAATGTTGCATTCTTCTTGATTTATTACAATTAAGTATGCATATGCCAAAACAAGATAGAATTTCTGAACCCACTGGAGAGAGAGGTGGATTGTCCATTTAAGAAAATGCAATGCTGAGATACATTGTCAGGCACATGAGTTGTGAAACAGGTAACAATTCAGAAGCCTTTGTTTTTGCAGACTTGGCTGAATCCATGGGCCATTTTTTATTGCAGTCCTTGTCTACACATATTAAAAACAGAAGCGGCTCTAGGCTAATATTGGGTAATATTTTCTTTAGTGAGATATATATGAATAGGTAGCTGTATGAGTAGGTCTTGATATGCTTGGTAGAGGCTTAGCTTCACCAGGAAGCTTCCTGTTCTGAGGTGCCTATTTTAAAGAATTTAGCTCTGAAGTTTGTCTTGATATGCCTGTCCCCACTGGTAATGATGGCTATCAGTTGGCTGCCTTCTTGTAAATAGCCAGTTGAGGCTGAAGATAAAAGAAACATGTGGATGGTTGCTAGGCTTCCACTCCTCCAAAGCATAGATGCTCTGTAGGAGTTGCCCTACCTGTGTGTATTGAGGGGAGGTGTTCAGATACCACCTTTGCCATATCCAGTCCAGTGGGCCAAGACCACTGTGTGTACAGTTTCAAGGCCTGTGGAAAGTAAATGTTCTGACAAAAGTAGAACTGACCTTCTGAGCCCTGGCATAAAACACCATTCAGGATTTCCAAAGTCACATTCTATTGTGTCTCTGCAATACTTTCTGCGAGCAAACATGAAAATAAATTAACATTTTCATCTAATCTCCCCTCCAATAAAGTAATCTTATTTCTTTCTAAGTCATCCTTTCAGAGTTGCCTCACATAACCAGTGTGGTGCGGTGGTTAAGAGTGTCAGATTAGTATCTGGGAGACCTGGGTTTGAATCCCCGCTTGCACCATGGACGCTCGCTAGGTGACCTTGGGCCAGTCACACTCTCTCAACCTAGCCTACCTCACAGGGTTGTTGTGGGGGTAAAACGGAGGAGAGGGGGATGAGTCCCCACTGGGAAGAAAGGAAGGGTACAAATGAATTAAACAAAATAAACCTAAAGGGGAATTGCGTTCCTTGTTTTACTACAACTTTTGGGGGAGAAGTGCACCAATAATTTCCCTAGTCAGTGAAATACATTTTTTGTTGGTGAATACTTATTATAGTACTTTACAGTGTTAAGGTACTGTATCCTTGGTAAGATGTGTAACTTGGTTCCAGAGTTCACTGATGTTTGCTGCACTACAGTAGGAAGCTTCAGCTTACAAGTTCTCATATTGTGAGGTGAATTCTCGTAAAAGACATGCGAGACTTTGGAAAACAATCTCCCTAAGTCCGAAGCCAGAAAACGTTTCTGTAGCATCTTCTTTCCCTCTTCCCCCATCAAATATGTGCCCTGCAAAGTTCTGGTCCCAGTAGATCAAGATGAAGAAAATCCGACAGAATATGAGAAGTAGTGCGTGGAGGAGGGAGCCTTTCAGTTCCTGACCTTCATTCAGTGCTTGTTCTCTGGACAGGCCAGAAGAGCAGCTCTTTGGATAACCCAGTGAGGAGGACACGGATGTTTTTCCTGGGGTTGGCTCACTCCTGGCCACCAGCAGCATGGATTGCAATGGTTGTCACCTGGATGGAGGTGGTATGGGAGGGAGGCAATAGGTGTAGTTTGGTTGGGGCAGCAAAACACTGTGAACTGGCCATGACTTCAGGGCCTATATCAGCTGCACAATGGGGGAGGGGACTCAGCGGCAGAATGTCTCAGCACCTCAGTGGTAGAAATTCTGCTTTGCATGCAGGAGACCCCAGCTTCAGTCTTCAGCTAAAAGAATCCATGATGTAGTGATGTGAAAGACCTCAGCCTGAGACTCTTGAGGGCTGCTGCCAGTCAGAGGAGACAACACTGACCTTGATAAACCAATGGTCTGATTTGATATAAGGCAACTTAATGTGTGCAGGTTTTTACCATTTTTTTCTAGCCTTATGTAGCCTGCCCATCTGACCAGACATTGGCCAACTTGGACTAGACACTTTCCTTCCAGGAAAGTACACATAATGTAAACTTTCCCTTGGCAGCAGTTGGAATATCAACCAACTCTACTTCCCACCTGAGGTTGGCCCCACAGGTGGGTGGATGAAAGACTGGAAAATAAACTGAACAAGAATGTTGGTGAAGTGAAGAGGTTAAGGTCATACTATAAAATCTCCTATTCTACTAAGAGTAGTAGAATGCTATGACCTTCTAAAGAAAAAGGGGAGCATGTGGTTTGGTTCCTTTTGGGGCTTAGATATATGAAGGCATGCTGGCCTTGATCTCGTGGCCCACCGCTCATTAGAAGATAATCTATTCCCTTAAGAGGGAAGCCAAATTCTGCAACTTCATTGCAAACAGAATACGTTAAGCGGATGATAAAATTAATGTTCTTACTAGGGCTGCTGAGCAACAGGATGCTTCCAGCTATCAGCATGGTTTAAGAAAGGAACATAACTTCATGTGAGTAGGGTCCCTCTGGGACATTTTAGTAGAGGTGCGTTGTGCAAAGGCTTTTGTTAAATTTGCCTTTCAGATTCTCTTCCTTCTCACCTGCAAGGTGCCACATTAGCCTGCCTAGAATGCTACACTTTTTGCATTTTGCAGCCACCAAAACTAATTCTGTGGCACCAAGGTAATTATTTATCGAGGTATTCATACTCTGCTTTTCTCCCCAGTAGGGATCAAAAGCTGCTCACAGCGTTATTTTCTCCTCCAGTTTCTCCCCATTCCTGAGATTGGGGGCCGAAAGGGCTTAGGAGGCGGCGTGACCCCAACGCTGGTGTCCATGCAACTTGCACTGTGCAAACTGGTACGGACACCAACATCAGAGCACTTACGCTGGACCCCCTGGACCCCCTAGACCGGGGCAGCAGTGTGGCCCTCGGACGCTGGTGCAGCCTCTCACTGGCGTTCTGCTGGCACAAGTCCCCATGCTGGCGTCTCGGGAGGCATTCCCAGGGTGCCCCAGGGGGTGGAGCTGCCATTAGGCAGCTTCCTAACCCCTTTCAGCCCGGGAACGTCCCCTTAAGCAACGGCAGTGCCACGCCACCTTTTTGGTGGTGCAGCACCACCGTTTTCTATAGGGCTTCCCTTCCCATTTTCGGATTTCATTTTTTGAAACAGCCCTTTTCCCCTCCAGTTGCAGCCGCGAAATCTCATTGGAAGCACTGTGGCATTGCCACAGCCACGCCATCCCCGGCTGCTGCAGCTCTCAGGAATGGGCTGTGAGTCTGAGGAGGAGGAGCCAAGTGCATCTTTTCCCATATTGCTGAATAATTGAAATAACTCTTTTAATTAAGACGAAGTGATTATTTTCTCTGGTGCAGTTTATACCTTGGGGTTTCCCCCTCCTTTTCATGTATCAAAAAACCTAAGTGGTGTTATTCCCAGAAAAGTCTGCCCAGTATCTAATTTCACCCTAGTCTTTTTGCCAACAGTTTGTTGTTTTTCCTCCGATCTGTCTTCCTGAAATTCACACTCCCATTAGCCAGACAGATAACAGTAGTCACGGTCAATATAGTCAGAGAGCAAGAGAAAAAGTGAAATCTGTCGTTAAGGGCAAAAGGCGAAGGAAATGTGCGTCGGGGCTCTTTGAAATTGTGCTGTGATTGTCATCTGTCAGCAAGGTGGATATTCTGAGAAGAACGGGCTTAACAGTGGTAACAGAACCGTGCAAAACTACTCTGCTACCCTTTTTTTCGGTCGTCTTTGAATAGCAACTGTTTCGGCAGCTTGCCATCCCTAAAAATGACACGGAGCCCATCTAAAAGCAAGCTGGCTTGTCAGAAATGGCTTTCGCTTTGCATTAGGAACCGAGTGATCCTCAAAAAATATGTTTGTCTGTCATCTCATATCCTGTTTGCTTCATGC